>NC_057392.1:75778597-76140236 GCF_019320065.1 Cervus canadensis
TTGCCAACAAAGGTCCGTCTGGTCAAGGCTATGGTTTTCCCAGTGGTCATGTATGGATGTGAGAGTTGGACTGTGAAGAAAGCTGAGCACCGAAAAATTGATGCTTTTGAACTGTGGTGTTGGAGAAGACTCTTGAGAGTCCCTTGGACTGCAAGGAGATCCAACCAGTCCATCCTAAAGGAGATCAGTCCTGGGTGTTCATTGGAAGGACTGATGCTGAAGCTGAAACTCCAATACTTTGGCCACCTCATGCAAAGAGTTGACTCATTGGAAAAGACCCTGATGCTTGGAGGGATTGAGGGCAGGAGGAGAAGGGGACGACAGAGGATGAGATGGCTGGATGGCATCACCGAGTTGATGGGCATGAGTTTGAGTAAACTCTGGGAGTTTGTGATGGACAGGGAGGCCTGGCGGACTGCGATTCATGGGGTTGCAAAGAATCAGACACGACTGAGCGACTGAACTGAATTACGGTAGAGAAGGCTTCCCTGGTAGCTCAGCTGGTGAAGAATCTGTCTACAATGCAGGAGACTCTGGTTCAATCCTGGATCAGGAAGATGACCTGGAGAAGTGATAGGCTACCCACTATTCTTGGGCTTCCCTGAGGGCTCAGACAGTAAAGAATCCACCTGCAATGCAGGAGACCTGGATTTGATCCCTGGATTGGGAAGATCCCCTGGAGAAGGGCATGGAAACCCACTCTAGTATTCCTGCCTGGAGAATCCCCACTGATAGAGGATCCTGGAGGGCTACAATCCATGGGGTCGCAAAGAGTTGGACATGACTGAGCGACTAGGCACATACACCGCACATTGCCGTAGAGAACACTACTCTTCAACTCCAGGGAAACAAAGGTCTGGGGAGTCTTAGCAGCTGAGATGGAAGAAAGGAAAGTTTAGGCCACCTGTGTTTGCTGATTGGCCTTACACAACTGAAAATTAAACTTTCTCATATCCTCAGGACAGGAAGTACAAGTTGTACCCAGCAAAATTAGGTTTCTACCTTCCACAGAGATCAAGAGGTAGGAGTACTACCTTCCTTGATTATATTTCAAAAAAGATGGCTCTCAGGTCCTTGAGAAAGACATTCCCTGGGTCATAAAACTGTCAAGAGAATTTTAAGAGGATTTATGTACATTTCAAAAGGTGCAGAGAGAGAATTTGTAGTTACAAGTTTTCTAAAGTAAATGCATTAAGAAAAGGGAGGTGGTGGTACTACAGACAAGAATAAATCTGTCTAAAGTTTAGTCAAACTGAGGGGACTAGTAAGGCCACTCTGACAGTGATATACTGATTTTATAATTTTTGTAACAGAAAACTAAATTATCTCTGTTGTCTTTCATAAATTAAATATCTGTGTGCCTGTGCCCTATTTGCGTGAAATGCCAAAATTATAAGCAGGGGACTTCACTGACTTAAAGAGTTTGCAGCTATAACCAGGCTTGATTTTAATTAAGGACCATCTGTATTTGGAATACAAGTCCATTGGAAACTTAACTGCTGTGACAATGGTACATATACTCTGAAAGTTTTGAATCCTTTAAGAGCAGTAAAACCTCATTTTTGTTGGTCAGTGAGCTGATGGATTATAATACAGAAATTTTAAAGCCATTTTATGTAGTTGAAAGTACATTTAATGCCAACTCATAATGACTATGGCTTTCCTTTTGGATTTTTTTTTTTTTTTTTGGCTTTAAAAAGACAATTCTTAATGCCAGTGAGTTCTCCAGAACCTCGACTGCTCCGTTCTGTGCACTCATAATTCTGAATAAAATGTTCCTTTTTAATGGCTAATTAGGTCTATTATCTATTGAATCCAGGGGAGGGCAAGGGACAAGTCAGTACTTTAATCCCTACTAAACCTTCTGCTGCTGCTGCTAAGTCGCTTCAGTCATGTCCGACTCTGTGCGACCCCATAGACGGCAGCCCACCAGGCTCCCCTGTCCCTGGGATTCTCCAGGCAAGAACACTGGAGTGGGTTGCCATTTCCTTCCCCAGTGCATGATTGTGAAAAGTGAAAGTGAAGTCGCTCAAGCAAGTCCATGGACTGCAGCCTACCAGGCTCCTCTGTCCGTGGGATTTTCCAGGCAAGAGTACTGGAGTGGGTTGCCATTGCCTTCTCTAACTAAACCTTTTACTAGATCTGTAAACAAAATTTCTTTAATTAATTGAGTTCTCCTTTTTTATCTCTTGCTGATAAAAGTGCTAAAGGACAGAAACTTGGGTGAAAAAGTGAGTAGAGGTATACGACAGAATAAATGCAGAAAGAAAAATTATTTTAAAATACCTATATTTAAAACAATCTAAATTTTGTAAAGAGTTGTCAGTAAGTAAGAGCTTCAGTTTTCTTTCAATGTACTGGGATTTGATTTCTCAGAATAACTGTTAAAACATAAAATTACTTATATTTTCATTTCCGTCTACTTCCTTTTTAATACCCTCCAAACCATCCAGTCTGCATTTGAAATATTTTTATTTATCTTTGATATCACCTAAAATTGAACAATCTTTTTAAAGGAAGTGTTCAAATAATTTTTCCATTGATTTTCCTTTCCTCTCTTGAGCAAATTTGTATACTCACCCTATATAATATTACAGCTTTGCAGTCTGTAAAGTGTTCTTTGTAATATGAATATATCAAAAGATATATTTAGAAAGGTATTCTTGTATTATGATTAAGAACAAAAAACTGAAGAGGAAAAAGCCAGTAGTTGTCACTTCAAAACTTACTCTTTGTGTCACCTTTGTATATTCATTGACCTCCCTGAGAAACTCAGTTTCCTTATCTGCTAAAATGGTAAAAACTCTAGAACCTTTTCCTATGGAGCCATTGTGAAGATTATGGTTGATAATTCAAACCATTTGTTTCAGAGTCTAACTCATACTATATGTGTATAGTAAATGATTAACTATTATAACTGAAAAAACTCAGTATTTAAAACAGCAGATAAATTTCAGCTTATTTTAAAATTAGTGTATTAAACTATATTTGTCTTTTTGTCAAACTACTTTCCCTATTTGTTTTTTTTTATAGCATTTTCTTTTAGAAATTAGGTTTTATAAAAGTAAACATATATTTCAAGATATTCTAAATAAATTTTTCCCTACCAATGATAAATTCTTGTTCCTGTGTTCTTATCATACATTATTTAGTATATAATTGGCACAACTGCAGTCTGAAAGTAATGTAATAGTATAAGATCAGTAAAAGTAAAATAAAAGAAATATACCCTCCTTAAAAATCATCCTAAAATATATAGTTTGTGTAAATATAATCATAATATTATATAATTTTGTATTTTCAACCAATAGTATTATCAGAATCCCTCTCCATATTGTTTTTATAAAACTGAATTTTTAGTAAAATCTTTTAGCATAAAACTAATTATGGGTTTAGCAATTTAATATGATGCATGCATAAAAATGTGGAATACCTAAAATTTGGTTTCATAAATTCTTTACATTTTCTAATAATAAATAATCACAAGAGCCAACTTAAGATAATAGTCATTTATTTTTCTTTTACTTTTTTGTAATCACTCATGTGTTTTGTTCTTCTATGCTATTTTTTTTGTTCAACAAAGTAATACAATGCAAACGCTCCATGAGTCAAAAATGGTACAAAATGGAATCATCACCCATTTCATTGCTCCTCTCTTCTAATACCACCAAAGGAATTACTCCTTCCTTGTTCCAATTTTAGTTCTTCTGATGATTACATTGCAATAGACTGAATTATTGACTCCAAAACTGTGTCTTCATCTTTAACAGATACGTTTCCATTTCTTACCATGTTGGCTTGACCATTAGGCTTAATCTGGCCAATGAGATGTGTATTAGTGTTTTTGCGCTATTTTCAAATCTGGACCTAAGAGTTTTTGTGTGTTTTCCCCATGTCCTCTGTTTTTACCTTCACCACAAAAAGAATTTGTCCCAGTGAATGTGCTGGTCCAAGGATGAGGAGAGACTTAGGAGCAGACATAGTCAAACCCACAGCAAGAGCCAAGCCCAAGCAGATGAGCAGCCTGAAACAGCTGTCCAGAGCATCTTAGGGTAGATCAGATGACCTGCAGACACATGAGTGAAAAATATATGATTGCTTTAAGTCACTGAAGTTTGAAAAGGTTTATTTCACAGCAAGAGCTGATTAATACTCTTCCACATAGATTTCACTGCCTCCTTTTAAACAGTTCCTATGATATTAATACTTTTTAAAATTTCCTATAGCTTGTATCTGTAACTTTTAAAATATAACGTTATAACTTTTAGGCTTAGTCTATCCCTTCAATGGGCTTCCCTAGTGGCTCAGCTGGTAAAGAATCTGTCTGCAATGCAGGAGACCTGGGTTTGATCCTTGGGTTGGGAAGATCGCCTGGAGAAAGGAAAGGCTACCCACTACAGTATTCTGTCCTAGAGAATTCCATGGACTGTAAAGGTCATGGGATCACAAAGAGTCGGACACAACTGAGTGACTTGCACTTCACTTCACTTCAATAATGTTGCTTTTATACTTTGCAAGATGAATATAGTAATAGTATTGCTCTTTTCCATTTTTCTCTCTGCACTGAAGATTTTTTCCTATCTTAGTCTTTTTTCCTATCTTAATCATTCCCAGGTTTGCTATATTTTTGACAAGTAAGTTTTATAAAGCTAAAAACAAAACAAATAAGACTGGAAATAAAAATAAAATTAAACAATAACAGAAAACAATAACAGTAAGGAATGCCAAGTAGTATTTCTTAGTAGTAGTTAAGGTTGCATTTCCTTTGTATCCATGCAATGCTAGGATGTTTGAGTCACTCTAAATACAACTGTGTTATTAATGCGTATATCAATAGTGTGTAGAATATTAGTATCAATACTAATAATTGGCTAATAATTATTCATCGTAAAATACTTCCTTTAAAAAGAAGAGTGGTGGAAATGTGCATCCCCCCCCCATTTTTAAATTCTCTATCATATAAATGTGTTGTTAAATTTGGAAATCCACTTCTATGTGGATCTTGACGGAAGCCTAAGATCTGATTAGGACTATATATATATAGAGAGAGGTTTTACTAGGTATTCATTCTCCCAGAGCCCTGGAAGCAAATGGGCCAACTTCAATCATTCAGGAAGGCCTTAAGAATTTAAGCTTGGAAGAAGATGTAACACAAGGAAAGAGCAGTTGAGGTCAACTTCTGTGCATCTCATGAATTCAATGTTCATTACAGTCAGCACCAGCAAAATATCCAAACTAGATTTCTCATGAGATGGGCTGATTTACTGTTTACTTATCTTTTGATAAGTCCAATTTCTATTATATTAAAGAGAATTGGTTTCTTATTCTGGCAACTAAATTCCTTGACCAGTATATTATTATTCAAATATTTTATTTCTAAAATCATGGTTGTTCAGTCTATCACAGGAAATAACTATTATCATGCAGTCTCTGTATATTAATTCCTTCATTAAGCATGGTTTAAAGTATTCAACTAGAATAATTCTGATGATTATTAATTTTCAATAAAAGAAAAATGTTGGCTCATTTTAGCATTTAGATAAATACATTAAATTTTGATACAATTAGAAGCATATTTATTTATTTATTTATTGGGCTGCAACAGGTCTTAGTTAAGGTACGCAAGATCTTCAGGATCTTCATTCATCATAAGCATTACTTCTTTGCAGTTCACAGGCTCTATAGTTGCAGAGTGCAAGCTCAGTAGTTAGCTGTGTGTGTTCAATTGCCCCACAGCGTATGGGATCTTAGTTTCCTGCCCAGGATTCAAATCTGTGTCCTCTGTATTACAAGACAGATTCTTAACTGCTGGACCACCAAGGAAGTCCCAAAACATAAATATTATTTTTATTTTTATTATTGTATCACACATTTATTATTATTTATTAATTTAAAATTTTAAGGGACAATTAAATGACACAACACTTAAATGTGACTGTACTCACATTTATATTGCCTTCCAATGCTCTGTCAACAATTTTCAATTTTATTCTCTTTAGTTTGCAAAGATATATTGTAACCTCCCAGTAAATACACTCAGATTTTATGGAAGCATACAAATAATGGCTTTAGGAGTTTCAAATAAATTAGCAAGGTAGTTTAAATATCAAATCAGAAAGACTCACAGACATGGAAAAATAAGTTACGGTTACCAAAGAGGAAGCAGGAGGAGAGACAAATTAGGAATGTGGAATTAAGAGATACACACTATATATAAAATAAACAGCAAAGATTTACTATATAGCACAAGAACTACATTCAATACCTTATCATTTATAATGGAAAGAATTTTTGAAAATTATGTATATGCATATATGAATGTCTATATATATGTGTATGTGTGTGTATATTAGTTTCTCAGTCATTTCCAACTCTTTGTGACCCCATGGACTGTAGCTCACCAGGTCCTCTGTCCATAGAATTCTCCACACAAGAGTACTGGAGTGGGTTGCCATTTCCTTCCCCAGGGAATCTTCCCGACCCAGGGATTGAACCCAGGTCTTCTGCATTGTAGGCAGATTCTTTACCATCTGAGCCACCAACGAAGCCCACATATTCATACACAAATCACTGTGCTGTACAGCTGAATCTAACACAACATTGTAAATCAACTAGACTTCAACACCATCAAAATATCAACAGAATATGGCTAATAGGGAAAGTTTGTGTTAGACAGACCTATTAGAACTTTATACATTACATTTATGAGACAATAAAGTCATTTCAATATTTTGCTATTTTTCTGAAAACCATTGTAATTTTCTTGGGATTTAGTTCAAGGTCTGTTTTGTGAGCTGACCATGAAATTTAGTCTTATTTATTCAGTTATAGTGTTTTTCTTTGATTTTAAACAGTATCTTCCAACTTAATCACTCTCTTATTCAACAAATTTGTCTCCAAATTGGTAGTGTGATTTCCAAAAAAAGAAACCACCTTTTTTTTTTTTCAAGAAACCACCTTTAAATGATAAACAGTTTCCTTGACAGAGAATGTATGAAGGAATGTGCTGTAGCCTCTAAGAACCATCCCAAGAGAAGATCCCAAAATAGTATGAGCATCAGCATATTTCAGAAAAATGTATGGCCTTGCATTATCACTATTCTCTATTCTCTCTACTAGGTGTGTCTGATTATTTTAAGAATAAATCTTATAGTACATCCTTCACAATTACTACCTAGAAAGGCAAATAATTTAGGCATATATTATACTATATATTAATCTTTAAAGAAATTTTGGTGGCTTTTAATAAAATTGCTAAGAAAGGTGAAGACATTGTGAGAGACAAAAATAATTTGTTTTGCTTTGAACCTGTTAGGTTTTTAGCAATTAATATCTTAACATATAGACAGATATGCATATCAGTATCAATATGGATACAGATATTGATATATATTTTATGTGGGTACCAGTGTGTGCACAGTTTGTATAGATGTGTAGATACAGAGACACATGTATATGCATACATCCCAATGAATAACAGAATCTAAAAATATTTATTTGAAAAACAATTCAACAGTAAAATCACAATATTCTAGCATATATCACTTACCTTGATGAAAACTATAAAATCAATTACAACTTAGCATACAGATAATTGAATAATTTTATTTGATGCTGTATACTTTCCATATGGAGATCTTAACAATTCCCCATTCAACTCTTCATTATGTGTTTCGTTCCAATTCATATCTAGCATGGCATCTTTTTGAGACAAATAAGGAAAAAAAATCAATAGCGCATTCCTCTATAACAAGCCCATATAGCTCTCTTACAGGTAAGTAAAACTTTAAATGTCTCCCTGAAATATATATTAATACTTATTTTTTCTTCAAATTTCAACTCTGCCCATGAAAAACAGAAGGAATTTATTTAATTTTTTAAATATGAAGAAATAAAGAACCCAATAAATACTTTAAGATTAATTTTCATTGAATTTCTAAACTGATATCATTGCTATCATCTTATAAAAAATTGCATTTAATCCAACAATTCTTCTACTAGGAATATGTATTTATACAAAGGGAATGAAAGCATACATCCACAGAAAAATTTGTACATAAGTATTCACAGCAGTATTATTCATATATCGAAAAAATGAAAATAACTAGTGTCCATTAATAGATAAATGGATGAGCAAAACTTGATGTAGCCAGAGTGTTATTCAGCCAAAAAAGTAATACTAAAGCAGTGAGAACAGTCCATTCACATGATAAACTTTCTGGAACCAAGACAGACTGAGGAAAATTGCATCAGGCATTCACCAGACAAACTGAAACACCAACTTGACATTTTTCTGTTATCCTCCTCATCCCCTTTCCTCTGCATGTACATTTATGTCTTTCATAACACAGATGTCACATGTTTTAAAACAGCATTTGATGAGAGAAAGCAGGAAATTCTAAAATAGAAAATATGACTCCAGAGCCAGTGTTTTAGCAATTACTCTATTCTCTCTTCTTCGTTTCTAGCACTTATATTTCACTCTCTAGTCAAAATTTGTTGTTGAAATGTCAAGAGTCATGTTAAATAATATGGAGTCAGAGTGTTACAGCCCTGTTCTTGTTGTGAATGTCTTCAGTGCTTCTTCATTGTGGATGATGTTGGCTGCTAACTTGAATTGATAGAGATATACAATGATTGGTATATAGATATTGGGCTTCCCCAGCTCAATGGTAAAGAATCTGCCTGCAATGCAGGAGACCCAGGTTTTACCCTTGGGTCAGGAAGATCCCTCAGAGAGGGCAATGGCAACCCTCTTTGTTATTCTTGCCTGGGGAATCCCATGGATAGAGGAACCTGGAGGGCTACAATCCTTAGGGACACAAAAAGTTGAACATGATTAAAGTGACTGAGCCTGCATTCACTCACGCATATAGATATTATCATAGAAACAAATATTGATTGTTTTCTTAGACATTTAGAGGTTTATAAAAATTCAGCATTTATATTTATCTGTCATTTAATCTTTTATTATATAGTTTGTAAGCTTGCTCTCCCATGGATCTATTGCATATAGTAATTTTCTAAATGTACTGTGAGATATCCTTGAATTTCCAGTGTAAAGCTTACTTGGTAATGGTGAAAAGTGAAGTCGCTCAGTCGTGTCCAACTTTTTGCGACCCCATGAACTGTAGACTACCAGGCTCCTCTGTCCATAGGATTTTCCAGGCAAGAATACTGGAGTGGGTTGCCATTTCCTTCTCCAGGAGATCTTTCCAACCCAGGGATTGAACCTGGGTCTCCCGCATTGTAGGCAGACGCTTTACTGTCTGAGCTACCAGGGAAGTCTGGTAATGGTACATTGCAAGTCAAATTTAATAATACTTTATAATTTGTGCACTAATAATAAATGAGTTTGTTCATTTATGTTTGTTCATTTACGATGTTCATTCATCATCTTTTTTGTCATGGTTTTGCTTGCTTTGTTCATTTTGCTCTTTCCTTTCCCTATGTAGTAGAACATTTTGAATAGCACATATATTTATTATTCTTTCCATGTAAAATAAGCTCATTTTACCTAGACATTATTGGGTTCTTCAGGTTTCCTAAACCTTCTAAAGTTCATTTTGGAAGTTTACATTTTCCTAGAAAACTAGCATTTCATCTAAACATACAAATTTATTTTATAATATTGTATAAAATTATACCTGAGTTCTTTTATTTCCTTTTCATGCATTTGAATTTTAATCCTTTAATAACTTGCCTGAGATATAATTCATATAGCATACAGTTCTTCCATTTAAAGCATAATTGAATGCTTTCTAGAATTTTCACAAAGTTGTACAAGTACCACAATCTAATTTTGCAACATTTTTATCACCCCGAAAGAAAACCCAATACAAATTAGCAGTCACTCTTTATTTTTCCCCAACTAGGCTTCAGGCTATGCAGTAAGTCCTTATGTATAGTAGTGTGTATAAGTTAGTCTTAACCTCTTAATTTATTTCTCCCACACCATTTCCCTTGGAAACTATATTTTTCTTTAAATATCAGAAATGGTGGGGAGGATGTGGAGGCTATAGTCCCTAATGCATCAAATATCAAATTAGAATTCCTGAGATTCTCTTCCTATTAACTCTTTTTCTTTTCTTTCTTTTATAATAAAACCTCCCTCTCAGGTACATTTTGTAATATAAAATTATAAGTGATATGAAACCTTTGGGCATATTTTGCTAATATAAGCTATGCCAAAGCAAAATTTTATAAGGGTTATGTTAAAATAATCAAAGAGAACCATCTAATTGATAGAGGCAAATTTTATTTTACATTTCCTGAAGCAGACAGTCTCCACCTTCAAAAGTCCAGAAAACTGCAAAGCAAGTAACTGGGCTGTGAGCTTTTATGGAAGAAGACAACCGGGGGATACAAAAAGTGTGTTTAATTTAAGTTGATTGACTGGGGTTGCATATCCAATCCTATTTAGAACAAGGAAATCATTACAGATTCTTGGCCTTTGGGGACCGTATATACAATGTTTCCAGTCAAGCAGAACATTTATAGGAACAAGAAAGTTATCTTAGTTTCAATTTGCTGAGGTGGTACCCCAGAGAGAAGCTGCTCCATCTTGGGCCTAAAAGTTTATTTCAACAGCCATTTGAATTTGCCTAACACTGTTCATTTGACATTTATATCAAAGGCAACTGGTATTTCCAATGCAGGGGGTGAGGGTGGCAGGTGCGCTAAGTTGCTTCAGTTGTCCAACTCTGCAATCCTATGGACAGTAGCCTGCCAGGCTGCTTTGTTCATGAAATTTTGCAGGCAAAAATATTGGAGTGAGTTGCCATGCAATCTATTGGGAAGATCTCCAAGAGATCTTCCTGACTTAGGGATTGAACCCATGTTTTCTGTTGCTTCTGTATTGCAGGCAGATTCTTTACAGCTGAACCACCAGGAAAGACTGAGGTGGCACCAGTGGGGAACAAATATCATAGTCCATTAAATGTGTCCAGTAGGGAAAACTCACTTTACACCATAATATGTAGGGTACAAAATGCAGTACACAATTTATCCACAGATGCTTCTGTTCCAGAAGGCTATATTACTTTCAGTCATATGTAACAACTGAAAAAAGTAGAAAAATTCCATATGAGTAGACTTTATAAGTTCAAATATACTTCTTCAGAATTATCTTTGATAGTGTTGTGTTAATGAAAAGGGATACTTATCAAGTTCAATTATTCAGTCTTTTATGTTGAACTGTATATGAGAAAAATATCATCTGCTAGTGTTAATGATACACAATAGGATCACAGCTTTAACTAAAGCACGTATAGGCAGTTAAGAGGTGCAGCCACATGTTGCAGATGAAGTCATATGTTCAGTTTAAGAGAAGATAAATTGCCAAATGAAGCAACTGAAGGAAGGGTGGATAGTGGATGCTCAGAGCAAAGCAACAAATACAACATAATGCCAAAAGAATAGCTATAAAAGTCCCTTTACTGCCTTTTATCATTGAAACAGTCTTTTCAGTTAATATTCAATCTCTCCAGAAAAAAAATGCTACATCTCTCAAGTAGCCTTTGTTGTTTTCCTCCTAAGATGATATCTGACGGTGCTGCTTTAGGTTGTGCTAAGTTGCTTCATCATGTCTGACTCTTTGCAAAACAATGTTCTACAGTGCACCAGGCTCCTCTGTCCATGGGATTCTCCAGGCAAGCATATTGGAGTGGGTTGCTATTTCCTTACAGAAGCTGGCAGGAAGAGCTGGAAACGTTAGGTACTTTGTCTATTAGGTGCTCTGGTATCTATCAGCTTACAAGCTCACCTCCAAGGTTTGTTTCTATCCCCAATCCTTTTTATCATCCCCTAATATCATCCAAGCTTCCCCCACAGTGAAGCAAACCTTGTCTCAAGAACTGGGAATAAGAAGTATCTTCACTATTATACCACAGAGAGAAACCTATGTTGTGACTCCTTTAGTAATACTAATAATAACACTCATAAAGCACTATGTGTCAAACATAGTTATAACCACTTTATGATTCTTAACTAGTGTAATTACATTAATCAGCCTACTCAATCATGATCTCACCTTCTTTTCATTCATTCTATAAGGAATGCTAGGCTACACCCTGGTTGATGTGTTCTTCAGGCCAACTAGGATAAAGATCTTGCAACCAAAAAATAACTTTAAAAATTCCCTCAAAGTTTTTCCTTTATTACTTTATATGTGTCTCCGCTGCAGAAATATAATCACATGGTCATTTTAGTTACAGAATATTCACATGAGCCTTAATAATGCATGTTGTAGAATATAGCAATATCAACTCTGCTTTGGCTGAACTTCTTCTTAGGAACTAGAAACATGATCTCAGAGCAGAGAAAATTTAAAAAAAAAAAAAATAGAGAAGCCTGAAAAGGCTGGCAGACAAAATTAGAGTCAGAAATAATACAACAATAACAATATACCTAAATCCATCATTTTCAAACAAAATTGTGGATTTATTTTGATCTATATCCTTTTCCTCAGCATGATCACACAAATTTGCAACATAAACCCCACTGTTCTCTTGTTCTAGAGCAAAAGGAGAAGCAAGGATTTTGAAGGGAAGGGGGCAGAAATGGGGAAGAGATGGACTATTGGCCTATGTATGGTAAATGAGAAGGAACCTGGTGTAAATGGTGTTTGTTGGATCACTGCGTGATATACAGGAGGCTCAAAGGACTGTGTGTATCCAATTTAATTGGTTTGAAGCTGCCTGTAATGGGAAGCTGTACTGCATTATGAAAAGATCAAGAAAAAGTAACTGAAAGGCTTGACTTCTGATTCCAGCTGTCACTAGCTTTTGATCCTTGAGTGTGTCACATTTCTTTGGGCTTTATTTTCTTCTTTATGGTTTTGAGACCTAAATATTAATCATAATCACACAACATCCTTCAAAATATGGTTACTTCTGTGCCTCACTTCAGATCTGTAAAATAAGAATGTCTAGAAAATCTATTTATACAGGAAGCTCTTCATTACAGTAATTAGCCAGTTGGGAAACCACTGTGCCAAAAGATATCTTAATTCTATTCCAATTTAAATGTTCTTATTTTAATTATTTTTTTCAAAAAATCTAATCCACCTAGCATAAAACTCACTATATTAAAGTGTGCAATTTAGTGGATATTATTATACTTACAAGTTATACACTCATTACAACTATTTAATCCAGAATGTTTTCATCATTTCAGAGAAAGTCTTTACCTATTATCAGTTACCATTCCTTTTTCTCACAGAGATAAAATATTCAAAATGTGAGAAATGTATCCCACTTCTGGAACAATTAAATTAAAAGAGACGTAATAGAGGCATCATATACCACCCCGTAGCTGAAATGGTAAAGAATTTGCCTGCAGTGCAGGAGAGCAGGGTTCTCTCCCTGGGTTGGGAAGTTCTTCTGGAGAAGGGAATGGCAATCCACTCCAGTGTTCTTGCGTGGAGAACTCCATGGACAGGGAAGCCTGGCGGGTTACAGTCCGTGGGGTCACAAAGCGTCGGACACGACTGAGCAACTAACACACAGACAGAGGCATCAGTCTAATGCAATTTATAAAACTTTTAGGAATCTGATTATTCAAGCAACCACACAAAAGAAAACTAAGTTAAATTTTCAATCTCGTTGAAGATAAACCCATTTCAGTATTACAGGAAAACTTAGCTTATGTCTAGTATTTACTTTAGAATAATCTATTATGGGGGGGGGGGGCAGGCTTCCCCTGTGCCTCAGCTGTAAAGAACTCAGCTGCAATGCAGAGATGCAGAAGAAAACTTGGGTTCGATCTCAGGGTTGGGAAGATCCCCTGGAGGAGGAAATGGTAGCCCATTTCAGTATTGTGCTGGGATAACCCCGAGGACAGAGAAGCCTGGCCAGGGGCAGTCCATGGTGCTGCTAAGAATCAGACACGACTGAGCAACTAAACACACACACACACACACACACACACACACACACACATGATCTATTATGGAGATGAGTCAAAAAGATATGGAGGGAATAAGATTGGACATATATCAATAATTTTTAAATCTGTTTGATGGATGCATGGTAATTTGCTGTTTATCCAAACTCTTAAATTTGCTTGATAATTTCTACCCTACAAAATGAAAACATCTTCTTTTCATGATGCCATCTACCAAAGAAGTGTCAAAGCTTCTTTAATTATTTTATATACATCTTGGTAATATTGAGAGATATGACATTTTCCCTTTATAGGATTAAACTAGTAATGTTTACTTGAGTCTCTAGCTCCCAATTTAGAGTTACATTCCTACTGACATCAGAAAAAAATGTTATTTTTAAGCTAAGACTCTTTGAAAATTTTGAAGGCTGTCTACAATTTCCACATAGTGGAAAAATTGTCATATGAAGCACTGAACAGAATAAAAATAGATGGCTCTAAACACTGATGAAACTCTTGAAAGCTTTAGTTTGTCTGATTTTAAAACAAGTAGTTTGTCTGATTTTAAAGCATTGTGTACTAATAGTATTCTTTTCTCTATAGCATCCATTAGCATTAAAAACTTATTTCAACACACTGTGGGTTATATCAATGAAAACATTTTCCCAGTTGTCCCTGTAATTCTGTTGGTGCAATATCCTATTCATATTGCTATTCTGGAAGCTTCTAAGTTGTTGACCTTAAACATTTGACATACTGAGTTGTATAGAATTAATCTGAAGGAGGCTGCACTAGTGAGTCTTTGGAAACTGAGATTCTAGATAAATTGTTTCTCTGTAGAAGTTGTAATATTTAAAATCTTAGAGATATCAACATTTATGTTTCCTGGAACATAGAAAAATAAAATTAAGGGGAAGGAGCATGACTAATATACTGAGAAAGCAGAGACTAGAACTAGAGAGTGGGATTTCACTGGCGGTCCTGTGGCTAAGACGTCATGCTCCCAGTGCAAGGAGCCCAGGTTCAGTTCCTGGTCAGGGAGCTCTGTCCCACATGTCGAAACTAAAGATGCTGTATGCTGCAACTAGGACCCAGCACAGCCAAATAAACAAATAAAAATTAAAAAAAAAAAAAAGAAAGAACTGAAGAGTCCTTGTGGGTTTTTTAACTCTTATTGTTAGTAGTGACTGAGATTTCTGTCCAGCTACATTTCCGTCCTTGCAATTTGATTATTTAAATTATCTTTGGATTCGCTAACCTCCAAATTCCATTCTACTGGTTTTCATTTTATTTTGGTTATTTGGAGACAAATAAGTGTAGTTGACTCATGCTATGAATAGTATCAATTTCATTGGAGCAAGAGCTTTAGATTAGCACTTTGATGAAGAAATAGGGAGAGAATATGAAATTTAGTGCACCAAGAATACTGAATGAAGGCTTTTCTATGGTGAGAACTCAAGTGTTTGATTCAGATATTGGTAAAAGTTTCGCTGTTATCATAGATAGAAAAAAACCACTCTCAGAACTGTTGAACAAGAAAGAGCTCAATAAAACTTGGAAAATATTTTTTTTTGTATTACAGAAAAATGAATCTTCAGCATTTTCCAGTCACCAAAATGAAAGTAAAAGTGAAAGTCTCTCAATTAAGTCTGACTCTTTGAAACTCCATGGACGGTAGCCTGCCAGGCTTCTCCGTCCGTGGAATTCTCCAGGCAAGAATACTGGAGTGGGTTGCCATTCCTTTCTTCAGGGGATAATCTTAACCCAGGGATCAAACCTGGGTCTCCCACATGGTAGGCAGATTCTTTATCATCTGAGTCACCAGGGAAAAGAGGTTGCTTAAAAATTTCATTTTTCCTTAGACCAGAACCTTGAAATGATACCAGAACCATAGATCACAGGCATGCAGCTACGAAAAACTTTTTGGTACTGAATGAATAGATTTTCCAGGTTGGAATAAAAAAATCACAAACCTTGTTTTCTTTAACGGAAACCAAAACTTACATACTTAGGTACTTTTTTGAACCATGCTTTTGTTAAACTGGCCTTAAAATTGAAATCAGGTTCATTTTTACCAGAACATAATCCATAATTCAGCCTAAGCCAGGTGTTATTTCATTAACTTGGGAAAAAAAGAGATCAATATGCATTCAAACACAAAAATCCTTTTAGAATCTTTAGTGACTCTTACAACCAGAAGGCTATGGATATCTGGAAAAACGAATGGTAGGAATTCACACTGATTCTGATACTGTGAGTAACTGAGTTCAAGATCGTGTTCCCATACCAATGCTATTATTTTCTATGTATCCTATGCCAGGAAGAAGATTGAGATACACTGCCTTTGAGCATCCTGCCAAAGTGATAAAATCCTTTGAGGAAAACAAAAAAGGCATTTAAAAAATTTTGTTAGCCATACTTACATATATCTTCTCTAAATTCTGTGCTGAAAACCAGAATTTTCCTCATAAACACCCCAGGGAATTCTAAATTCAGAAAACATTCTGACAATTTAATAATGAGTCTATTCAGGCTACCATACTATCTACAACCAAACTTTTTTTTTTTTTTTTGCATTTTAAGATGCATTTCTATGGTTAGAAGGCACAGAGCGGTGGAATTTAGGAAATACACAATGTATCAGCATGTCTTCTGTGTTCTCACAAATTATTGATTTCAAAAAGCACAGTTTTCCCCTAAAGGGTTAAACACCTTGCAGCCTTATTTTATGCCCCAAGCACAAACTGAGACACAATAAAGCTTTCTGCAACCTCTCTCTTCAGGGTATATTGGAAATAAAATTTCTCTGAATTGGGGACTTTGGGGATTGTTCATTTGGTAGAAACCTGGGTGAAGAGTGGAGATAGTGTCATTTTTCTTGTTGCATTTTAACTTTCTGGCACGTTCTATCCATAGAATGTAGATGAAAATGACCTCAGTGATTCAGTATCTGTGAGCTGCCTGAAGTCCTTGGACATTAGGTCCTAAAAGGTGGAGCATGTTCTCATCATGTGTAGCATTCTCTGCATGAGCCCTTTTTCTGGACATAATAACAGCAGGAACTGACTCCTCAGATCCAACAGGGACCTGAGGTGAGGATACAGTTCACAGTTCGAGTGTCATAAGAATGATCCAGTCAACTTCTAACTTGGAGAATGTTAGCCATAAAATAATATGAACATAAGGCCACCTGCCACCCACTCCTCATCATCACCATGTTCCCTGGTGCCTTTGTGTGTATCACTTCTATCATTTTGACCTCCTCAACTCTAGGATATTAGGATCTCTGGTGTAAATTTAGCAGATGGTTACCCAGGTGAGACCCAGGAGCAAAGCGTGAGTCAGGACCTCTCAGGACCTCTCTGAGTCATTTGTAACTCTCCTTTAAGACAGGCTCCAACACCCAAATATCTTCAATTATCTGCATTTATGCCTGTAAATAATGACTAGCATTGCCATTAAATGATGCAAGCATTATTTATAATGTAGCCAAATGTCAAAATAAAACACTCCCAAGGGGTTATGGAATAGTACCACTACTTCCCTCCTGATTGCTTAAACTAAGCTTTCAACTGTAATTATAGGTGCCTTTTCTATGATGACTGCCGATATCTTGGAATGAGTAGCTATTGTGGCTCATACAGTCTCCAAAGTGACTACTACTCTTTCCTCTGCTTTCTTTCGTACAAACTTCAGAATGAGGCACAAACTAAAAAAAAAAAAAAGCCTATATTTAATAAATAAACACTTCAAATGAACCCGTGGCTAAAAGGAAAGTCCTTTCCTCAGTATGGTTGAAAAAGAAATAAAAAAGAGGAAACATAGGTATGATCTCTAGGAAGGCATTTCTCTCTGTACACTTCCTAACACTTTTTTCCTAGATGACGCCTAGAAACCAGAACTCCCTCTTGTGCTCCTTTTTTATCCAAGAAACAAATTGTCAAATCCTTACCTTTCTGTCTTTATGGCTCACTGATCTATTGATCCAAGCAGACCACTCATTCTGGTGCTTTGTCCTGAAAGTTTATTAGGGTGGAAAAAAAGCCGTTGAACCAGTGTTTGTTAAGGTGAAGACTATAAGCAAGCGTACACTTTTAAGCTCAGAATGTCTATTCTACAGAATGGTTGTGGGGTGAAAACATAAGTCAGTATAGAGAACAAAACATTGATCACTACTACAAGATGTGGCCAATGACGCTGCATGGCATATTCAATGCGTTATCTCTTATTATCAATGCATAATACAACACACTGTGTAAAATTGCTGCAAACACAGTGCCTTAACACTAATTCCCCTCAGTTCCTGGGTTCCCTCAGATGATTTGTGTCTCTGATTTTCATTTTTAATAATTGTATATTTTTAGTACACCACTGGAGGATTTGATCTGTAAATAACAAAACACAAATGATAGCTATATATGCAGGCTTTGTGTGTGTATGTGTGTGAGTGTGCGTGTTTAGTTGCTCAGTCATGTCTGACCCCATGGAATATAGCTTGCCAGCCTCCTCTGTCCATGAGATTTTCCAGCCAAGAACAAGCAAGAATCCTGGAGTGTGTTGCCATTCCCTTCTCCAGGGGATCTTCCCAGTCCAAGGATTGAACCTTTGTCTCCTGCATTAGCAAGCAGATTCTTAACCATTGAACCAGCGGGGAAGCACTTAGGCTTTATGACTAGCTGTATAATGAATTCTATAAAGCTTGAATTGATTAAAACTTATCCTAAGCACTGAAATGCAGCTAGAATAGGTTAGAGAGGGTGACTGTCTTCATGGAGCAGATTATCTAGACAGAATAAATGTATGTGTGGTGTACATAGAGGAACATTGTGATATAAGAGCATATATTGGGGGGAATTTAACCTAGTTTATGAATTTAGGGATTTTCTGATAAAGTGACATTATGCTCAGGTTATAAGAAAAAGTATATTACGGAAGTTAAACTACAGAACTGAAAGGGCCAGCTCAATCTAAACAGAGAATATGGTATATGAAAAACCCTGGACTTAGAATGTGGCATATTTGAAGCACTGTTTAAAAAAAAGTCCATTATACCTGGATGCAGACTATGATAAAATGTGTCTGGGAAGTTAAGACTACATGTGGAGATACTTATAAATTCTGTTAAATGTTTCAGGTTCTATGACAAGAGCAATAGTAATTCATTAAAAAATTTTAAGCAGAACTGACACAGTTGGATTTTTATTTGAAAATAAAGATTTAGCAGGACAAGAGAAAGCATGGAAACCAACAGAATTTTGCAGTAGTAAGGACCAAGGTGCAGTGACCCATGCTAGTGGCAGGATGCTGAGATATTAGTATATGCTTTAATTCTATCTTGAAGAGGTAGAATCAATCAACTGGATTTATTGATTGACAAATGTAGTGGGGACCAAAAGGAAAAATCAAAGACATTTTCAAGGTTGAGTAATTGTAGGTTATTTAATAAGATAGGTAAACCTGGAGAAGAGAAAAAAATTGTGAGATAAAATTGATACATCCTCATTCTGAACTTGAGGTTTATGAGATGTCCATTAGGCATATGGACAGGATAGGATTAGGAAATTACCTGTTTACAGATGGTAATTGAGACTTTGGATTGGCTTCATGCTTGGATTCAATGTTTTATTGCTTATTTTATACTTTAAAATGAAAGCAGTTTAAGCATGCTTGAATGTGACTAGGATAGAACCAATGTCGGGGGAAACTTTAGTACAGGTCTGAAAAGGAATTATTTTGTAGCTGAACAATCTTCTGGATGTCCTTCTAAGGAGGGGGTTTTGGTAAGTGGAGGGTCTTTTTGAGTACAAGTTGTTATAGTCAATAGAATGGTTTTTCAGATAGGTGAGTAGAGTTTTAAGAGACGAAGCAAGTATGCATTTAAGAGAAATCTGACAGCTCAATTTACCCACATGAGATAAAAAGGGGGAGATATAAATTGACACCCAATAGGAAGTATATGGAAGTGTGAAATGTAGGACTGAGCTCTATTTGTGAAAACGAAGGAAGAAGAACACAATGCTGGCAACAACCTAAAGAGACCAAGGAACAAACAACAAACACTTTAAATTGGGTCTTTGAGTGAAATTCTACCCAAAATTTGACGCAGAGCTATTCTTCAATTCCAGTAAAAATCCACAATAAAATCATCATTTCTTACATAGTGAAAGTTTATTTCTTATATTAAATGTAAAGAACCATGTCAGACACTACTTAGCAACTAAACAACAACAACGAAGAACCACTTGTCCTCTGTCAAAGACATCCTTGGGCCAGCCAACATGTACATCAGCCTTTGTTACACAAGGTCTTTTATGTGACGATAGAGAAGATGGGAGTTTATATACAAAGATAAGAATAGGTAAACCACACCTTTCCACTATAACAGGCGGAAAATACAAAAAAAGGATAGGTGAGTACAAGGAAGTCAATCTCATAGCAAGGTCCATTGCTGAAAAGGATGGGTCAGATGCAGTTACTGCCGGTTTAAGAATAATTCTGAGTTTCTCAAAAAGCTAAAAACAGAACTACCATATGACCCAACAAAATTCCACTCCTGAGTATATATCCAAAAACAAAATAAAAACAATAATTAGAAAAGATACATGCATACCAGTGTTCATAGCAGCATTATTTACAATTGCCAAGATATCAAAAACTGTCCATCAACAGAGGAGTGAATAAAGAAGATGTGGTTAAATATATTCAATAGAATACTGATCATTCATAAAAAAGAACACAATTTTTTGTCACTTGCAGCAACATGATGGACTTGGAGGGCATTACACTAAGTGAAATAAGTCAGAGAAAGACAAATACTGTATGATATCACTGATATATGAAATCTGAAAATTAAAACAAACTAGTGAATACATTAAAAAAAAAACAGACTCACAAAGAGAACAAACTAGTGGTTACCAGTTTGGGGGCAATATAGGGTTGGGGGAGTGGGAGGTATAAACTATTGGGCATAAGATATGCTCAAGAATATATTGTATATTATGAGGAATGTAGACAATATTTTGTAATGACTACAAATGGAAATTAACTTTTAAAAATGGGCTTCCCTGGTAGCTCAGCTGGTAAAGAATCTGCCTGCAATGCAGGAGACCCCAGTTCAAAACCTGAGTTGGGAAGATCCATTGGAGAAGGGACAGGCTACTCACTCTAGTATTCTCGGGCTTCCCTGGAGGCTCAGCTGGTAAAGAATCTGCCTGCAGTGCAGGAAACCTAAGTTCGATCCCTGGGTTGGGAAGATCCCACAGAGAAGGGAATGGCTAACCACTCCAGTATTTTGGCCTGGAATTCTTCATGGAATTCTTTGTGACCATGGGGTCACAAAGAGGTGGACACGAGTGGGCAACTTTCACTCACAACCTTGTAATTGTATAAAAACATCAAGAAAACATTTTAAAAACTCACAAATAAAGAATAATGGGGAAACATTGAACTACTTGTAAAGGTTGAGCATGTGAGCTTACAATGAGATATCAAATGTAAAATTGACAAAAAGCACTGAGAATACCAATGAGTGCTAGTCTGCTCACTTCTGAGACAGGAGCTATAAAAGAAAGCACAGTTGTGAATCAGGAGGTTGGATGAATCCCACCTAAAAACTGCTATTTTTCCATGATGGTGTGATGAAAGGGCAAGGAAATAAGAGCACTCACCTACTGATTTGACAGTTTTTATTTCTAAGGGTACCTCCCCCAGAAGATGAAATTTTTAAGCTGTTTCATCTCAGGTATGCTTTAAAGTACTGTTTTCATTATGCAGAAAAGCAAATTTAAAAAACACTAGCTTTCTAATTCCTATTTTATGTGGCATCAAAACCGAACAAGTATAGATGGATCCCTATGAACATCACATATAACTCACGAAATGTACTCTTATTTACCCAGCATAACTAGCAAAAACATTTGCTTTCCAGATTCATTTATTTGAAACAAAACAAAGCAAAACATTTTCTTGCTTTATTTCCTGATGCAATAGATGGTAGTCCTAAACTTGGGACAACAATTTGTTTGATCATGTATTACCCATCTAAGTGTGCTATCTACAAAAGCTAGTGAATTTCAAATACAATTTGGAAACAATGGCCTGTGGAAGGAACCATATACAGGTTGCAATGTCTTAAGTGTTTGTAGGTTTTTACAAAGGTCTGTTAGCAGTATAATGTTAACATTTAAATTACAATTCAAAAACCCAAGTGAACACTCTTTAGAAGGAACCTGTCCAAGAACACTCATGTCCTTTTGGGCTTTCCCTTTGTCTATTTATTTAACAGGATAAGTAAGAACATTTTGAGAAGCCTAGAAAGAGCACATAAAATTATAAAGCCATCTTAGAAAATGCAATCCAAACATGACACTTCCATAGTTATAAATCATGATAACAAAGGCCTATTTCCCTCAGGCCTCTCACCTATTAACAAATGGCTAGCCAGATACAACGTAATCAGTGTTGCCCATTTGGAAAGTTGTTATCTGGAAAGATTGCAAATCTACTGGCACTAAGAACAAAGCAAAATTTAAAAATAGATACTTGTGGAATGAAAACACATATTATTTAAGTGACAGTTCTGTCTATAGCCTCCACAAAAAATATTCATGCTTTATGTTGTTATTGTATGACTCCAGAGCTTTCTTCTGGATTAAGTAAGAAATTCTCATGTTCTAAAATGCCTAACATGGCTACTGTCCAACGAAGAATTCATTCCTAACTTAATAATGTACTGTACCAGCAATAAATATTATGGCCAGGCAGGGAGAAGCATTATTTTCTCACTTTTAATATGGTTCTTATTAAAATAAAATTTAATAAATAAATTTCTTATTACATATGCAAAGATGTGCATTTATATATGTATATAAATGACGGGATGTTCTATAATTTTAATGTTTCACGTTGACCAAATATGTGTATTCTCATTGACTTCCTTGTTAAAATATCTAACCAGTTAATGCTTCACTAAGAATTTTAGTTTTAAAGTGTCCATGTTATGTAAAGATATGCACTTTATGAGCTTTTCTTGTAGAAGATAAGAATCTATCCCTAATTAAGTTTATGTTTTGTCTTATTGTCATATTTCTTTTAAACTAATCCAACATGTGAAACACTGTAGAAAGCTACATGATAACATTGATATAAATATGACATTTTTATCCTATGTTCTTAATTCACTTTCTATGAAGTCCATTATCTATTACTTTCAATTTCACTAGCAAATAACTGAGAAGATTTGCTTAGACAAAGAATATAGCATTCAATTCTAGTTTAATTTATATGTTTAAATATGTTTTATTAATAAAAGAGAAGCAGACTCCAGGATAAATTAAGATTTATTCTTTGCCGTGGTAAATTTTATGGAACACGCTGGAGAAAACTAGCCTGCTTTACAATAGACATGCTTTATATTTATGTATAACAAAATGTAGATTTTTGTCTACCAAATCACATTTCTTTCCCCAGAAAAGTAGCATTATTTCACATAAAGCACTCAAATTATGACTGTCTTATTATGGAAGTCTTCAGTAATTATGTTTTTCTATTATTGTTTATCAAGAATGTGACTTTCCTCTTGTAGAACTCAAATGCCAGTATTGAAAGCTGCATTTTATAATATTATCCATACCATTCACTTCTTTCTTGGCAGGAAATTCTTCCCGAAAGGGATTTAGTTACCTTGTTATAAATATTTCATTTTTTTTCAGTATTATGCTGTCATTTCATAAATAATTAATTAGAATATATTAGATGACTCTTTTTTTTAATGCATAGAGACTGGAAATATTTCATCAGCTTTAAAGTGAACTGGATGAGGCACTAATTTCCATAATATATCTTCAAGGAGGGGGTAAGCAGGGCAGGAAGTGAAATCAATAGTGCTCTCACTACTGCACATGAAACACTATTTTTTTTTTTTAATGTGATTGGTCCCATCATGAACTTCCTTCTAGCTATCATTTAAGCAATAAGAATAAATAGGCCATGAAAAAGCAAAGCTAGAGAGCAAAAAGCATTCTGAAAATAAGAAATGGCGAGTCATTCTGGAGCAAATTTTTCTCCAAGTTCCTTTGTTCCTTTTTTTCAGGTACCAGATACATGGATAAGGACTCAAAGTGAGAAATTGATAATAAGTAATAAAGATGGACCATAGACTTGGAACATCCTCTTGATTACTCCCTTCAGCTTCAGTGTTGATGCCCATGCTCACTGGTCACTCATCCCATAAACATATAGGCATCATGCACTGAGTCTCTGTGCTTACAGCTTACTGGGCACTTTTCCTTAAGGAGTGATTATTTTAGTAAATTAGCAAAATTTTCAACCACCTAAAGTCTAAATCTTGAGTTTCAATAAAATTGCTTGTGTACTTTGTCAAGATTAATCCAAATCAAAACAAAATTAATCACTTTTTTAAACTATATACCTTATAAAAAATGCATTGCTTAAATTCTAATAGTATTGTAATAACCTATGGATACAACTAGGAATAGAACAACGAAAGTAAAAGTTTTTGTGAATAGCATTGACTGTTCAAATGATTGATTAATCAATTTTAATAATAATATGAATAGCTGCTAGCATTTAATTAGAATTTATTAAGAATCATAATAGTAAATATTTACATGTATCTGGCTCCCCCACTTCCTTTGGCCAACTTTTGCTCATCCTTCACACGTTAGCATGAATATTAACTCCCAAGAGCAGTTTCCTAACATCTCAGACTAAAGTAGAACACTGTTATTCTCACTCACTTTGCCTTCTGGTATCTACATACATACATACCTACATACAGGAATATAGTGTTATATATTATATATATATTTATATGTATATTCTTATTTTATGAATACATTTGTTTACCATATACTTATTTATTCATTCAATTTTATGACCTTGGAAGGTTAAAATTGGGATTTATTGCTGTAGCCTCAGAAGTTAGCACAGCCTTTGTGTATTAATATGTGTATTAATCAACATGTAGAATATGTATATTAATCAATTAATTTTCTTTGGCATATTCTGTTCTTCATTTAGTAACCACCTTCCACTTCATTCTTTATTTAAAGAGCTTAATCTGGTCAACCAGACTTTGACACAACCGTCCCCTTTAAGATGGTTCATTATACTTCTGCTTTGATCTCTTATATTAAGAGTCTGCCACTTAATTCTGGGGCTTCCTAGGTGGCTCAGTGGATAAAGAATCCACCAGCAATGCAGGAAATGAGAGTTTGATCCCTGGATGTTGAAGATCCCTTGGAGGAGGAAATGGCAACCCGCTCCAGTATTCTTGCCTGGAGAATCCCAAGGACAGAGAAGCCTGGTGGTCTATAGTCCATGGGGTCATAAATAGTTGGATACCACTGAGTGACTGAGCACGCATGCACAAACTTGACTCTAGAAGATAATTTTGTATTCAACATCCAGATTTATGTTAACAGCCATACCAGTCATTTGGAAAGGAGATACCTAATGCAAGATGATTCTATCATTTAAATTTTAAAGAGATGTTTTTCAATGTGACTAAAAGCTTGAATACATTTTTTTCACTCTAGCTTTTTTGGGGTATATTGCTGTAACTCATGGTGAATAAATACGTCTACAATAAAAATACTTTAAAATAGTCCAAAACATGACTCAACCTTTATTGGGAAAATTGCCTAATTCACCACTTGAGTCACAGTGACTTTTCCCTAATGTAACCCTGCTGATTAATCCAAGATTAAGAGAATTAGGAGGTTTTGTTTAGTTCATTCTAAGGCTCTATATTGGATAAAGAGAAAGTTAAATTCAATTTCTTTTTATAGGTGGCTATTTTATTTCTGAATTCTTTGAAAATTGAGGATCTTTTCAAATAATGACAATATTCAAGGCATTAGAATATTTTATCTCTCACACTTGTCCTCACACTTGCCAACTATTGGGAATTCATTTGATTAGTGTTAATAATGGAGAAGGCAATGGCACCCCACTCCAGTACTCTTGCCTGGAAAATCCCATGGACAGAGGAGCCCGGTAGGTTGCAGTCCATTAGGTCACTAAGAGTCGGACACGACTGAGCGACTTCACTTTCACTTTTCACTTTCATGCGCTGGAGAAGGAAATGGCAACCCACTCCAGTGTTCTTGCCTGGAGAATCCCAGGGACAGGGGAGCCTGGTGGGCTGCCGTCTATGGGGTCGCACAGAGTCGGACACGACTGAAGTGACTTAGCAGCAGCAGCAGCAGCAGTGTTAACAATTATATAGTCTCTGTGAGCCCAAAATAAGTTATGTAGGAAATATGAGGGAATAAGACAGATCTTCAAGTCTGACTTTTATATGCTATATTGATGATTATATTTAGGTACTAATATTGACAGGAAAAGGGGGCATATGAGGATCACAGTATCACAGTAAAAGGCAGAAAGTATTAAAGTGTTGACTGCACTAAATGGGAAGGAAAAAATAAGATGAATCATAGCTAAGATGTATGAGAAACTTTAACAATGATTATTTTATTTAGCAATTCCATAGTATGACTCTCTTGTACTCAGAAAGAACATATGTATATGCTAACTGATGGAGAAAACTACAGTATAAATGAGGTGAATGCCCACTTAAGAATCAGCATTAGAAAATCCTCTAAATTTTTCTCTTAATAAAAGAAATAATCCATGCTTTTCTCTCTGGAGACATTATCTTAAAATAGAATTTTTCTTTGTTATTTCATTGAACATATTTCTAAATTATATCAAACTCTATTTACATCTTTGTTCCCAAAAGTTAATAAAATTTATTTTAACATTATAATTTATGTTATATAAGTATCTTAGGGTCACATTTTTGAACAGCTGTTAAGGGTCACACTCTGTTATGTTTGACAGTGAAAATGTTAGTCCCTCAGTTGTGTTCAGCTTTTTACCACCCCATGAATGATAGCTGCCAGGCTGGAGTCCATGGAATTCTCCAGGCAAAAATACTGGATTGTGTAGCCATTCCCTTCTCCAGAGGATCTTCCTAATCCAGGGATCAAATCCAGGTCTCTTGCATTTAAGTCAAATTATTTATCATCTGAGCCACCAGGATAGAGTGGTTAAATGCAAAAATATTCTGTAAGTTGGAATTAAAAATTAGTTAGTTTCCTTGACAGCTTCTTTTGAGTGAAAAAAAGAAAAGAAAAATTCCATATGACTAAATGGTCTAGCTGTTGGGGTTTAATAAATCAAAATATTAATGCCAACACAAATGTAAGATATAATTTAATTCACAATTTTTAATTAATATAAGAAGATATTATTTGTGTTATCAATTATTTTCATGAAGTGTAATTTGCAATCACTAATATACAAAGTCTTAGTTTTATTTGGGTTTGACAAGTGAACTAACAAAGTTTAATACCATTTGAAGGTTTGTAGTTAATTTTGGTGATTTACTGAGTCCATCTTTGTAGTCTATATTTTTTGTCTCTGACCTAGATTTAGGGATTTGAATCCTCCCCAGATTTCCTGACTTTGGCTTCGTAACCTGATTCCAGACACAGAGAAGCAGGGTCAGGTGCAATATCAGAAACTTTACTACATGAATTTCCTTTCACTTCCCATTCCACATAACCTCAACATCAACATTAATACTGTATCATAAAACCTCCGCTATGAGATTCTTAATTTTAAAAAATCCCATTCAGGCTTTCTTTGAAAATGTTCTAGAAAGAGAGCTGACTTCACAGCAAAACGCATGACCCACAATCTTAGTTAACAATACACTTTCACACGATGTATTTAGAACTCTGTGTTATAGCAGAAGTCTAGCACTGCCCTGATGGCGTACACAGAATGAGGTCTAATATTCCTGGACTCCACCTCTTCCTCCTTCTACTCTAAATTGCAATGCTTCCTTACTACTTGGTAACCTAAGACTGAATCCTGTTTGCTGTAGTTCTGGAATGTTTACTCAGCAACGCATGTGGAGATCTGATGGGGACTTATATTTCCTTCTCAAGTTTCTTCTCCTTCTCTTAATTAATAATTATGTTAAATTATTGTGACAATGTATTGGAAAGAAGAAATTTGGAAAATCTTATTGCAGTTATATCCACATGGAAAAATGCTTTAAAATATCTTTCTGTCATTGAGATGACTGTTTATGACAACTATAATAGCCTAGTTCTGTGACAAAGGCTTATAGAAACCACAGGGCCTCGCCCTCCCATGGTTTATATCAAGGAAATGGAATACCTGTTTTCATAACCTCTTTACTTAGGTTTTCATGGGAAGACCAGACACAGGAAAGCACAATTTTTTTTACTCAAATCTATTGTTGTCAAGTCTCCATGCTACAAGTGGGGACACAAAGAAGAACACCATGACTCTACCTTCAAAGAGCTTATAGTTCAGTAGGATTGATAAAAGATGCTTGCAGAGAGCTGCAATACAGACAAAATTTCAAGAGGCAATAACTGTATAAAAATTACAAAGGAAATGATGGTTTCTGACACTCTATTGTGACAATCTTGCACTCCCGTGGATATGTAGAGCTATGATTATAGAGACATGTGTACAGTGTATCCATTTGCAATAAATTCTCTTTTGCAAATTCAAAACATGTTTGAAATTTGGTAAGAAGAAATAGTTTTTTTTCTTCTATATCACTATTTTCTTTAGATAAAAAAGAACAGTCATTACATCAGTGATGTATTGATGAACATATAAAGCTCAACTTCCTAAGTAATGGCTCAGTCTTCCTTCATAATTATGTTTCTTTAACATGTGGATCATTACTGATTTCATCTTAATTGATATGACAATTTCCTATACACTTTGTAGTAACATTTGGCATTGTGATTTTATTCAGAATGAATAGCTCAAATATCTGACATTCTAATTTGGGGACATCTGTCAGTCTAAACTAGATCTGATCATTGATTTTTCAGCATCAAAATATTTAGAACTTAGAGCAATGGAATGTAAAGTAGTCTCAGAAATAATTGAATCATTTTCTGAAAACTAAAGAGCCAGACATGACTGAGCGACTAAGCACAGCACATATCAAAAAGAACATTGTATGTCAACATGGGCAATATACTATAAATCCCTTTTGCTCATAAATATCAACTATAAAATAAAATGTATTAATCAGAATGTTGTGTGGAAAGAATATGTGTCTCCCCCTCATTGAATAGCAATTTTTAATTTCCCCTTTAATAAAACAAGATTAAAAGAACCCTCCTTTGGCTAGTTTCTGAAAGTTTTGTGGTTCAGTTACTATAATATGTGATGTTTGATCTACAAATATTTTGTGAATGTTGCCAGTATTTTATTCCATGATTTTTTTACCAAGATTCAAAATAGCACATTATTGAGATTTGCTATAGAAGTGGTTTACAAAAATGGCATCAAGAATTCTGAAATAAACTAGAAGTTATAGCTTCCAGTCATAAAATTAAATCTCAGGATGTAACATACAGCATAAGATTATAATCAACAGTATTGTAAGAATTTTGTATGAGACAGTTGCCAGACTTATTATGGTGCTTATTTCCTAATGTGTGTAAATGTTGAGCCACTAAATTGTCCACCTAAAACCAATATTGTATGTCAACTATATTCGACAGAAAGTAAAAAAATAAAATAATAGGAGCTATAACAGAATGATCTGGAGAAATCATACTCCCCTACCAAAAGTGTTTTGCTTTGTTTTTTCACACACACTATTCATTCCTCCTTTTCAAACACTTTAGTCCCCACTCTTAGTGACAAGAGCACATTTGACTATTAGGTATGTGAAGGGACAGCCAAATATTTGAGAACCATTTGCATATAATACATTAAAAGTGTTTCCTGTTTAGCAAAAAAGAAAAAAAAAATCATCCTTTTTGATGTTATGATATTTAGGCAATTTTCATAGACAATAAAAGTAGACAAAAACAGTTTCTACCTCATTCCAAGACTTGATTTTATGGATAAAGTGTATTTATCTTGTATTTCTTTATTAAAGTGTATTCTTGTATTTATCCTTTGTCTTTGCAGATACGCTGACTGGTAGAAGACATGCACTGAAATTGTTTTAAGAATTACTGTGAGCTTGGTCAATTTTAAATATTACGGTTAGACATAAACTCAGGAGCGTTTGTGTGAAGTCAAAGACCTGGAATTTTCCACTGACACTGATGTAAATGTTTCGTAGCTCATACTTGGAGAAACATTGCCACGGGAGTTGAGTTCAAGGTTTTCAGAGTCATACCATTTAATTTTGACCCTTGGATTTGTCACTCTTCAGTTAGGCTACCTCAGACATTGATCATTTAATGCAGCTAAGTCTCCATTTACTTGCCTGCAAATGAGGGATAATAGTGAAGTCTGTTTCTTGGAACTGTGGTGAAGATGTTGTGAGGCGACACTATAGCTCAGAGGCTGACACTAGGAGAGAGCCTTTAAGCTCTGTAATCACCTTCATCATCATCATCTCACAGACACAGTGTAGCACTCTGTATTAAAAACTTAGAGGAAGTTTCCTTTACTATTTCCTTTGATAAAATATAATTTAAATGCCATTTTATTTACTTTCTTGTCATTTAACTTTTATTTTGGTTGGGTTGATTGGTTTGCAAAGTCATAAGATATTTAGAGACATTTTACTAAAGTAATTTGCATCTTTTAAAATCTTTCTTACTTTTTTTTTTTTTTCCAAAAATGAAGTTGCTAAGCCATTTTAGGTGGGCAAAAATTAAAATACCAAATTATACCTAGCTGGGAAAATCCAGCTGATGTCTAGAAAGAGTAATTTGTTAATTTTAAGGAGTAAATTTTTATTTTGTTTCTTATGATAAAAGCAAGCATTTCATCATTAGATTAAGTGACAAGTCAGGAAAAGACAAATACTATGTGATATCACTTATATATGGTGTCTAAGGAAACACTAAGGATTAGATCTGATAGACAGAGTGCCTGAAGAATTAGGGATGGAAGTTTGTAACATTGTAGAGAAGGCAGTGATCAAGACCATCCCCAAGAAAAACAAATGCAAAAAGGCAAAATGGTTGTCTGATGAGACTTTACAAATAGCTGTGAAAAGAAGAGAAGAGAAATGCAAAGGAGAAAAGGAAAGATATACCCATTTGAAAGTGGACTCCCAAAGAACAGCAAAGAGAGATAAGAAAGCCTTCCTCAGTGATCAAAGCAAAGAAATAGAGGAAAACAATAGAATGGGAAAGACTAGAGATCTCTTCCTGAAAAGTAGAGATACCAAGGGAATATTTCATGCAAAGACGGGCACAATAAAGGACAGAAATGATATGGACCTAATAAGCAGAAAATATTAAGAAGAGGTGGCAAGAATACACAGAAGAATTACACAAAAAAGATCTTCATGATGCAGATAATCATGACAGCATGACCACTAACTTAGAGTCAGACATCCTGGAATGCAAAGTCAAGTGGGCCTTAGGAACCATCACTATGAACAAAGCTAGTGGAGGTGATGGAATTCCAGTTGAGCTATTTCAAATCCTAAAAGACGATGCCATGAAAGTGCTGCACTCAACAAGTCAGCAAATTTGGAAAACTCAACAGTAGCCACAGAACTGGAAAAGGTCAGTTTTCATTCCAATCCCACAGAAAGGCAATGCCAAAGAATGCTCAAACTACCACACAATCGCACTCATCTCACATGCTAGGAAAGTAATGCTCAAAATTCTCCAAGCCAGGCTTTGACAGTACGTGAACCGTGAACTTCATATGTTCAAGCTAGATTTAGAAAAGGCAGAGGAACCAGAGATCAAACTGCCAACATCCACTGGATCATCAAAAAAACAAGAGATTTCCAGAAAAAAACATCTATTTCTGCTTTATTGACTATGCCAAAGCCTTTGACTGTGTGAATCACAACAAACTGTGGAAAATTCAAGAGATGGGAATACCAGACCACTTGACCTGCCTCCTGAGAAATCTCTATGCAACTCAATAAGCTACAGTTAGAACTGGACATGGAACAACAGGCTGGTTCCAAATCGGGAAAGGAGTACATCAAGGCTGTATATTTTCACCCTGCTTATTTAACTTATATGCAGAGTACATCATGAGAAATGCTGGGCTGGAAGAAGCACAAGCTAGAATCAAGATTACCAGGAGAAATATAAATAACCTCAGATATGCAGATGACACCACCCTTATGGCAGAAAGCGCAAAAGAAATAAAGAAGCTCTTGATGAAAGTGAAAGAGGAGAGTGAAAAAATTGGCTTCAAGCCCAACATTCAGAAAACTAAGATCATGGCATCTGATCCCATCATGTCATGGCAAATAGATGGGGAAACAATGGAAACAGTGACAGACTTTAATTTTGGGGGCTCCAAAATCAACGCAGATGGTGACTGCAACATGAAATTAAAATACGCTTGCTCCTTGGAAGAAAAGTTATGACCAGCCTAAGTAGCATATTAAAAAGCAGAGACATTACTTTGCCAACAAAAGTCCATCTAGTCAAAGCTATGGTTTTTCCAGTAGTCATGTATGAATGTGAGAGTTAGACTATAAAGAAAGCTGAGGGTTGAAGAATTGATGCTTTTGAACTGTGGTATTGGAGAAGACTTTTGAGAGTTCCTTGGACAGCAAAGAGATCCAAACAATCCATCCTAAAGGAAACTGGTCCTGAATATTCATTGGAAGTTCTGATGCTGAAGCTTAAACTCTGATACTTTGGTCACCTGTTATGAAGACTTGACTAATTGGAAAAGACTCTGTTGTGGGAAAGATTGAAGGTGGGAGCAGAAGGGGATGACAGAGGATGAAATGGTTGGATGGCATCATTGAATCAATGGACATGAGTTTGAGTAAGCTCCAGGTATTGGTGATAGACAGGGAATCCTGGCATACTGCAGTCCATGGGGTCGCAAAGAGTCAGATACGACTGAGTGACTGAAGTGAACTAAACTGGGGAAAACAAACTCTCTTTCTATGAGAGTAAAATAATAGTTGCCAGGGGTTAGGGATGGAAAGAATGGGGTGATGCTGGTCAAAAACTATAAATTTCTAGTTCTAAGATGAATAAATTCCAGGATTTAAGGTACAGTATGGTGACTAATTAACCGTACTGTATGATATACTTGAAAGTTGCTAAGAAAATAGAACTTAACTGTTCTCACCATACATACATAGGGCTTCCCAGTGGTAAAGAATCCGGCTACCAATGCAAGAAATGCAGGAGACTCCAGTCCAATCTCTGGGTCAGGAGGATCCCCTGGAGAAGGACATGGCAACCTACTCCATTATTCTTGCCTGGGAAATCCCACGGACAGGGACACCTGGAGGCTACAGTCCACTGGGTCTTAAAAGAGTCAGATACAACTTAGCGACTAAACAGTAACATACACATAAACATGGTGATTATGTGAGATGATGGAATGTGTTAACTAATTTTGTGGTAATCATTTCACAGTATATACTTGTATCAGATAATCAAGTTGTATGTCTTTAACTTACATAATGTATCTCAGTTGTTAGAAAAAAAGCAAACATCGCATGCATTCCAAGGGTAGTGGAGGCTCTTCCACAGAGAGGACCCACATAGATGGGTTTTTACTCACTCATGATAGCACACCTGAGAGACAGCTGGTAATATGAGGAGACACCTTGATCACCTGGCTAAACTGTATCTGCCACCAGTTTGGTTAAGAGTAAGGCTAAAGGTCCCGAGGAAGCTGTCTACCTTCTAGTCAACAATAGGTGAAGCTGTGTTTAAGATTAATGCTTCAACAAAGGGATATTGATTGAGAAACACTTGAAGTCTTCCAAGGGCTTATTTCCTGAAGCGTTCCAGTCTTTTCAGCCCTTTTTTTTTTTTTCTTCACCCTGAAAGCTTTCACTTGTACAACACTCTTGTAAGTAACACTTTTTGGGCAGAGATAGACACACACTTCTACCCCCTGCCTTGGGATTTGTGGAAAATGATGCTTTTTGAACCTTGTTTATCCCTGTATATTCTGCTATTTCTAAATTGGATCTTTCCCCACTTTTGCCCCCACCCACTCCATTCTCTTAAGAATCATACTCTGTGAAAGTGATCTGAAACTTCCTAAAGTGATGAAAGTGTCCTCTGTCTCAATTAAGGTGTTGCCTTACGTGGACATATGCATTGGACCCAATTAATTACATATATGATATCTGTGCATAAGCTCCCTACACATAAATTTTCCTCAGTAAAAGATAGAATGATCTATGTTCAGTATTTTGCTTGCAGTATGAGATAGATAATTTTACACTGGTCATATTTTGTTGTTTTTAACAGAGAGACAAAAATTATATACCTATTCTTCTAGCTCAGTCAAATGGAACTAAGCCTTTAAGACTGGAATGTGTGGCAATTTTGTTCACCAATTAGCAACCTATTACCACTGGAAGAATGAGATTTACAAGGAAAATTAAAATACAAAGTTGAAAACAAATATGCTGAGTTTGATATCAATGTAGAATTTTATGTATTAAGAATATCTAGGATTTGAAATACCTCTCACCACTCTCAACATCCCTAACAAGTTGAGGAAAAGATAAAGTAGGCCAAAATGTCAGCCTTCCATGACTACCTTGGTGGACACAGCTTAAATAAGAGTCAAATGGAGTGACTCCCAGCCAAGCCTGCAAAAGCACAACTGGGGAAGGGTTTAAGTCTGTAGAGCAAAAACTCATTTGTTTTCGGTCTTACACTAGATTGAAATGGAAATGGAGGAAGACACAAAATCCCATTGTTTAGATCTTTTGGTAGATTAGCTCAGTTAGATGGGAAAAAATGAATAACAATGGCTTTTACTCAGCAACCAAATAATTGGCTACCCTTGTGAGAGTAAAAGCAAGGGGTGAAGGAAGAGGAAAGAAGTGTTTAGGGAATATTAAATCAGAAGTGTGAAGGAGGGTCATTACTTATTTAACAGTCTAAAGACATATACAGAAAATATGAGAAATCAGAACATGAACTGTAGACATCATAGGCCTCAGTCCTGGATCCAATGTAACACAGACCACTCTTATTGGAATTTGGTGGTTCATAAATTCATCAAAAGTATTCTTTGCAGATGTAGACAGATTTTGTTAATGTTATTATAACAAAACATCAAAATGAAAAATAAAATTATAAAGCACATCCATCAGGTATTGTTTTGTTAAAAGGGTATTTGTCAACCCCTATATATTATTTCCCAAACTATGTTAAAATAACACAAGTGGCTACTTCTGGCTCAAAATAAGGGCAAATACAAGATCAAGAGACTTTGGTAAGTCTGATAGGATTATTAGTACTTGGAGATAGGGAAAAATAGAGATAAAAATCAGCCACAGATGAGGACAGGAAAGCCTCCTTGCAGGTATAACATGGGGCTAATGAAACCTCAGGGTTTTCTGGAGTCTGCCTATACTTGCCAATGGCTTCTCAATTCACTCAGGGTAAAACACAGACCCTGTTAAAGTCTTACACAGTTCTATATGAGTCTCTCAGTCGTGTCTGACTCTTTGCAACTCCATGAACTGCAGCACGCCAGACCTCCCTGTCCATCACCAACTGCTGGAGTCTACCCAAACCCATGTCCATTGAGCTGGTGATGCCATCCAACCATCTCATCCTCTGTTGTCCCCTTCTCCTCCTGCCCCCAATCCTTCCCAGCATTAGGGTCTTTTCCAATGAGTCAGCTCTTCGCATCCAGTGACCAAAGTATTGGAGTTTCAGCTTCAACATCAGTCCTTCCAATGAACACCCAGGACTGATCTCTTTTAAGATGGACTGCTTGGATCTCCTTGCAGTCCAAGGGACTCTCAAGAGTCTTCTCCAACACCACAGTTCAAAAGCATCAATTATTTGGAGCTCAGCTTTCTTCACCATCCAACTCTCACATCCATACATGACTACTGGAAAAACAATAGCTTTGACCAGATGGACCTTTGTTGACAAAGTAATGTCTCTGCTTTTTAATATGCTGTCTAGTTTGGTCATAACTTTCCTTCCAAGGAGTAAGCGTCTTTTAATTTCATGGCTGCAATCACCATCTGCAGTGATTTTGGAGCCCCAAAATATAAAGTCTAACACTGTTTCCACTGTTTCCCCATCTATTTGCCATGAAGTGATGGGACTGGATGCCATGATCTTAGGTTTCTGAATGTTGAGCTTTAAGCCAACTTTTTCACTCTCCTCTTTCACTTTCATCAAGAGGCTCTTTAATTCTTCTCTTTCTGCCATAAGGGTGGTGCCATCTGCATATCTGAGGTTATTGATATTTCTCCTGGCAATCTTGATTCCAGCTTGGGCTTCATCCAGCCCAATGTTTCGCATGATATACTCTGCATATAAGTTAAATAAGCAGGGTGACAATATACAGCCTTGATGTACTCCTTTTTCTATTTGGAACCAGTCTGTTGTTCCATGTCCAGTTCTAACTGTTGCTTCCTGACCTGCATATTGGTTTCTCAAGAGGCAGGTCAGGTGGTCTGGTATTCCCATCTCCTTCAGAATTTTCCACAGTTTATTGTGATTCACACAGTCAAAGGTTTTGGCGTAGTCAGTAAAGCAGAATCAGACTGTTTACCTTATACTTTTACTTCCTTCAAGTGCTTTTAAAATGTTACCTTGTCTCAGTTATGACTATTCAATAATTAACTCTTCTGGACCCCTTGCTTGCTTTTTGTTTTCTAAGGTCCTTTTCACTTGCCACTGTATAATATGAATGTTTATTATGTTAAAGTTTGATTCCCCTGACTGGAATATAAAGTCTATGAGAAAGGGTATTTTTTTCTCTTTTAGTCTCTGCTATAGATGATGAATGAAGGAATAGCCTTACAGAAGATGACTAAAGCAAAGAGCATTCAAGATTTTCTGATATTGCAAGATATATACCTCTTTCTGCCACAGTCTGCTATCTGCCTAACACAGGCATACAGCTAGATGAGCAGCAAGGAATTATCCTTAAGTGCAACCTAGTTGTTAGGTGTTTTCTCAGAATAACATTCCGAAGGTCTTCCTGATTAGCTGTCTTTCTGCTCCTGTCTCTCTGGTCCCTGGCTTAAACTTTAAGCCTCTACCTCAGATTCTGGTCCCTTCATGTTGATGAGTGCTTTGGGCTTTGTTGAACTTCTTGCCTTTCCATCCAAGTCTCTGTATTATATTCTTGCTAACTCTACATTCAGGATCACTTCTGTCATCCTGCCCAAAGGAGAGGAAATAGCCTCCTGCTTCACTTTTACATTATTAAAATATGCAGCACTCAGGATAGTAATTTGTCACCTACAATTTTATGTATAGCTATGTCTGCAATTTATAAAATTCCAGATATAACATGCAAAGTGTAAGAAAGAGAGGGTTTTTTTAATTTTTATTTTTTTCATTTTTCTTCATCTCAATCATATTATTTCCTTTGTTCTTCAGCCCATTTTCCTCTAGTCTTCATTGACTAATTTTATTTTCTGCTTGCCTTGGGGTGTCTCTTTCTAGACTACATGTTAGGGTCCTATTTCTCCTGCCTGGCCTCTGTGCATGTTAAATGTCAGAAAAGAGTGTGAAGTGCAGACATCTAAAATGCATCATCTTCCAACAAGGGCCATGGTGAATACTGAGGGGGGCACAGAGCAAAAAAAAGAAAAGAAAAAAGACATAAACATTTCATCATATTGAGGTTTTAATTCTGAAAATAAGAAAGATTTATTTTTAAGTCTTAGCATCATGATTTTGCTAGTGGTGACCTGAGAGAAAATTTTGTTTCTGCAGTTTTCATCTGGGACTGATAAAACCTATCTAGGAGTTATTTTTCCGGGTTCCAAAATCACTGCAAATGGTGATTGCTGCCATGAAATTAAAAGATGCTTACTCCTTGGAAAGAAAGTTATGACCAACCTAGACAGCATATTAAAAAGCAGAGACATTACTTTGCCAACAAAGTTCCATCTAGTCAAGTCTGTGGTTTTTCCAGTGGTTATGTGTGGAGTGAGAGTGGGACTATAAAGAAAGCTGAATGCTGAAGAATTGATGCTTTTGATCTGTGGTATTGGAGAAGACTCTTGAGAGTCCCTTGGACAGCAAGGAGATCCAACCAGTCCATCCTAAAGGAGATCAGTCCTGAATATTCACTGGAAGGACTGATGCTGAAGCTGAAACTCCAATACTTTGGCCACCTGATGCGAAGAGCTGACCCATTTGAAAAGACTCTGATGCTGGGAAAGATTGAGGGCTGGAGGAGAAGGGGACAACAGAGCATGAGATGGTTGGATGGCATCACCGACTTGATGGGTATGGGTTTGAGTGGACTCTGGGAGTTGGTGATGGACAGGAAGGCCTGGCGTGCTGCGGTTCATGGGGTCATGGAGAGTTGGACATGGCTGAGCGACTGAACTGAACTGAATAGGGCTGATAGACTCTAAGGTTCCTCTGCTGCTGTGCAGTGATCCCAGAAAATGGAGGTTAACACTTTTGTGTAGGACCCTCCTACGTTTGTGGATAGGACCAGTGACTGGCTTCTAATCAATAGAATTTGGCAAGGTGATGAATGTCACTCCTTTGTCTCTGTTACATTGAATAAATCTCCATCTTGCTGGCAGACTTGCTCTAGAGATGCTTTGCAGGCTTTGTCACAATGAAGTATAGTGTCATGTTGGGACAGCTAACCCCTACGACGAGGTGCAACAGCCTCCAGGAACTTAGGCACCCTCTAAGAGCCGAGAATGACCCTGGATTTCAAGTCAATCAGAATCTGGGGCACTTGATCCTTCAGCTACAAAGAAATAAATTCTGCCAAAAGTCCAAGTGGACTTGAAAGCAGATTGTTTCTCAATTAAGCTACCACATAAGAGCCCCAACTCACCTTTACTGTAGCTTTCAGTTCAGTTCAGTTGTTCAGTCAAGTTCGACTGTTTGTGACCCCATTGACCGCGGCACACCAGCCTTCCCTGTTCATCACCAACTCCCAGAGCTTACTCAAGTTCTTGCCCATTGAGTCAGTGATATCATCCAACCATCTCATCCTCTGTCATCCCCTCTCCTCCCACCTTCAATCTTTTCCAGCATCAGGGTCTTTTCAAATGAGTCAGTTCTTTGCATCAGGTGGCCAAAGGATTGGAGTTTCAGCTTCAGCATCAGTCCTTTCAATGAATATTCAGGACTGATTTCCTTTAGGATGGACTGAAAGACCCCAGTATTTTTAATTTTTATTGGAGTATGGTTGATATACAACATGGTGCTACTTTCTGTTCTACAGCAAAGTGAACCATATATATATATGTATATATATGTCAAGGCTGTATATTGTCACCCTGCTTATTTAACTTATATGCAGAGTACAACATGAGAAATGCTGGGCTGGATGAAGCATAAGCTGGAATCAAGATTGCCGGGAGAAATATAAATAACCTCAGATATGCAGACAACACCATCCTTATGGCAGAAAGTGAAGAGGAACTAAAGAGCCTCTTGATGTAAGTGAAGGAGGAGAGTGAAAATGTTGGCTTAAAGCTCAACATTCAGAAAACTAAGATCATGACATCTGGTTCCATCACTTCATGGCAAATAGATGGGGAAACAGTGGAACCAGTGTCAGACTTTATTTTGGGGGGCTCTAAAATCAGTGCAGATGGTGATTGCAGCCATGAAATTAGAAGACTCTTACTCCTTGGAAGGAAAGTTATGACCAACCTAGATAGCATATTTAAAAACAGAGACATTACTTTGCCAACAAAGTTCCATCTAGTCAAGGCTATGGTTTTTCCATTAGTCCTGTATGGATGTGAGAGTTGGATGGTGAAGAAAGCTGAGCTCCAAATAATTGATGCTTTTGAACTGTGGTGTTGGAGAAGACTCTTGAGAGTCCCTTGGACTGCAGGGAGATCCAACCAGTCCATCCTAAAGGAGATCAGTCCTGGGTGTTCATTGGAAGGACTGATGCTGAAGCTGAAACTCCAATCCTTAGTCCACCTCATGGGAAGCATTGACTCTTTGGAAAATACCCTAATGCTGGGAAGGATTGGGGGCAGGAGGAGAATGGGACGACAGAGGATGAGATAGATGGAATCACCAACTCGATCGACATGGGTTTGGGTAGACTCTGGGAGTTGGTGATGGACAGGGGGCACTGGCGTGCTGCGATTCATGGGGTCGCAAAGAGTCGGACACGACTGAGCGACTGAACTGAAGTGAACTGAACTGATATATACACACACAAACACACACACACACATATATCCACTCTTTTTTAGAACATCCTAAGTGACTCAAGTGGCCAAGAATCTACTTTCCAGTGCAGGAGCCACAGGAGACTCAGTTTTAACCCATGGGTGTGGAAGATCCTCTGGAGGAGAAAATAATAACCCACTTCAGCATTCTTGCTGGGATAAACCCATGGAACAGAGGAGCCTAGCTTGCTTCAGTCCATGGAGTTGCAAAAGAGTCAGACACAACTAAATGTGTAAACAATAATGAAATGTCAAATATAGCAGTTTACAATCAATATAAAGTTATTACATTCACTCCTACCAAGATGTGTTGTTATTTCTATGCTATGTATATTAAAAAAAAATATTGGTGATGAATTTATTTATGAAATACATTCTCTAAGTTCAGTTTAGCCACTCAGTTGTGTCTGACTCTTTGTGGCCCCATGGACTGCAGCACGCCAGGATTCCCTGTCCATCACCAACTAACAGAGCTAAGTCAAACTCATGGCCATCAAGTCAGTGATGCCATCCAACCATCTCATCCTGTCATCCCCTTCTCCTTCTACCTTCAATCTTTCCCAGCAACAGTGTCTTTTCCAATGAGTCAGTTCTTCACATCAGGTGGCCAAAGTATTGGAGTTTCAGCTTCAGCATCAGTCCTTCCAGTGAATATTCAGGATTAATTTCCTTTAAGATGGACTGGTTGGATCTCCTGGCAGCCCAAGGAACTCTCAAGAGTCTTCTCCAACACCACAGTTCAAAAGCATCAATTCGTCTGCACTCAGCTTTCTTTATAGTCCAACTCACACCCATACATGACTACTGGGAAAGCCATAGCTTTAACTAGATGGACCTTCGTTGGCAAAGTAATGTCTGCTTTTTAATATGCTATCTCGGTTGGTCATAACTTTTCTTTCAAGGAGCATGCATCTTTTAATTTCATGGTTTCAGTCATCATCTGCAGTGATTTTGGAGCTCCCCAAAATAAAGTCTGTCACTATTTCCATTATTTCCCCATCTATTTGCCATGGACTGATGGGACCAGATGCCATGATCTTAGTTTTCTGAATGTTGAGTTTTAAGCCAGCTTTTTCACTCTCCTCTTTCATTAAGAGTCTCTTCAGTTCTTCTTCGCTTTCTGCCATAAGCGTGGTGTCACGTGCATATCTGAGGTTATTTATATTTCTCCAGGTAATCTTGATTCCAGCTTGTGCTTCTTCCAGCCCAGCGTTTCTCATGATATACTCTGCATATAAGCTAAAGTAGCAAGGAGACATTATACAGCTTTGTACTCCTGTCCCAATTTGGAACCAGTCTGTCTTTCCATGTCCAGTACTAACTGTAGTTTATTGAGTTGCAAAGAGATTTCTCAGGAGGCAGGTCAAGTGGTCTGGTATTCCCACCTCTCTAAGAATTTTCCACAGTTTGTTGTGATTCATACAGTCAAAGGCTTTGGCGTAGTCAATAAAGCAAAAGTAGAATATTTTCTGGAACTCTCTTGTTTTTTTGATGATTCATCAGATGGTGGAAAATTGATCTCTAGTTCCTCTGCTTTTTCTAGATCCAGCTTGAACATATGAAGTATGGTTCATGTACTGTCGAAGCCCGGCTTAGAGAGTTTTGAGTATTACTTTGCTAGCATGTGAGATGACTGCAATTGTGTGGTAGTTTGAACATTATTTGGGATAGCCTTTCCTGGGACTGGAATGAAAACTGACCTTTTCAAGTCCTGTGGATACTACTGAGTTTTGCAAATTTGCTGGCATATTGGGTGCAGCACTTTCACAGCATCATCTTTTAGAACCTGAAATAGCTTAACTGGATTTCCACCACCTCCACTGGCTTTGTTCATAGTGATTATTCCTAAGACCCACTTGACTTTGCATTCCAGGATGTCTGGCTCTAGGTGAGTGATCACACCATCATGGTTATCTGGGTCATGAATTTTTTTTTTTTTTTTTTTTGTATAGTTCTGTGTATTCTTGCCATCTCTTCTTAATATCTTCTACCTCTTTTAGGTCCATACCATTTCTGTCCTTTATTGAGCCCATCTTTGCATGAAATATTCCCTTGGTATGTCTAATTTTCTTGAAGAGAACTCTAGTCTTTCCCATTCTATTGTTGTCCTCTATTTCTTTGCATTGATCACTGACGAAGGCTTTGTTATCTCTCCTTGCTATTCTTTGGAACTCTGCATTCAAATGGGAATATCTTTCCTTTTTCCTTTGCCTTAAACATCTCTTCTTTTCACAGCTATTTGTAAAGTCTCATCAGACAATCATTTTGCCATTTTGCATTTCTTTTTCTTGAGGATGGTCTCAATCACAGCCTCCTGTACAACGTCATGCACCTCTGTCCATACTTTTTCAGGCACTTTGTCTATCATGTTTAATCCCTTGAATTTACTTGTCACTTCCACTGTATAATCATAAGGGATTTGATTTTGGTCATACCTGAATCGTCTATTGGTTTTCCCTACTTTGTTCAATTTAAGTCTGAATTTGGCAATAAGGAGTTCATGATCTGAGCCATCAGCTCCCAGGCTTGTTTTTGCTGACTGTATAGAGTTTCTTCATCTTTGGCTGCAAAGGATATAATCAATCTGATTTCGGTGTTGACCATCTGGTGATGTCCAATTGTAGAGTCTTCTCTTGTGTTGTTGGAAGAGGGTGTTTGCTATAACTAATGCATTATCTTGGCAAAACTCTGTTAGCCTTGACCTTCTTCATTTTGTACTCCAAGGCCAAATTCACCTGTTACTCCAGGTGTTTCTTGACTTCCTACTTTTGCATTCTAGTCCTCTATAATGAAAAGGACATCTTTTTTGGGTGTTAGTTCTAGAAGGTCTTGTGGGTCTTCATAGAACCACTCAACTTCAGCCTCTTTAGCATCGCCGTTCGGGGCATAGACTTGGATTACTGTGATATTGAATGGTTTGCCTTGGAAATGAACAGAGATCATCTGTCATTTTTGAGATTGCATCCAAGTACTGCATTTCAAACTCTCTTGTTGACTATGATGGCTACTCCATTTCTTCTAAGTGTTTCTTGCCCACAATAGTAGATATAATGTTCATCTGAGTTAAGTTCACCCATTCCAGTCCATTTGAGTTCACTGATTCCTAAAATATTGATGTTCACTCTTGCCATTTCTTTTTTGACCACTTCCAATTTACAATATTCTCTAGTGTAGGATATTTTAATCAGAACTGTTTCTAATGGGAAGAAATAAAGACAGCATAAGGTTCCTGAATTCGTTGAAGCATAAAAAATGTGTTAATAGCAAATAAATGTTTGCAAATTGTGTTAAAGGCATAGAAAAATAATGTGTAATTTTATTATTATAATCCTAGGTAGAAATCCAAAATCAAGTTTCCATAATATGAGTCACATAATCATGTTTTTAAAATAACAAGTATTGGGTATTACCTCTATTAGATGACATATACTGCTGATATAGAGGTAAATAAGACACATTAATGTCATTTATCAAACATTTCATAACTGGAGGAAAAATGCTATATAGCCCAAATGTATTTTATTCATTCTTGATAAAAAATAATGTTGAAATCAGTAGCTACATCCTTCAACTATTAAAGTGAGAAAACTTAAAAAAAATTTTTTTACATTACATCTTAAAATGCAACATTGAGCAGACATAACTTTTTTTTAATAAAGAAAGGAAATATTGACAAATTGTCATAGTGAAATCTATATTTATTCTCATCAGAAAATTGAATTCCATTTCTTTCAATTAGTGAAATTTTCAAGAATTGTCCTAAAGGGTTGAAACGTTTTCTTTCATAGTTTCAGTTAGAATTCCAGTTGGAACATTTGTTGTAGAAAATAAGCATTGATTCACTTAAACTTGCAAACTATGCCACAGGAGGTTGACAAGATTGAAATACACATTTTTTTCCTGCTGTGGGAATCAAGGAAGGAACTGCCAGAAAATAATTAGGAGAGCCAGAGATGGTTAAGTTTTGTTTTGAAGAATAAGCATCAGTTGAAAATCAGAAAAGGGATGGAAGAAATAAAGCCACCTGAAACAAAAGAGTAGGAGATTTGCATCTCCAAAATCACACAAACTCAGTTCTTATAATAAATCGCCCCCCATTTCTTTCTCCGTATATGTGCATATCTTCTAATGGTCCTATGTCTCTGGAAAACCTTGATGTAACAACTCTCTCTTACCCATGAATACTTATCCATTCTGAATAATAATTTTTTCCAGGCACAAAATAAAGGAACTGGATCAACTGACTTTAAATCCCTTTGTAGCCAGAATTTCTGTGAGTTACAATTTAAGGTCATTTTCTCAGAGATATAAGAGCTTGAAAGAACTGCATTCTATTTCCATTGTTGATCACTTATGATATAATCTTTAGTAAGTGCTAAGAGGAAATAGTTGTAATTATATAGTAAGTAATAACCATGTAAATACAGTCTGTTTACAAGGAAATAGGTTTTAAGCCCATATTTCACTAGCAAAATTGGTGGAGAAAAAAAAATTTAGAAGCACAGATTTGCCCTTCCAAATGACCACTTTGTTATTTTTTTCGTGAACTGACTGAAACACCTAATACTTTGTTAACATTTTAGTTGAGCTATTGTTTTACTTGAAATTATATTTATTTTCAATGTTTAGTCCATCTTTGCAATGTTATTTTGCCTTTAAAAGCTAATGATCTATGCAGAATTCACATGCATATATCATCAAAAGCATTTACATAAAGACACAAAATAATTTATTTTCTTGATAATCCATCCATGTTGGCAACTATGTTTTTTAAACAGATGGCACTATGATAAATTATCCTATACGTAGAACTTATGGTATGAATCTGGAAACTTCACACAGATGCTTATAATGAGACATTCATGATCACATACCACTTTCATATTCAGAGAAGGACAAAGCTTTCTGTTGTAAAGACATTTACACGGTGAGGTTTCCTTTAGTAAAGTTTAGGGACGCTGCTTTGCTTTAAGGGTGATGTATTCCCTAGGAAATAAATTTATTTATATTTACTTAAGGTAAAATATTTCTAAGAAAAATTTGGATGGGAAAGATTGAGTTAATACCCTTTAATAAAAAGAGTTGAAAATAATCTGGGCTTAAAGGTGTTTGCAAAACTAGGTTTCCAGATCTCAATAAGATTTTAAGTTTCAACCACAAATCTCTCCAAGCTGTCAGGAGAAAATCTTCATCTTATTATACAAAGATAATATTATTTAAAGTAAAAAAAAAAAAAAAATGCTGATATCTAGATATAGGAGTCATACTGCTATGTTAATTCTCCAAATGCAGGCTACTGAGCAGCAGGTAAAATGGACCATTCAGGAAAAATCTTTTCTTCCAAAGGCACAAAGCTAATCAACTTGAGTTGCAAAGGACTTCAAGATGATATTAATATGGAACTAGTGATTTGATATGTTGAGCAATGATTCCCAAGGAAGACAGATAAATCACTTGCCTTAACTGGAAAATCCCATGGAGAGAGGAACCTGGTGAGCTACAGTGCATGCATGGGGTCACAAAAGAGTGAGACATGACTGAAGTGACTAAACAACAACAAAAAAGAGAAAGATCAGTTTTTCCCTGTATTTTCTTAATTTTTCTCTGTGCACTCTTTACTTTTATTTATTTATTTTTTAAAGTTGAGGTGCTGTAACAGCTATAACAAAACAAGGAAGCTATCAAGAAACACTCACGTCAACAGTTTTCAAAATATGGATTAAGAATCGCTGAATTTCTATGAAATCCTTTAGGGGATCAGTAAAGTGAACACTATCTTCATAACACAGATACCGCATTTGTATTTTTCACACTCATTATCTCACGAGCATACAGTGGAGTTTTCCAGAGGCTACATGACATGTGATATCACAATGGATTGAATGTGCAAGTGGTTGTGAGAATCCAACTGTCTGTAATTGACAAACATTAAATTTTTTTTATGTTAATGTCCCTCTTCTGACTAAAATTGTTTTGTGATTTCAAAAGTCAAGTTATTTTGCTTAAAAATGTTTTTAACTTAACATGTAGTAGATTACTATTTGGGGCTTCTCTGGTAGCTCAGTTGGCAAAGAATATGCCTGCAGTTCAGGAGACCCAGTTTCGATCCTTGGGTCAGGAAGATCCCCTGAAGAAGGAAATGGCAACCCATTCTAGTATTCTTGCTTGGAAAATCTCATGGACAGAGAAGCCTGGTGGGCTACAGTGCATGGGGTCACAAGAGTCGGACATGACTTAGTGACTAAACCACAACCACAGATTACTATTTTAAATAAGTTTTAAAAAATTTAAAAAATTCTGCTGTAAGTTCTAACACTGTAAATATTAATATATATATATATAGCTCATTAAAAAGCTATTTGAACCTTCAATAATTTTTAAGTGTATAAAGAATTCAAAGTTTCTTAACTTTAAGATGTTCTGCCATAAATTAGGGCTTCCCTGGTGGTTCAGATGGTAACCAATAGCTGCGATTATTGCCATTTTCCATATAAATATAAAAACCTAAACTTACTAGGATGCCCTAATATGTACATCTCCCTCTTCTGTTATTTAGGGGATGAGAATGCCTGCATCCCTCTTGAATTAGATGCAGCTGTGATTCCACTGGAGAATGATGCACAACTGCTCAAAGAAAGCCTTGCCTATGCTAGTGGCAAGGCTACCAATGGAGGGCACCGACATTCTTGGACCCACTGCAGACCTTCTGAATTGAAAACTCTGGGTACAGAGATTTAACAAGCTCCTCTGGTGATTTTGATGCACAGGTATTTTGAGAATCACCATTATAGGTTGGAGAAGGAAATGGCAATCCACTCTAGTATTCTTGCCTGGAAAATCCCTTGGACAGAGGAGCCTGACAGGTTATAGTTCATGGGGTTGCAAAGAGTTGGACACAACTGATCAACTGAGCACTTTCTGGGTTAAGAGGCTCCTAGGTGGAGCTGAAGAAGTGATGTGTTAGTCTCTCAGGCCCATCCCACCCACCAATGCAGAAGACATAAGAGACTCAGGTTCTAGCCCTAGGTTGGGAAGATCCCTGGGAAGAGGGCATAGCAATCTACTCCAGTATTCTTGCTTGGAGAATCCCCACAGACAGAAAAGCCTGGCCACAGGGTCACAAAGAGTGAGACATGACTGCATTCTAGCATGCAAACATTAAGATATAGTATCCTCTAGTACTCAATTTCTGGAGAGATGGCAAGTCATAGAAAAATCAAGTTTGAGAATATTTGGCTTTCAACTCTAGGACAAAATGGCATCCTTGCCTAAGAGTAAGTGTCTTTTTCAGGAAACAGTGGTGTACTTGGATAGAATGAAATTAAGGTAATATTTTCCAGAGGAAAGTAATGGAATTTTATTTCTGATAATCTCAGCTATTTGCTGGCTTCCACACCCATTAAAATAATGGCATACATTGTATCAGAGGAAGTTCAAATATAGCCTAAATATTTATTGATCAATTTTGAGCTTCAAATTAAATAATCTTTTAATCTAAGGAACATAATTGACTTTGGTATTACTTTTTCCCCACATTTTAGAAGCTTCTTTTCAAATATCAAGATAAAATGAGAAGTCTGAGCACAGTTTTTTGCCAAAGCCAAGTGTAGAGTGAATATAGTATATAAATGATATAAGAACAGTTTTACTGTGACTTAGAAAAGATATAAACATGTGAGTAGTGACTGGAACATAAATATAAAGAATAGAAGACTTGGTAAGATATTGATTAAGGCTTCAATAGGACTTCCCCATTGGCTCAGCGGTAAAGAATCCATCTGCCTTGCAGGAGACATAGGAGATGTGGTTCAATCTCTGGGTTGGAAAGAACCCCTGGAGGAGAGCATGCAACCCACTTCAGTATTCTTGCCTGGGAGAATTTCATGGACTGAGGAGCCTGGCATACAGTCCATTGGGTCGCAAAGAGTCGTGCATGACCGAGGTAACTGAGCACACACGCAGGGCTCTGATAGGGGACAAAAGCCACTCTACCACCACTCAGGATGGGGGAAGAGAAAATAACTGTAAGACAGGGCAAAGAGCAAACTGAAAGAAAAGACTTGCTCTCTGCAGCACATTATCATCATGGAAGAGGAGAAGTAGCAGTTGGACATTCATGGACATTTCTACTCAGAAGAAGAGCTGGAGATGGTGCACAGGGATCTAACCGAGAGCTTGCTTGCCTGAAGCAGGCATGAGCTACAGAGGATCTTCTTCACTCCTAGAGTGTGTGGCCAGGCTGAGGATCTGAGATCTGCAAGGGACCCCAAGTTGGAATAAGGGAGCAGAAGAATCCAGGAATCTTGTGATCTAAGTCAGTTATATAATGAATGAGGACCATGCTGATAGTCTAAAACCAGGATGGACCAGGTGTTCCTGAGAGGATCAGTTTAGGAGTGACTGCCAGGGCAGTGTTTAGTGAGGACAAGAAGATGCTTATGGATGAGGCCTTCCTCAGAGATTAGAAAACCTCACTTTGAATCAAGAGATCAAACTGGAAAGTCATGGTAGGACTATTTGAAGCATAAAGTAGCCCTGATAATGTGCTCAAACTTTATATTGATAGGATATTTAAGTGAAAGGAGCTATTGTCAACCAGAAGAAATCAAATCTAATAAACAAATGCAGAGGCCACTCCTCTATCTCTACCATCAGCAGGTATGTGTGGTCCAAGAGGCAATGAGGTCCGCTATAGATAATCAAGTTATATTGTCAGAGTTAAAATACATATCTGTCTTCATTGCAGGAGACCCAGGTTTGATTTCTGGGTTAGGAAGTTCCCCTGGAGAAGGGATGAGCTACCCACTCCAGTATTCTTGGGCTTCCCTGGTGGCTCAGATGGTAAAGAATTTGTCTGCAATTAGGGAGACCTGGATTTGATCCCTGGGTTGGGACGATCCCCTGGAAGAAGGCACAGCAACCCACTCCAGTATTCTTGCCTGGAGAATCCCCACGAACAGAGGAGCCTGGGGACAATAGTCCATGGGGTCGCAAGGAGTCAGACAGGACTGAACAACTAAACACAAAATATATAACCAAACACAGAAGGAGTCAGAATCCACGGGCTTTTCTTTTCCAGAAATCTCAAATCTTCCAAGTAAAGCTGCCTCTCACAGCAAGTGAGGCACTTTTGCAACATCTTAGATAAGTAGGTCAATTTTGTGTCCAAAGAGACATTATACTGGCACTTAAGTAAATGCAGACTATCTGAACTAACATTTACAGGCAATCCACGTGTATATAAAACCAGCAATAAACAGCATTTGTTGAAGTAGGATTTTCACTATCCAACTAGCATCTCTTCAGATAAATTTGAGAGGAAGGCTACAGCAGTCAAGAAGTTTCCCAGGAAATTTTTTGAAAAATCAGTACAACTTATTTACCAAAACTAAGCTGAGTAATCTGGTTGTGTGTTTTTCAAATAGTGGCATCTACTTCCAAGGCCAGTGCAGCATGTAGCCAAGGTTTGAGTGCAAATAGTTCAAGATATGCTACATAAAATTATGCCAAATGAAATAATAAATGACTTATATAAAAACAAACTTACTCATAAAAGACGTTCTTTGTGAACAGATAACTCATGCTGACAGCTTGTGAATTCCAGAATTCTTCAGGCAGTTCTATTGGCCATTCTCTCTGGCCCTAGTTTAAAATGTTCACTGATTATCACAAAAAGGTGGCTAAGGATGCATTTTAAAAAGAGAGCTTGGATAATTTTGGATTTGCAATGGCAGACAGCAGAAAGCCTTAATATGTTATATATTATCTTTCTAGATGTGTAGACCAGTACAAAGGATGAAGCAGCAAAGACCCTGGCAAAACATGCATGGTTATATAATTAAGATTGTAGTCTTATCCTACAAAGACAAGCTTCCAAATTGCACACATTTTTAAAATGCAGCCATAAATCTATTTAAAGTGTTTCTTCATTCAGGCCTGCAAGCATAGCACTGTCTTTGTCAATTTGTCTGTAGCCTGTTCTGGTAGGTGACATTGTTCTTGAGCGCTAATCAATTGATGTCTCCGTGCCATCTGGCATTCTGTTGCTAAACACAGCAGCAACACTGTAAAGTGAAGTGTGAGTGGCAAGAAGCAGGGTTTGTGTTCATCACGATGTCACCATCCCGACTACACAGTCAATAAATCCTTCACATACCAGTCTTATCCTAATGGTGAAGAAATGCCTTGGCAATGCATAGGAAAAAATAGGATGAAAAGAAATCACTCCAATGAGACTTTGAAGATCTTGCTTTATTTATAGAGTGACCTCATAAAAAAAAGGATACTGTTCTTTACTTGGATGGAATATATCTGTCATTACTAGCTATGTCATTGCATAAAATGACATTACTGAAAACTCTGAGCTCATATTTGTTCTTTCTCACTTAGATATATGTGCAACGTTTCTTATGGGCTCACTTTCATTTCTCAGTGGAGCCCTCTATAACTTGTCTTCAAATTTCTGAGCATAAAAGGCAGCACTGTTAATAGTTATGCAAAGAAAGCAAGCTGATACCAAGAGTGTCCCAGGTAAAGTACAAGTCTGCAATTTAAGAAAGCTGCCCCATTAAATATTGTAAAATTCAAGAAAAAAAAAGGTTCTTACTAGAATGTTCTCAAAGTACTGCTAACAGTTTACTTGCAAAATATCACAGATAATTGGCTGTTGTTAAGCTTGGATGTAGTGAAATTGTACACAATTTTCCTTGATGCAAGAATAGTAGGGTGTTGATTTCAATTATAATCATTAAAACATATGAACTGTACTCATTTTGTACAGCCCAGGAAGTCTCTATTATTGTGTTTCATGGTTACCACAATCAGCATAATCCGATGTGGGAATGTGTGTGATTAGTTCAAGTTACTAATATGACATTCCAGATTTTCTATTCCTTAGGCAAAAGATATATGCCTAACTTTCAAATAAATCGCTTCATTGGCTATATCTGACTGGAAAACAACTGATTCAGAATATACGATGGGGAAAGGTACTGGCAAATCCCTGTAGAAGGTACTATCAGTAATTGATGAATGGCTTCAAAAGTTATTCCCAAATGTACGAAACATGTCTTCTTTTTAAAGCAGTGTACTTTCTGATTGTAACAATGAAACTTTTAGAGTAATATGCACACTGTACATCTAAAATGTTTTTTGAGAAGAAACAGTTTACATGTTTTGTACATTTATACATTTAGTTATACATTCAAACAACTTCCAAATTTTTATAAAGAATATAATAATAATACTATGTGCCAAGGAATTTACAAAGTACTACCAATACAAACATATACAAATGACTATCCATTTTAGAAACAAATATAGGAAGAGAGTCACACAAGAAAATTAACATTGAAAGAACAAGAGTAAGATATTTACTCTAAAAGCACTCCCTCTCTTTTTGCTCTGACCACTTGCTACCTTGGCCTATTCAGATGAATTTAACTGAAATAATCATTGAGTATAATAGTCACTTTAAAATGACTATTTGAATGATATAGATCAAAAGAAAGAGGAATAGGAAGAGGACTAATCATCCATCCTTCTATACACATTGTCACTTCAAAAGTAATAGATTCTTGGAATACAGCCAAACTTCCTCATGACTGTTGTGACTGCCCATAAATGTACTTATGTTTGCTTTTATAGTTTGATATTGTTATTGAATATCCTCCATCGATAGGCTATGATAACAGACATTGGGGCATTTCTTATTTCTCTAAGACCAAGCAAGAAGATCCAGACTCTGATCACTGTCGGTGATACAATGCTATTGAGATTTGGGAAACAAAGAATGAGTAAAACAGAAATCAAAATGTTTTCTGGTTATTTATATTTATAAACTATAAAATAGAGCTATGCAATGATATAATTTATTATGTGATTTTCCATACATTTCTTTGTGATTTTCCCCCAAATTTAATGAAATACACAAGACAGTAATATATAGTCTCTCTTAAAAGTTCTTACTGTCTTTACTGTATCCACCTATACGGCTTGTAAAAGCTTATCAGTTCAATTCAGTCACTTAGTCATGTCCAACTCTTTGTGACCCCATGGGCTGCATCACACCAGGCTTCCCTGTCCATCACCAACTCCTGGAGCCTGCCCAGACTCATGTCCATTGAGTTGGTGATGCCATCCAAACATCTCATCCTCTGGTATAAAAGATTATACATACATAATTTTAACAATTACTGGATAATAATAATTTAGATGTGTGTATATAATTGTAAAAGAATACCCTGTAAGGGCTACAAACAGGTTGTCCTTTCAAGTCATGTTTCGACTTTTGTCATGTTGATTGTTTAAACAGAGTCAGAAATTTGACATTAGAATAATTATACAGAGGACTAAAGTGCTGTCTGATGGATTTAAGGAGGATGTCAAAGTTAGAACCACTACTTGGAGGCAACAAATTATTTTAATATAAGCTTTCTACTGGCCAGCAAAACAACATTCTCTATACTTTGGCATATACTCTGAATAAAATTCCTTTGTATGATAAAATCATTCTGTGAATGTAATCACCAAATATGAACAGACCGAAAAGCAATATTAAGATACAGATTGTACTGATGTAGCAAGATTTATTACTAGTTGCCTGATTATATTTAGTAACTGTAGCAATGCACTGGCAATTCAGTGCTTTGCTAATTAGTCAGACAATTGGCACTACATTCGTTGAAAAACAGAGGTGAATGTCAGCAGTTGAAAAACAGAGGAGGATCTTAGCCGTCCAGAGAGTCTGCCTTCTGGCTTTTGATTCTATTTCTCTGTAAAGACAAAATGAATTTTGGCATTTGCAAAGTCATCTTAGAGAAATAAGTTTCAAAGAAAAAGCAGAAAAGGAGGTATCATAGAAGACAGAAGATTTTCAGAAAAAATACAAGACTGAGGAGAGATTACCTTGGAGATGAAGGCAAGACCATTCTGGGGAAGATGACACTCATTTCTCTTTTTTTAACTCTTGTTGCAGAGGTCTCACATGGCTCCAAAATGTGCTAGTAGAAATGACCAAAATGGTTTAATTAAAAGCTTATTTTTATTTAAGCATGTTACATGCAAATTAGGAAGCTTTTCAAGCTATAGAAATAGAGAAAGAGAGCAAAGTATCACAATTTCCAACTTCAAAAATACCACAGCATAACTATTTTATATACTATATAAATCTCTCTCTTTTTTCCTGTCTAAAGTCCAGCTCTGCATAATCTTGTAGCCAGTGTTTCTCTTATTCTATACACACATACATTTGCTCCAGAATCTTTAAGAAAATCAACATTAGTCCCTACTAACAATTTGAGGATTCTCAGGAGGGATTTACACTTCACAAATATCTACCTTCCTAAAAGTCTTTCCTATGTGCATAACTCCCCCACCTTTCTACTCTTTAGGGTGACTCCCCAAATCACTCCGTTTTCTTTACCTTTCGTCTGCCTCTCATCTTATTTAACCCACCCCAACATAAATCTCTTTGCTCCAGCTTCTTCAGACTACAACTTATCTTTTTTTAAATTGCCCTTAACTTGTTTTTCATAAAGTTTATATCTTTTCAATATTTCAGTATCACACAGCTGGATTTGCCTCTTCCCAATACTCTAAAACAATTAGCACAAAATAAATTCTCTTGTTAGATCAACTGAAAATGAGGTGCAAAGTGAACACTTTGACTGCTATTTATTTAAATTTGACTTTTTATTTATATATATATACATGATGATAGGAACAGTACATTTGCATTATTGAAAACTGGAAAATAGAGCAATGAAATGTGTAGAAATATTCTATACATTCACTAGGCAGTAATAACCACCATTAATATTCTAATGCTTACCCTTCCAAATCTTTCTCTCTGCGTATATTTGTGTGTACACACACCAAAATGGAATTGATTTTTTCATAGTGTCCTACTACCTACTTCTTTTAATCAAGACCTTTTACCACAGTTATTCTCATTTAATCTAACAGCCAGAATTATTTAGATATCCAAAATTGACCCCCCAACTATTCTTTCTGATATTCAAACCCATTCCTAGCCTGAAATACACTCTCTGCATCTGATAATGTCCGTTATGTGTGGTCCAGTCTTGCATAGAAATTTCTTTATTATTTTGTTGAAATAACCAGGATAGAATGTCCCACTTTCAGGAGTTCCTGGATTATTTATTATGATATAATTAATTTGGCTAATTTATTTTCTTTATTTCATACAAAGTTTGTCAGATCTTCAAGCTTAATGATAAAAAATGCAATTCAATTTAAAAAATTGTAGATGGACTAGGTCCTGTTGTGTTCCCAATATTCCTTAAATTTGCCCCTCTTCTTAGGTCATGAAATTCTAAATGTAATATATGTGATTTCTAAGGAATATTAAATATGTAGTTCTCCATCAATCATATACTTAATAGTTTTAATACCAGTTGTTAATTCTTGGCTGACCCAATTTCACCAAAGTTTGTTTAATCTTTGTTTCTAACATATTATTCCTTCTACATATATTAGTTGTCCTTCTCTAAATTGGATTCATCCCTCAATAGCAGGGCTATTTAGTTTTGTATTATATTTATTGTACTGCTGATTGAATTCACTTGTATCTGCAGCAGGTGAATTTCCATATATCTTAAAGGAGTATTCAAAGATAAAGGATCGTTATGCCTGCAAATAACACTGAAATAACTTAGGAAAAATAATAGTCAATATATGCACATACATATATATTTCACATGAAGAAAGAGAGCATGATATTGAAAATATGTCAAAATAGTAGCTGGAGACTTCCCACGTGGCTTTAGTGGTAAAGAACCTGCCTGCCAATTCAGCAGATGTAAGAGACAAGGATTAGATCCCGCATTCAGGAAGATCCCCTGGAGGAGGGCATGGCAATTCACTCCAGGATTCTTGCCTGTAGAATCCCGTGGACGGAGGAGCCTGGCAGGCTACGGTTCATAAAATCGCAGGGTGTCGGATGTTACTGAAGCGACTTAGTATGCATGCATGTGGGTCTGGGTAAATGTATATGAGAGTTCTTCACAGTGTTTTGAAATTATGTCTAAATTAAAATACTATATTTCAGGAAACTGATAAACACATGGTTGATCACAGTAACAGCAAAATAGTGAAATATAAAGTCGTAGTTTATCAAGTGAAATGGAGAAACAGGAAAATACATCAGTTGTCTTTTAAGCATAAAGCAGACACATTAGATAGTCAATTTATATTGGAAATATAAATTGATAATATTTTGTAGACATAGCTGGTGATATGTGTCTTAACCATACAAGTCTATGTACCTTTTGAAAATTCTGATTTAATTATTCCATGAAAAATAAGAAATGTATAAAAATATCTACAATTGTATTTTTATGTTACTATTCCCATGGTAAGTTTAAAGAAATCTACCTTTACAAGAACAAAAAAAAAAAAAAATGAGTTAGGTAAATTATAGTACATTGTAAAAACAATACACAGGCAATGAAATGAAGGTGAAGAGTATTTATTTGATAGAATTAGTCATTTGAAAGTAGACTATACAATATTACATTTGATGCTTTTCCAAATTAGCTAAAGTAAAAGGTGTAATTACATATGAGTAGATAGAAAAAGATAAACCATCAATATGAGAAGATAACAATTTCCTGAGGAGTCAGGACCCAGGCCTCTGCCACTGGGTGTGGTCTATGAACTTCCTGACTCTGTCTCACATAGGAGGCTAGTTTAAATATCTGAACCCAGGATTTTTAAAGAGCACCAAGATTGATTCTGTGGCATGCTAATGTACAATTTTTTTTTTTTTTTGTCTGAGCATAGAACCAAGATTAATCAAGGGCTTGGTAAGACTAGATTGAGGCCTATTCAATAAATAAGATTATAAGCCAAGAAAGATACTGCTTTTCTCACTCTTTTCATGTTTAAAAAATTAATTTCTCCTTTCTTTGCTCAAGCCTTATGTAATTTAGTTTTAGAGCTTATTTCTTTACTTTGATCCTTTCTGTTGGCAAATTCCATGAATTTGGGCTTGGTATTTCCTCAAAAGCTGTGGCTTATTATTGATCTTAATTATCTTCTAAGAGTCTAGCCTTCTGGACTGTAACCAAACTGCTGGGGCTTATAAGCCTCTTTCCATAACATTTTACACAAACTACCTGTATTCTGGTCTAAATAGCACAGAGCTAGTTCAGACTTCCCATTATTCACCCTCCCTTAATTCCAAGAGATCTTTGCTTTATCATGCGGGATAAAACAGGAACTGCCTGCAGGCGCTTCCAATATTAGGTGTCACCAAACTCTTAAAGAATTCTTTTGCTTGTAGGACTGGACACTTTTAAAAGCTGTCAGGAAATTTACTTTTAAATACCTCACCTTGCCACATCCAGAGATGAATGTCTAGTCTCTTAACTCCAGAGACTTGTTCAGATTTATTTCTATCAAGAATATTTCTCCTTTTCCCAGAATTGTTGGAAGCCTATGCTTGTTCAACAGTCTATTGAGGACCTCAGAAAATTCCAAAAACAAAATAAAACAAAAAAACAAAAAACACCTAAATGCATTCTACTAGTTATGTTCACTTATTCCACTTCTGGGAAAATAGATTAAGAAAATAAACAAAAGTTGCAAAAACGGCAATTGTGAGTGTTTACATTTAAAATATTAGAAAATACTTTCATTACCTGTATGACGTTTGGTAAGTTACTAAAACGCTTTCTGACTAAATTTCTTCAACCAAAAAATAGGGATAATAATAGTACTTACTTAAAAGGTGGTTTTGAGTTTTGAATGAGTTAATATATTCAAAGTCCTTAGAACAATGTCTGCAAGTAGTAGTGCTTGCAAATTATTTTATCATCATATAAGAAACAAATGGTGCAATAAATTGTAGTACAATCATTGATAATGTATCACTAGGTCATTAAAACATTTTAATAAAAATTAATATTATGAGATAAATTTTAAAAATAAGGAAAATTTTAATAACCTAATTGAGTATTATTTTATATATGTCTGATTATAACTATGTATGTAGATTTTTTTAAAAAGTAGAATGGAATACATCAAATGACCTTTTCCATCTCTGTGATACATAAAATGTTGGATATTTTTTGGTAACCCAAATTTTTTTAGAGAAGGCATTGTTCTTGTAAAAAAGAAAGTATTAATGAAAGATTAGGGCATTTTCATAGCATGAGTAAGCCTAATGAAGACTAATGTATAATGTGGTATTATTATTTCCCACACTGTTTCAAATCTCCTTCAGAGCTGCTATCTAGAAAACAACCAGATCAGTGGTAATTAAGTAACAATAAAAACTTAAAACTAAAAAGTCTGTGTGATAGACTAACTGAAAATGTTCAGTCAAGACCATAACGGTTGCCTTGCCAGACCTTCAGCGTACATGGTTGCAAAACCTGAGTGGTTTTAACACCATTTCAATGCTCTTGCAGTATTTGAGAACCATTACTTAGAAGGCAGTCTCAACATTCAACAGTATGATCATGAACCCTCAAGGGTTCTGTCAGGTAATAGAACAACCCTTGCCAAATAACCTTGAAACAAAATTCATTTTGTGTGACCAAGACCTCTTGCTGGTAAGTGTGAAAAAATATTGGCATCACAGAAGTAAAGTAGCTGCTATATGTTGAGCCACAAATGAAGAAAACCTCCAATAAGACAGGACAAAGAAATGCACTGAAATAATGCATTAAATAGGATGGCATGTCTGAGGAATGGTGAGGGTGAATGAAATAAAAAGAGAAAAAATTGCCAGATTTTGTATTGATATTGCTAGTCAGCCAGTTTAAACATGTGTTAAAGATAAAAGGATAAAAGATTGCATTGTTTACTTTCCTGTTTAAAGATGAAAATGAAATATATTAATATCTGATATATTTTCATTGTGGTGTGTAGATATTATATGCAGAATGTTCTCCTGTATTTGCTAACATCAAAAACATCACTCAATAATTGCAGGAGAATAAGATCAACCACATACTAACCCAGAACAATGCAGTGCAGCTGTGTTGGAGAGAAGAAATTTGGCATTTCAATGAAAAAAAGGCACATATATTAAACTAATGAACTCTGTTCCACATGGATTACTAGAATGACTATATTTTAAACAGAAATGCCATCACGTTACTATTCATTGCGTTACTGTCAGTGTACTGTTTTTGAAAAAAATCTTTATTCCTTTAGATAACCCATTTACTCTGTAACTTTTGTGTTACTAGATTGTCATTACACAAACTATATTCTAAATACAATATAAATCATTGTGACTGTGAAATTCATTGTATAATAAATACCTTCTAAAGAGCAAATTTCCCAGGAAAGATTATTTTAAAAGACCAAAGTGGTTAGTATCTTGGAAAGAGTTGACATGGAATGACATCAGAAAAATCTAGGTTAAAATTCTGATGCCAGCTCCTACTAGTGGTAAAATATGTATATAGCCAAGTTTCTGATCTTTAAGAGCCTTACTGTCCTCATCTGAAAATGCAATTAGTAATATTTAACTCATATATTTGTTGAAATAAAGTAAAACAAGTTATGTAAGCTGTCAATTATAATGACTGACACAAGACAGTATTAATAACAAATGACAGTTCTTATATTTGCATATTTGAATTCTTAAGCATTATGTTTTAAAAACAAAAAATAGACTTATCCACAATTACATGCCTACTGGTTAGTCCATGACAAGCCCCATAGTGAGAGATTTAAAAATGAAAGTGATCTTTTGTGGGAGATAAAGAATATAACTGCATTGAGAAGTGAGGCAAAATGGTTCATAAAAAAAAAATTTTTACGTGTTTTTTCATTTGCCCAAAAAGCTAAGTCAGGGAAGATAAGGTTGAAAGATGCATATACATCCTTGAGAGTTCACACAGTTTCAGCTGACAGATGTGTTTTTCTATAAAGTATAGTGATGAATGTTCGTTATATTTTATTTTCTCTGTCTCAAGCAGAAAATTTGTGACTTCTTATAACACTTGACTGCCTGCAGGGTCCCCAGTTAGGAAATTATCAAAGCTGAGATCTGTATGATTTACATGGATGTTGGGGCGTAGGGGTTGGAAGGACATACATATCACATTCATTCATTGATAAAACTAGTCTTTTAATCTTCAGTTTTACCTACAGAATAATTAGTTTCCTACTTAATTTTTTACACTCCTTTATAACTATATGTGAAGACGGAAATGGCAACCAACTCCAGAACTCTTGCCTGGAAAATCCCACAGACAGACCGGCCTGGCAGCCCACAGCCCATGGGGTGGTAAAAGTGAGTAGGACGCAGCTGAGGGACTAAACAACAATAACATAGCCACATGCGTGACACAGATTGAAGGTAGCAATTTCAACATTTCTTTAAAGCGACATATATATATATATATATTTAAATCAAAATCAGCATGAGAAAAATGTAGATTCCATAAAGGAGAATAAAACCTTAAAAGTTCTGGTGGTGTTTAAAAAGAAAATGAAAACAAACAAACGATTAAAAAAAAAGAAAAAGAAAAACCCTGTGTATTTTCTGTTCAATTTCAGCATCTGCTCTGTAGCTTTCTTTATCTTCACTCTAGATGAGTGCCTGCAATCGTAAAACCCGACTCCGGTAATACTTTTGTAAATGAATCACTATAGCATTCATACAATTAGCCTCTGAACAGATGTCAGAAAGTGAAGATTGGCTGCTTCCAGATCAAGTTGCCGCTGCCAACTCTCGCGAGCTTTGTCAGTAACTGTTGATTGTAATGTCAGTGCCGTCCAATTTACAGGCTGGAGCGGCAGCTGCATCCTGCATTTCCCTGAAGTGTTATATGATTTCCACTCCTTGCAAACTTTATCATCTTTGTTGCAGTGAGTCGGGTAAGTTGCTCTGAATTTACGCCTTCCTGTAGAGATGGAAGTTACCCTGAAGCTCATTCTGTAGGAGGAATGTGATCCCTTCACGTGTTTACTGTGCCCCGTTGGTGCTCTGTGGGAGGCAGTCACTGGAAATGGGACAGATGAAGGGAGCAGCCACATGCATCAAATCTGCTGAGTATTCAGGGAACACAGACTGAGTCCTTTTAACTGTTAAGGAAACAATGAATTTGTTCAACTTGGTATAAAGGACCGTAGCACTTAATGGGATCACTGTATTGTATGTTCCTAATGCACCCTCTAAGGGAAAACATTTTATGCTGTTTTACCCTTAAATGCTCTGTTTGGTGAATGTCTCCTTAAAAGAGTAACAAAAGTGTTTCTTGACCAATCTTACTCTCTTTATTTATTTTTTTCTTTTTTTAAAGTGGTTTGAAATGAATAGTTCTCTTATTGTCTGGTTTTACAGAGTACTTAACATTTTGCCATCTGAAACTTTACCAAAATAAATTTGCAAAGGAAAGGTCTAAGTTTGTTCTGTGTAAAAGGAAAGATCTATTTCTTGATTTGATTTACAAACTTTTGCCTAGTTTGCCCTGTTTATTCTCTTTTTTAAATATGTGTATTTATAGAAAAGTATTTTACATATGCTGTTATTTTTATTATTACAGAAATAATAGCAAATACTTTCTGCTCATCCTATAATTTTGTAAATCTACCTTTATTTTGATAGCAATTCTTGTTTAACCAGAGGATTAAGCATTGAGTTTTTATAAAACCATATGAATGATTAAAAGTGAACTGAAATGTGAACAAAATTATTTCACTATTTATGATTTCTATTAGTAATTTTAAAAAAAAATTGTTATCCCTTCCAACTTTTTATGACTACATTGCATAATAATAAACTCGGTTAGGAGTTACTGTTACTAGTCTGTATAATGCCTTCCATAATATATCTCATAGCTATGATAAATGTAATTATATGTCATTTATGTGGTTATTAAGGATAAGCATGAGGTTTTAAAGAATGATTTTTACTTTAAATGACAACCTTTAGAATTCTGTGTGTTTGAAATAGAGTGGTCTTTTGGATGCAAATTAAATTTCTAATTGAATTTGCAAAGTTCTCTTTTGTTCTCCCAGACATTATTGTCCTTAGTTTTTTAATTATAAGAAAACATTTGGTGAAACTCCAACTAAAAATCTTAATATATTTATTTGAAACAAAAATTTGTCATATATAGTGGAACTATACATAACTTTGTTCTGTAATTTCCAAGTCTCCTGTAAATGTGTTAGCATATTTTCAGGATTTAAAAAAATAAAAAAGAAAGCTAAAAAAAGAAAGTATAGGGATATACTCCATATTTCAGCTTTTAAAATATAAGCAAATGACGTCTTATTTACAAATTTAATTTCTGGTTTGATTTATTTCTTGGTAACAATGAATAATGCATGCTTAAATTATATGTTGTCTTCATTTTAATGCTTTCATGCCAAAATCTGCTCATTCTTATCAAAATTGAACTGTTCCAAATGGAAAATTATAAATGAATAGATGTCAACCTAAGAACAGATTGAACTTTGCAAGAAGACCCAAGATATCTAATATTAAATATTCAAATTATTCACACAATAAAAATTTGTGAATTTTTTTCCTAATTGAGGAAAGTTATAGATCTGTGTTTCATACCTAACATAGTGTCTTCTATCTATACATCCTTTTAGTGTCTATTGGGTATCTGAAGGATTGCTGAAAGACACTGGTATAGTTTATAAACAGACTTCTTCAATTCCCTGCTTCACTTAGCCTACAACAAAACAAGCTTTTTAGGTTTGATATAAAGGCTCAGTTGTTTTAATTGGACTATCTGCATTTTAGTGGCCCTTGTTCTAGATCATATTATCTAGATGGTTCTTTTCCTACCATTTTAACAGTCTTTATTTTTATATAGAAGTATGCATAATACTAAAACTTTTTTAAAAAGACAAGAAGACTGCATTCAGCGAAAACTATTAACAGGTTTTGCTTGACCATCCTTTAATAAGTCCTTGACTGCCCAATTATTTTGAAAATTTGGTTGATATCCAATTATGAAAATATATGGCAAATAAACAGCTTTTTATATCAATAATTTTATTATACCCATATCTTATAGCATAGCATATTTTTACAACTAGTCAAGGAATTTTGATACTACTTTCAAAATTGAATTAAAAATGCAAAAAGAAGAAAATACATTTTTACATTTTTAATTTTGAAAGTTTTTTTTTTTTTTTTTAAGTTTAGAATAATTTCCCCAAATTGCCAGTAGATTTTGATATTCTGGAGCATTTGATAAACTTGGAACACTGTAGTATTCATTATTTTCCAGGTTTATCTCCCTCCCCACTCCCATCAATTTTCTTTTGCAATTCCAAACAAAACTTCTGCCTTTAATCAAGTATTAAATATTATTACAATAAATTAGTTGATCTAAACTGAGTATTTCTAAATTGCCCTTGGTATGAAAATTTACCCCATTCTTTGTGATAAACATGTTATGTGTTCTCAGAATTTAAATTGTTTAATGTGCCAGTAGTCAATTTGCCACAGAATTTAGAGGATGAAATAAATGAAATTTTATTGAATACTTTAATTATTAATAAACAGAGATACAGAGCAATAACATTTGTTTAATCTCCTTTGTCTACCTTTTGATTGCTTAATCATGTGATAATGTATATTAAAAACATAAGCATCTCTTAATGGTAAAACTGCAGTGCAACATGTTAGACTAGAGAATACTACATTATGAAAAAAAAATTATTCTTACTTAAATAAAGTACTGCAGTGGCTCAGCAGTAAAGAATCCTCCTGCAATGCAGGAGCCACAGGAGACCCAGAGTTCAATCCCTGGGTTGGGAAGATCCCCTGGAGGAGGGCATGGCAACCCACTCTAGTATTCTTGCCTGGAGAACCCTATGGACTGAGGAGCCTGGTAGGCTACAGTCCATAGGGTCACAAAGAGTTGGACATGACTGAAGTGACTTAGCATGCACGCAAATAAATATAAACATATTAGTTTACACTAATAATGAGTGTGCAAATAGAAGCATATTTTCATGTTAAAACCTAGATTTAATAATATAGTATTTAAAATGTACTCCATCAGGTTAACACCAAGGTGAATTAGAATTATATTGCCATTCTTGCTATAAACACAGGCTTATATGATTGAATGTTACTAATTACATTATTTACAATTGCAAGGTGTAAGTACTTATACTAATACCAAGGTGATGACTCATAGATATCACTGTTGTAAAAGAAAGATTATTCATATAAATCATATTATATAACATTAAGTTCTACTTAGCACAAAATATAAATAAAAGCATACAAGTACTTATATAAATAAATTAAGTGACATGGAATGTTATTACAACCTTTTAGATGCTATAGCAGCCTTTCATAATACACGTAGTGAAAATAATTATATTTATTAATTACATACAAAAATAAAATATGTTGATAGTAATTTTATATTCTCTATGGAATAAAATTAAAAACCAATAGAATGAAAGTTTGAAAACTGTCAGAAACCAAAAATTATCAGGATCTGTTATATGGTTTATATAAAATGAAACAAAAAGAATACAATTTTTATTAGACTCAGGAGAGATTGATTGAACTAGGCCAAATGCCTACCTCCAATTATTTAGAAGAAATGTCTTAGGATTTATCAGAAGGGGGAAAAATAAAACTGTAGTATGTGGTAGCAGTATCTCTAAAACTCCTAACTCTCTGAAATATAAAATTTTATTAGTGTCAAGTCTGCTACCGATGCTGCTATTTAGTCACTAAGTTGTGTCCAACTCTTTGTGACCCAATGGACTGTAGCCTCCCAGGTTCTTCTCTCCATGGGATTTCACAGGTGAGAATACTGGAGTAGGTTACCATTTCCTTCTACGAGGGATCTTCCTGACCCAGGGATCGAACCAGGGCTCCTGAATTGGCAGGCAAATTCTTTACCACAGAGCCATCAGGGAAGCCTCAAGTGTCAAGTTTACAGGAATCTTTATCTTACCATGCTGCTGCTGCTAAGTCGCTTCAGTCGTGTCCGACTCTGTGCGACCCATAGACGGCAGCCCACCAGGCTCCCCCGTCCCTGGGATTCTCCAGGCAAGAACACTGGAGTGGGTTGCCATTTCCTTCTCCAATGCGTGAAAGTGAAAAGTGAAAGTGAAGTTGCTCAGTCATGTCCGACTCTTAGCGACCCCATGGACTGTAGCCTATCAGGTTCCTCTGTCCATGGGATTTTCCACGCAAGAGTATATTACCATGACATTATATTTATTATTTTTAGAAAAAAATTATATTTAATTTGACTATAATATCTAAATTTCATAATAGTATATATATATAGTGTTAAAATATTATATACTTCAATAGTATATTTTATTGGTAATAACACAGTCATTAATTTCAAAATTGAGAGCATAAAAAATCTCATGGCTTTTTTATAGCAATCATTATGTATAAATGTATATGTGTATATGTGCATAAACATGCAGATATAAATAGAATTAGATAAATAGAATTAGATAAATATATATAAGTGTAGACATAGCCATAATCATAGACAAAGAAACAGAGATAGAGGTAGAAATGGATATACATCTATAAGTACTGTACACTGAACAAAATAGTGTACACAATGGATTAGTGGGGATCAAAAATTACCTGTTGGTTACTGGCTGTCCTGTGAGCAATGGTGAATGAGGCTCATTAACTGTGAGGATCATAGATCTAAGACAGTTATCTTAATAGGTAGTGCCTAAATCACTGCCTTCTAAGACAATCTAAAATTTAAGAAAAAGAATAAAAAATCTAATACAGATTCTCAGTGCTCACAGGATTAGTTTCTTGGACACATAGTTTGGATTTATTATTACACTCTCAAAACATAATGAAGAAAATATTTTGTACATGTGTGGAACTTTGCTATTGTTTTATGGATGAGAATCAGTGTTTGTATTTGACAATTTTAATCAGATTTTCTTTTTTTTCTCAGTTGTATAAGGATATTAGTTCTTTCAGATGATATCTGCATTACATTTTTCTATCTTTTGTCACTTAGAGTTTCAGAATGTGATTTAAATGTCTTTATTGAAAAGAAACTCAACTGTGCATTATGAATTTTTAATAAAACTTTGATTTCCCCAAATGTTCTTTTCATATTATTAAATAAATATTATTTCATGAAATGTCAAATAGTGATGATTTGGTAGGTATCAAAGATTACTTTTGCTTCCCCTGCTTATCCAGTAATTCCTCAATTTTAATCCTCTGATTTCACTGTCCACTACCAGAATATAAGCAAGTCTGACCATGCTAACACATTTAACCTCCCTAGTTGCATATGCTTTAATAAATTAACAGATTAAGACATGTGTTGAGTCATCTCTGAGTGTAAAATTTCTTCCAAATTGATTTCTTCATCCACACATTACATTATCAGTCAATCTCTTCATTGACAACATAATTTAGATAGAAAAACCCTTCATGGTTATTTGGTTCCAAAGGACTGGTATATATCTGGTCTTCTCTAATTTTTCTGATAGACCTTTATAATGATAGTAGATTTGTTTGTTTTCACAATTTGTAGGATAAATGGCAGCTACTGTGTTTTTTTGTTACTTAACATTTTATGAATTGCTTGTCCAAATTCTCTTCTGACCTTACACTATGCTTATGCTTGTACAGAGGAAAAAACCACTAAGGCAAAAAGGACCACAGATGGGACTGTGGAAATGGAAAAAGACAGTAATACAAGTCTGAAGATCCTTAGAGTTTCTTAACCTACTTCATAGTTCTGTCAAGAGCCAGTCAGCCATGATTAGAACTGTATATATTCTAGAGAATAAGTGAGCTTGCATTTCTTCCTCTAACCATGGTAGAAATTTAATCTACTATATCTATCATAAATAGACTGCCACTTAATGCCTGGTAATGTCATATATATATGTATACATACACACACACACACACACACACACACACACACACATACACACACACACACACTCGTGCCTTGGACAAATTTTCTCCTTAAAATACTAAATCTCTCTTTCTTACAGAGGTTTGTAAATGAATCTCTTCAAATTGAAATCATTTCTTTTCCATTTCACTCATTTCTTTCCTAAGTTGATAACTGAAATATGCCCATCCATTTTCTATTCTTTGTAGCAGTAACAGATAATTAGTTTTCATAATTTATAGAATTAATAAGAACTGCTAAATTTTAGTTAATTATCATCAATAAAATGTAGCATTAGATGCATGAAGCTGTTAAAACTTCCTACTTACCTCTCTTGCAGAAACCAATATGCAGAGCCGGAGTACAGTCATATATATCAGATTTATCTTGCAGTTCCTTCTGCTCTGGGTCCTCTTTGAGAAGTCACACGCTGAAGAAGATATCATAATTACCACCAAGAATGGAAAAGTCAGGGGGATGCGCTTGCCAGTACTTGGTGGCACAGTAACAGCCTTTCTTGGAATCCCGTATGCACAGCCACCTCTTGGTAGACTACGATTCAAAAAGCCACAATCCTTGACCAAGTGGCCTGATATTTGGAATGCCACAAAATATGCAAATTCTTGTTATCAGAACACAGATCAAAGTTTCCCAGGCTTCCTTGGATCAGAGATGTGGAACCCAAACACTGACCTCAGTGAAGACTGTTTATATCTGAATGTGTGGATTCCAACACCTAAACCAAAAAATGCTACTGTAATGATATGGATCTACGGTGGTAGTTTTCAGACTGGAACATCATCTTTGCATGTTTATGATGGCAAGTTTCTGGCACGGGTTGAAAGAGTTATTGTGGTTTCAATGAACTATAGAGTAGGTGCCCTTGGATTCTTAGCTTTACCAGGAAATCCTGAAGCACCAGGGAATGTGGGTCTATTTGATCAACAGTTAGCTCTTCAGTGGGTTCAAGAAAATATAGCAGCCTTTGGTGGAAATCCTAAAAGTGTAACTCTCTTTGGAGAAAGTGCAGGAGCAGCTTCAGTTAGCCTTCATTTACTTTCTCCTAAAAGCCACCCATTGTTTGCCAGAGCTATTCTGCAAAGTGGATCCTCTAATGCTCCTTGGGCAGTGACATCTCTTTATGAAGCTAGGAACAGAACATTGACTTTAGCTAAATTTATTGGTTGTTCTAGAGAAAATGACACTGAGATAATCAAATGTCTTCGACATAAAGATCCCCAGGAGATTCTTCTTCATGAAGTGTTTGTTGTCCCCTCTGGTACGCTCTTATCAGTAAATTTTGGTCCCACTGTGGATGGTGATTTTCTCACTGACATGCCAGACACACTACTCCAACTTGGACAGTTCAAAAAAACCCAGATCTTGGTGGGTGTTAATAAAGATGAAGGGACAGCATTTTTAGTATATGGTGCTCCTGGCTTCAGCAAAGATAACAACAGTATTATAACTAGAAAAGAATTTCAAGAAGGTTTAAAAATATTTTTTCCAGGAGTGAGTGAGCTTGGAAAGGAATCGATCCTTTTCCACTACATGGACTGGTTAGATGATCAGAGAGCTGAAAACTACCGTGAGGCCTTGGATGATGTTGTTGGGGATTATAATATCATATGTCCTGCTTTGGAGTTCACCAAAAAGTTCTCAGATATGGGAAACAATGCCTTTTTCTACTATTTCGAGCACCGATCCTCCAAACTCCCTTGGCCAGAATGGATGGGAGTGATGCATGGTTATGAGATCGAATTTGTCTTTGGTTTACCACTGGAAAGAAGAGTTAATTACACAAAAGCTGAGGAAATTTTTAGTAGATCCATTATGAAACGCTGGGCAAATTTTGCAAAATATGGGTAAGTGCCAATTTTTGTAATTACTCTTGTTTGTTTTGTTTTGCTTAGCTTTTCATGGTCCCCAGTGTAGACTTCATTCAAGGTACAGAAACATTTTGATTATTTATTCTCTTCACACCTTAGGCTGGTTTTGTTTTTCATTATGTAGTGCATTTCAGTTCCTTGCATCGGAGTGCTTAAAAGAAATAATCGAAGAACTTCTATGAAAAATATTTTCTGATTTCATTTCCAAAGCACCATAAAGTACTTTAACAATGTTCGCCAAAGTTTGTATGGAACTAGATGTCCACCTTGTGAAGAAGATATCCACTTTGTCAAGTATTTTTCAGCCTAAAAGTTCCCAGCATTTACAGGTTTAAGAAGGAGCAGGAATATCTCTGTTTTGCTCATGCTCTTCAGCAATGATACACTGTTATCTGATACACGAAGAAAGACATGCCATCACAGGAAAATCAAAGGGCAGGATGGTGTTAGGGTTGGCCCTCACATTACTCAGAATAGAGAACTTGCCATTTTATCAATGTTTTTTATTCCCTAATATGTTTTTTCAGAGGTTTTAGGTAACCTTTGTTGAGCAAGAGCTGCAAGGCTCATCTTGTTTAGCTAAGCTGTTTTCCACTTGAGTAGTCACAAAGGTGACATTACATAATAAGAGATGCTACAAAAGAACATATTTTCCCTCATATGTTATAAATATTCTGATGTTATGTCTTCAATAGTCAGAGAAAAAAAGCTCTTTTAATATCAATGTATTTTCTATTTTTTAATACTTCATGTATATAAAAAATAAGGATTTTGTAATAGTGTGTAACCTCAAATTGAATTTTATACACTGAAACAGTTTGTATCAGTGAGAATAACCAAAAAAATTAAAATTGGGGCATCTCTTTTTTTGAAAAATGCTTACAGAAACTCACAAACTGATTGATGCATTAATCCAATCTGTCATCCTATCTTTATAATCAAAAAGCATTTTGGGAATGATTTTCTTTCTGGTTTTCTTTTACATCCTCCATTTGGAATTCATTGTGTTGCTGCTTCATGTTATTGTAGGTATCTTTCTACAAAGTACCTGTATGATATAATTCCTCTCAAAAAGTTTTGACACTTATTCACTGTATATAAGGCTAAAACTCTTCCATCTGGCATTAAGATGCTTCTGTAACCTTGCTACAACCCATTCTCCCCAGTACCTATTTCCTTGGTAGAGGAGTTAGCTCATGAATTTCAAAGATTTCAAGTTTAACTACACCTTAGAGTCTGTTCTTGCAGTGTGCCCTGTTTAGAAAATTTACCTCTCTCCTTTTTAATGACACAAGTCCTCGTATTTCGTTAAGTTTTGGCTCATTACATGTTTCATACAGAGTATCTTTAATTCTAAGAGTTGTAATTGTTTCAGACCTGTTTTACACTCTCAGAGAAACCATTGACAGTCATGTATCTAATGATATCTTTCATTGTATTCTGAGCCTCCTAAACTAGACTAAGAACTAACTTCTTGAAAGAGAAGTTATGGTTTTATTGGACACTCACTGAAGTACTGAGATTGGTATATGTCCCACTTAACAAATATTTGGATTCAGTAAGAACAAGTGAAACTTTTTTTAAAGATATGTAGGCTATTATCTGTAGCTGTACAATATATCACACCTTCTCAACATCAACCTAAATTTCTGCTTAACAAGGAACATCTTATTTCTAGAGCTGCTTTAGAATGATGTATATTTCATTCTGTTCTCTCCCTCTAGGCTTTAATCCACATTAAATCACTTGAATATGTTTTTAATTCTGTCTGACAATTCTAGAGATTATAAATAATTTAAGGGGACTATTAAGGGAATTTAAGGGAAACATCAATATTTCTTCAAATTATTGATGCTTATAATTTTTAAAAGGCTTATATCTTGCATGTTTAAATCATCAAGAAATGTATATTTTCTTATTTCACAATGGAGAACACTGAGAACCAGATGAAGTAATGGTCATATTTATGGCAAAATGGTCATATTTAAGGTCAAAGAAGAGAATATTTGATACTTAATGGAATAAAAGATTGTTTAATCCTAATTTTCTTCTATGATTAGCATGTTTTAATAGGAAATAAATGAATGTTGACAGATTTTTATTATAATAGTAAATTCACATGAACAAGATTAAAACCATAAAGATTAAAGTAAACTTTTTTAATGTAGTTCAGCCATAGATACCATTCAGCAAGATACCATTTCAACCAGTGAGTTTCTTTATAGTCCATGCTTGCACAGTTGGACAGAGATAATAATATGTCACATGCATTGAGATTTGACTTGATGGCAAACATAATGTTAATCTCCTGGTGTGCACTCTATTTTTTCAAAGTATACCTATGTAATAAATATAGAAGCTTAGAATGATTAAATAAACTCCATGGTAACAAAGTTGGTTTAAGTGTCAGGTTTGGAAATCCACTCACATTCATTTGCCCACAAACATGATGTTTGATGCTCTCTTCCCAGGGTGATGCTCCCCCTTGGTTTGCCTCCACTCCCCATACCAAGGACATTTAACAATATCTGGAGTTATTTTTGAGTATCACTGCTGGAACTGGGGGGGAGGGGAGGCTACTAGCTATATAGAGGCCAGGGATGCTGCCAAACTTCTTACAATGCTCAGGATAGTCCCCCAGCAACAAATTATTCATTCTAAATGCCAGTAATGCCTAGATTGGGACACTGCAGATTTTTACTCCCATATAACCCCAAAATCACACATAAAGAAAGTAAAAAGTAGAAGTAAGGGTTGTAATTATCATTCAGGAAAGTGAATTTTCAAGTACATGGTTCATAAAATGTTTTAATGCCTTTTTCTCCTTAAATAATGTTTAGTGTATGTTATATTTCTTATTAGGACTAAGTTCAAAATAATTTTGAACTTTTCTTTGTGATATTTTATTTTCCCAATGGGTTGTTTAGTAGTCTTTTATTTAACTTCCAGCTATTTGGATAATTTCTAGATAGTTTGTTGTGGCTTTCTAATTTAATTCAGTTCTAGTTAGAAATTCTACTCAAGATTTTCCCGTTTGAAATATATTGAGGATTATTTTATGACCCAGAATATGATTCATATGGGTGATTATTGTATTGTATTCTTGAAAAGAATGTGTGTTCTTACTTGGTATGATATGTTCTGTAAAGTAATTAGTCCATGGTTTCTCAGGTCTTTAATATTTTTGTCTACTTATTTTAAATACTGAGAGAAGGGTATTAACATCTTTCACTATAATTGTGATTCTGTTTATTTCTCAACTTAACTCTACTAATTTTCCTTTTACTATTTTAAATTTATACTATTAATTCTGTATACATTTAGGATTATGTATTCCTGATTAGTTGACTTTTATCATTTTGAAATGTCTCCATCCTGAAATTGACTTTGCCTAATATTAAAAGAGATACATCAAGTTTCTCATGCTCTGGTTGCACAATATATTTTGTTCCATCCTCTTACTGTAACTCATCTAATTTAAAAAAAAAAAAAAAGCTTTCTTAGATTTAGCATGATTAACCCATTTGGCATTTAGTATAATTATCAATGTGTTTTGTTTACATCTACCATCTTGCTATTTTTAATCCATCCTTCTTATTGCTCCTTTGCAGCTCTTTGTTCTTTAATCTAATGTTTATTCTATTGTATTTTTTTACGGATGTTTAGTTTGTCTTTTATTTTTTCCCTAGTGTTTGTTTTCACACTAAAATTGTTTTACTTATAACTATGTACTTAGAGTTAATACTGACCCACTTTGCTGACATTTCCCACTTTCTAAACAATTCATGCTTCCTATTTTCCATTTCACTCTTAACTGCTTCACAACTATAAGAAATTAACAATAAAGTTCCATGTATTCTCCTCATTTTTTATATTGTCCTATGTTTATGCAATGTATAATATAAAATATCTCTTAAAATTGTATTTGTTTTTTACAATCAAGTTATATTAATATAAATTCATAAAATAAAAAACATAGTCTTTTATGTTTACCTGTATATTTAGTGGGCTTTCCCTGGTGGCTCAGATGGTAAAGAATCTACCTGCAATTTAGGAGACCTGTATTCTATCACTGGGTTGGGAAGATCTGGAGAATGAAATGGCAGTCCACTTCAGTGTTCTTGACTCTTCCTATGGATTCTAATTGTCATCTGGAATTGTCTTCCTTTGTGCTAAAAAACATCCTTTAGAATTTCTCACTGGTAGTTTGAATAGTTACAAATTCTCTCAGCATTATTTTAAATCTGAAGATACCTTTATTTTCCTTCAATTGAATGATTTTTTTAAAGATATATTTCTGGTTTAATCTTTTTTTCTTTTTCTTTCATCAGTTTAAAGATATGTTCCATTGTCTTCTTATCTCTTCAGTTCTGATGTAAAGTGAACCTTTATTTGTATGATTGTCCTCTCTATACAATGTAAAAATTTTTTTCCTCTGGTTGACTTCAAACTTTTCTGTTTATCTTTGGTTTCAATTGTTTATCCATGGTATTTCCAAGAATGATTTGTCTAGGGATTTTTGTCTTGTTTTGTTTTTGTCTGATGTTTGCTAAGCTTTTTCTCAGTAATTTTTAATATCACATTTGAGAAAATTTGTGTCAGTATTCCATCAAATATTATTTCTGTCCATTCTCACTCTCATCTCCTTCTAGAACTCCAATTATACATGCACTAGACTGTTAAATTTTGTCCCGCAGGTCACTAAGCTTCTGTTGCCTTTTCTTCAGATTTGCAAATTGGATACATTTTAAAATTTTCTCTACAAGCTCAATGACTCTTTTTCTATCATCTCCAATCTGTGATTGAAGTTAACCAATGAATTTTTTATTTCACTTATTTTAGTTTTCAGATTGAATTTTTTCAGTAAGTTTCACTACTTTGCTGAGTTCCTCCCTGTTTTCTTTTTAAAAATACTATTCTTTAAGTTCCTGAACATATTTAAAATAGCTGCTGTAAGTTGCTCATTCAATATCTGGTTGATGGGTTCATGTACTGTTTTCCTATTTCTTTGCATGTCTAGAAATTTTCACATTTATAATAGACTTTGTGGATGATACAGCAGAAATTCTATATTATTTTAGCCTTCTCTGAAGAATATATGCTTCCACTGAATGATGATTGTTTGTTTTTAATTTTACCAGACAGTTCAATTAAGGGATGTGTATATACTTCAATTTGTCTGAAGTATGTATAGACTTGGTTTTATATTTTGAGTGAATCCATGAAAGGTCCAAAATATTTTGTAGACTCTTTAAGTTGGCAGAACTTAAACTAATGTCTGTTTTCACTGAGGATGTTACAGTTACTTGTTTTGTGTGTATTAAGAGTGGAGATAGTGCTTCCCTTGTGGTGCAGTGGTAAAGAAAACGCCTGCCAATGCAGGACATGGGAGAGACATAAGTTCAATCTTCCTGGGTCGGGAAGATCCCCTGGAATAAGAAATGGCAACACATTTCAGTATTGTTGCCTGGAGAATCCCATGGACAGAGAAGCCTGGCAGGCTACAGTCCATGGGGTCGCAAAGAGCCGGACAAGACTGAGTACACACACACACCATGGTAGAGATAGACTGGGTCTCCTGACTCTGAAGTTATGGCCTTCCACTCAGCTGGCCTGCATATTAATGAGATGAAAGCAAAGTGTTGACAACATTATATTAGTTATTCACCCCCAGCTGTCCCATCTCTTCTGCTGTCAGCCATGCAGTATCTTCTCTCTATTCCCAGCCTCTCATGTTCTCGCTTTGAATATATTCAGCCCAGGCCTCAGCCAAAGATGTGCAGGGAGACCTGTCCCACAGATTCTAGCTACTTCAATACCCCAGAATTCTTATTTCTGTTTTTTAGCCACAGTGAAGCTACTGTACTCTGCTTAGGTTCAAGCTCCCTGCATCTTGGATAGCCAATTATCTTCATGTGAGTAGCCACAGTAAATATGGCCTCACCTTGAAATTCCTCGTCTCTCAAATAACATAGACTTGTGTTGCCTGTTAACCAGTTCCTGAAACTCATCATTTTATTGTTTTGTTTTTTGCTTTTGGTCCGGTATATACTTGTTTATGGTGGGACAGTTAATCCAATTTCAATTATTCCATCATGGATGACAATGAAAGCCGAACCCCATTTTTATTTTAAGAGAATCTTAACCTTTATGTATTTCTTTCAGTTCCATGAGATTCATTTTTTCAGTTACTTTAAAAACACTTGTCAATTTCCAAGATGTAGGTTAAAAAAAAAAAACTTGTAAAATTTGATTTCTTTGCAAAAATAAAGGAAACATTATCCTGTGAGAGCACTAAATAGTATTTGAATTTGCTGTCTTTAGTTGCATGGTTTGAAATTCCTTATAAAATATATACAATATAATTTAAGCCTTATCTAATTGGAATTACTACCTATATGCATTTTGCTTGCTTTTGCTTTTCCCTCAATCCCATTTCTAAAAATGAATTTAAATCTAGATCCAAATAGCAGGCATGTCCACATGTGCATCACACCCAGTATCCTATAATAGATATTAAAATATCAATATAACATATATATATCCATCAGTTATTCATCTGGTCACTACCTTGATGACCAATAGATTAGATTAACCAGCACTTAATGATGTATCTTCAGCACTACCTCAGTGATACAGGAAATTAGTGAAATCAAACTTGATTTGTCAAACAGACCAGAACAGCTAAAAGAGGAAAACAAGCCAAAATACAATTAGTAGTATAACGTCAGATAGAGGATCGTTATTCTTGGACCCCTCCAATTGCCTCCTGCTGCTGCAGAGCATCATTTGTTTACTGTGTTCTCGCTGGGTGCTATATTCAGAATTCCTCCAGGGCACAGCCTCAAGTAGAGCTATTCACAGTGCAGTTACATAGCCTTCTCCATCATGAGTGATAGCCCTGTGTGTCCAGTGTTAATCTTCCTAGGGATCCTTTGTATATAATCTCAGTCAAGTTACTTAACATCCCTTACCGTGTTTTCCTATCTGAAAAAATGAGGCTATAAATATACCTCCCTTATTGACATGTTGAAATAAACCTTATCATTGACAGGAAACTGCATTCCTCTATTTCATTAAAAAAATTCTGTTTTTCCCCTACCAAACATAAACTACTTCAATCTATTCTTATCTAAGTTTAAACTTGGCTTCCTCCCCAAAATGTACAATTGTTTAACTTCCTGGCTCAGCATTAATCAAGTTTTCAAACAAACAAAGGTAAACTACAAATATGAGGCAATTAACTTTCTTCTGTTTCTTTGGTGAGAATTCGTTTATTCAGGATCCTCTAAATTGGTTAATGTCTCCTAATACTTTTTTTTTTTTTGCCAGAAATAAATGGTATGACACAAATACTTTTTGTACTATTTTGATATCATGAAACCAAGTTACTTAGCAAAGTATTTTTAGTAATCGCACAGCAGTATACCTGCTGATATCCTCATGTGTCTTATTTATTTAGTATTCATTCCCTTGGAGTGTGAGGAACAACTTTTTACATAGGAACAAAAATATATTACTAAACTTTCAGTCCCCTGGTTTACTGATCTGTATAAAATAAATAAGAACAGTTCATGACATTTGTCCTGGAAAGTAGGTGAGATTAAATGAATGCTGAGTCATAATTTCTTAGTGCACAAGATTATTTTGAATAATTGTTGGAATTTAAATTAGGCTTGCTTCTGTGTACTAAATTATAATTACAACCATCAGAAATTTACAGATTTGCCAGATTTATAAAATAATAAACTTTATAGCTATATTCCAGATATATATAAGATGGGTATTACACATGTACTTCCATAACTTCATTATACTAGTAGGAATATACTTATTTTCTAATACTTATGTAAACTTGATTTAATAATATTTAGTGTTTAATATTGGAGAAGGAAATGGCAACCCACTCCAGTATTCTTGCCTGGAGAATCCCAGGGACAGAGGAGCCTGGTGGGCTGCTGTCTATGGGGTCGCACAGAGTCAGACACGACTGATGCGACTTAGCAGTAGTGTTTAATAGGTATATTTCTCTTGTATTTACGTGTATATGACACAAGAAATAAAATGATTGAAATAGCATTTCAATTCCAGTTATTTTTCAAACAAATCTGTTTTCTTTGTATGTTTTCTTTTTCATCTCCTGGAATCATTTTATATTTTTAAAAAGTAATAGAAAAACTGAAGAAAAGCTAAAAAGAAAATGTTAGCGGAGAACTGGTGCCCCTTTATTCTAACTCTCTGTATAGGTACTTAGCATGTACCTGTTCTCATTTGATAGAATTCATATCCTGTCACCTAGAAATTAATTTTAAAATTACACCTGAGTTTATTTTTATTATATTTTTCAACTTGAAATAAATATTCTAGGACTTAATTACAATATACCTCTTAAGAGATTTCTTAAATATACTAAAAAAGGGTAGCAGTTGAAGAGAGTTTTAAAGTGGACAGTACGATTAAACTGACAAGGTATGAAATATATGTATGCTATTATTAGAATGAAAATTTGCTGAAATGATGACACTATCTAACAGTTTCTGATGAGAAGAGTGTGGTCCATAGAAGAATAGTGAATTGGAGCTAATAGGTGACAGAACAAAGATTAACTATGACTCAAGACTATTAACTTTCATTTCCTTCTATTATCCATTCACCAGACTGCCTTCACCATGAATTATTGAAAGCAGTCATTAAATATGCTTACGAAATGCATTTGGTTACAAACTTATAATTTTAACATGTTAGCATGCTGATACTAGCCTGGAAAATGTTACAGAGGTAAGGACAGAGAAGAAACTAAAATTAGACATCATGACATACAGAGACAAGTTTAAGTTTGTGAAAGACTCATCTGACCATCTCGTTCAGTTATTATCAGGCTTGTAATTAAAGTTTTTGACAGATAATAGTTCATGTGGTTTCCAGAGTGAAAGAAAAAGTCCTTGCCCTCCGATTCTATAATTATTTGTGGTGTCTTATCGTAATTAACTTAACTGAAACATTTTGATGACTTTACAAAGAGGTCAGGGTTCAGATCCTCTGGGATTTATTTTATTGTTATCATGAATGCATCAATGTTGTATCACTTCAAATACTTTCCTCTCCCTTAGGAATTAGTTGAGGATTTAGTTGGGAATAAAACAATAAATGTTGTCTGCAATATTCCTAAAAATACCTTAGTTAAACAAATATATATGTAGGTGAAATATATATACATATATATATATGCATTAGGTGAAGGTCGCTCAATCCTGTCTGATTCTTTGTGACTCCATTGACTATAGAGTCCATGGACTACAGAGTCTATGGAATTCTCCAGGCCAGAATACTGGAGTGAGTAGCCTTTCCCTTCTCTAGGGGATCGTCCCAACCCAGGGATCGAACCCTGGTCTCCCAAACTGCAGGTGGCTTCTTTACCAGCTGAGCCACAAGGGAAGCCCATTTTTGCCTTTTCTATTTGAAAAGGAAGAATTATATTACATGACAACTTAAAATGTACGTAAGGTGACTTGCAAACCGTTTCAAAGTGCAGTCATATTTTACCATCAGTGACAGTGGAATGAAAAGGAGAAACCAGATTCCCCAAAGAGCTACTACATCTACAAAAATGTTTGACTGAGTGTTTTGAAGTACTGTGGTATTAAGGGAGCTCATTAAAACATGGAAAATCATATTTATATTATAGGATCAATTTACTTAGAAATAGATTAATGTGATTTGTTCTCTGAGTTAGCCCAAAATTTTTATTTGGAAAAATTATAACATTCAGTCTGCCTGTAAATCTTAAATTCAATCTGAAATTAGAATTAATCATTTTTTAAAAATCAAAGTCATATATCAGGAAAGTACATATAAATGCAGTACTTCAAAGGATGTGACAGATACAAAATAACTTCAAAAAAACCCAAAATATGGCTTTAAATATTTTGCTGTTTAAAATACTATATTTTTCTGACTGTTCCAAAATCAGAAATTATTAAAATGTGTTTGGTTAGATTGATAAGTTCCAAGAAATTATTCTTGCTGCAATTTTTCTCCCAAGTCAATAACATTCAAGATCAGAGTTAACAAGCATAACTCCACTCTCTTAAATTTTCTGTGTGTTAATATCTCTCTTGGACACCTTCACATTAGCATGATAAATACTATTAACCTGATGGGATAGTCTGTAGAATGTTTTATACATGAAATGTTAATATTAACTTTTCCACAGACCTCTGTTATGTAAAAGCAATTGAATCTTTATCTTATGCAAATTAAATTTAATTACTTTTGATGTATCATTCTTTATGGACTGATACATAATAATGTCTGTCTTATGACTAGATTTAAAAATATTAGTTATAAATTATATTTTACCTGATAAACCATTATAAAACAATAATCCAATTATATCAAAAGTGTTAGAATTTCATATTTTTCTTAAAAACCATAATGCCAAACATGCTTTTGCTGGTATGATATTTGTGGAAATAGGGAAAATTACACATTTTATGAAACTCCTTATAATAAAAGTTTACATCTTTTATAGATCTACTAATCACAAGTTACTATTGTTTGTTTAGATGGGTCATTATGTTGATTGGTTTATTCATTCTTCCACTTAGTCATTCAACAAATATTAACATATCTGAAAGCTTATATGAATCAAGTATTACTTAGGTGATATGAATACAGTAGTCATCAAAACATACACAAGGAAAGAAAGAAAGGAAAAGCAAAACATTGGAGGGAAAAAATAAAACATCTCAGAGAAAGTTTATACCTTCAGGGGCCATACAATTTAATAGAAGGAAAAAGACAACTAACAAATACATAATAAAATTTTATAGTGACCAGAGTTCTGAAAAAATATTGAACATAATTAGGGACCTAGAGCCTGAAGTGAGTGGAATGTGATATTTATAGGAATGCCAAGAAAAGTCTCTCACAAAGTTATATTAGAGTAAAATGACAGAGTTAATCATGTGGATTTCCAGGAGAAAAATGTGATGTCAGTATCTTGGGAATAAGTTTTCTCCAGAGAAAAAGCAGCAAAGACATGCCCTGAGACTGAAATATTTAGGATGTTGCAGGTCCCAGGTGGCACAGTAATGAATCTGCTGGCCCAATGCAGGAGATGCCAGAGACCCAGGTTCAGTCTCTGGGTTGGGAAGATCCCCTAGAGCAGGAAATGGCAACCCACTCCATATTCTTCCTAGTAAATTCTACAGACAAAGGAGCCTGGCGGGCTTCATGGGGTCACAAAGAGTGACACACACATGTGCTAACATAGGAGAAGCCGGAAAGCAAGTGAAGGTAAGTGGCGAAAGGCAAAGTCTGAGAAGTAGAGAGGGTCAAACATATAAGATTTGGAGCTTAGATGGGTTTTCTGGAATCTACTCTGAACGAAATGATAAGCCATGGGACATTTGGGGCAATTGAGTGGCATAATTTGACTCAAACTTCATAAGAGTCTCTCTGACTAGTAGGTAAATAAGGGTGAAGTGGGGAGAGGAGCTAGGAGACTCCTATTATAACAATCCAGGTGATGTCTTGAATTAAGTATAACTGGAAAGGACTTTCAGGACATATTTTGAAAGAAGATCTGATAGGATTTGCTGACTGGATGTGCATATGAGAGAACAAGTGGAGAAGAGGATGAACCAAGGTTTTTGACCTGAGTCATCAGAAGAACAGAGGTGCTGTTTTGTGGGATAGGGATGACTGTGTAGGATAGTGGTTGAGATTGTGTGATCAAAAGTGCTGATTTAAACATTTTAAATTTAAGATGCCTATTCTGTAGACACCTGGAGCCAAAAAAAAAAAAAAGCTATTCTGACACTGAAGTCTGAAATTCAAGGGAGCTGTAGAAGTTAGAGATCTAAACTTTGTATATAATAACATGAAAATGGTATTTAGAGCCACAGAATTATATCATTTATGGAGGCAGCTATCTGAGCTCATCAGAGATTTGGAGGGAAAGAGTAACCAGCAGAGGGAATGAGTAGCCAGTGAGTCAGATGGATAACTAGGAGAACAAGATATCTCCCAAGACCAATAAAGAAAGAATTTCAAGGAGGGTGTAGATATCTGCATCAAATATAGTATACATATAAGGGATATGAAACTGTATACATAGGTTTGTGGGTTTGGAATTATGGAGGTTACTGGTGAGTGACAAAGATACCTGATGTTTTGATGAAAACATAGAAACTAAAATCTTAGTGGAAAGCCAAAAAACAATGAGAGGAAAATGATTAGAAATTGCAACTCGAATCATCTTTTTTAAGAGCTTTACTCTTAAGGGGAATTGAATCTGGGGATATGAAAATAAGAGAGAACAGGAGGGTTTTTGATTGTTTTTGCTTTTTTGTGATAGATATTGTAACATCTTTGTGTGCTGATGGCAATGGTATAGTGATTAATGTGACTAATTTTGTTTTATGTCACCGTCATAACCATCTGCCTAATTTTACTCTTTTATTTATTTTCTTTTGAGAAAACAATGCAGTTAAATACAACGTGCATCCTTTGGTTAGAAATCAGGCTGTCGGTAACTTGGATTTTGCAGAACACAAATTAAGGGACTCAAGAGATGGGAGGCAAATGGAAAATTAAACCACAACCTAAATATTCCGAACATCCAGAAAAAGGCTGTCATGAAACACTTCTTTGATATTTATTCCACAGAAAAGATTGTATTTCATTCTTTTAGAACCTATGGATTTGTAATGTGCCCTAAGTTCTGGAAGAATTATTTCTTCATCTTTTAAGATGAGAGACAAATCAAAAGCAGCAGATTTCTGAGAGCTAAGGCAGGAAGCAAGCAACTTTACAACAAAACTAAGAGGTCACAGACTAAGTCAGGCCAACAGCTGTTGGGGTGGGGAGCCTATAACCTCTGGTACGTAAATGCCTGTAAGTAGTGACAAAATATTAGCCTTTAGGCAAAAAAAAAAAAAAATTGTGTAATGCTTTCATTAATGTGTCCTTTAACATTCAGGGAAGAATTATACAATATCTATTAGGAAAATTTCTTTGTTAAAATTAATGTGGTTACAATAAAAATGACTGAGCCCTTAAGGAATATGCCTCACACATGACCTATACATAATAATCATTTAGCCTACTGTTGTCATCTGGATGTTCTTAAGAAGATACTGACCAAGTAGTATTTGGATTAACAAATTTAAGTCTATTGTAATATTCATGTTAATAACATTAGTTAAAAATGTATTAATTGCTAATGATAAGGACAGAGAGAAGGGACAAAGTAAGTGATTAAATAGTTAATACCACTAGACTATGGTAAATAGAAAATATATGGGCGACCCCTGAAAGTTAATGATTACTTAAGAAAGTGGGTTTACTCAACCACAAAACCGAGCAGGCATGCTTAGCAACAAACCATTCAACAGAAGCATGAGACATGGCCCCAAACAGTAAAACAAGGTGGCGTGAGACCCACATTCTGCCCAGTGAACTCAGGTCAGCTCAGTTCAGTCACTCAGTCGTGTCCAACGCTTTGAGAACACGAGATGTGCAGCACGCAAGGCCTCCCTGTCCGTCACCAACCACCGGAGTTTAAGCAAACTCATGTCCATTGAGTCGGTGATGCCATCCAACCATCTCTGTCATCCCCTTCTCCTCCCACATTCAATCTTTCCCAGCATCAGGGTCTTTTCAAATGAGTCAGTTCTTTGCACCAGATGGCCAAAGTATTGGAGTTTCAGCTTCAGCATCAGTCCTTCCAATGAATATTCAGGACTGATCTCCTTTAGGATGGACTGGTTGGATCTCCTTGCAGTCCAAGGGACTCTCAAGAGTCTTCTCCAACACCACAGTTCAAAAGTATCAATTCTATGGCACTCAGCTTTCTTTATAGTCCAACTCTCACATCCATATATGACTACTGGAAAAACCGTATCTTTGATTAGACAGACCTTTGTTGGCAAAGTAATGTCTCTGCTTTTCAATATGCTGCCTAGGTTGGTCATAACTTTTCTTCCAAGGAGCAAATGTCTTTTAATTTCATGGCTGCAGTCATCATCTGCAGTGATTTTGGAGCCCAAAAAATAAAGTCTGACGCTGTTTCCACTGTCTCCCCATCTATTTCTCATGAGGTGATGAGACCAGATGCCATGATCTTAGTTTTCTGAATGTTGAGCTTTAAGCCAACTTTTTCACTCTCCTCTTTCACTTTCATCAAGAGGCTTTTAAGTTCCTCTTCACTTTCTGCCATAAGGGTGGTGTCATCTGCATATCTGAGGTTATTGATATTTCTCCCAGCAATCTTGATTCCAGCTTGTGCTCCTTCCAGGCCAGTGTTTCTCATGATGTACTCTGCATATAAGTTAAATAAGCAGCATGACAACATACAGCCTTGACGTACTCCTTTCCCTATTTGGAACCAGTCTGTTGTTCCATGTCCAGTTCTAACTGTTGCTTCTTGACCTGCATACACATTTCTCCAGAGGCAGGTGAAGTGGTCTGTTATTCCCATCTCTTGAAGAATTTTCCACAGTTTGTTGTGATTCACACAGTCAAAGTCTTTGGCATAGTCAGAAAGCAGAAGTAGATGTTTTTCTGGAACTCTCTTGTTTTTTTGTTGATCCAACAGATTTTGGCAATTTGAGCTCTGGTTCTCCTGCCATATCTAAATCCAGTTTGAACATCTGGAAGTTCATGGTTCATATATTGTTGAAGCCTGACTTGGAAAATTTTGAGCATTACTTCACTAGCATGTGAGATGAGGGCAATTATGTAGTAGTTTGAGCATTCTTTGGCATTGCCTTTCTTTGGGATTGGAATGAAAACTGAACTTTTCCAGTCCTGTGGCCACTGCTGAGTTTTCCAAATTTGCTGGCATGTTGAGTGAAGCACTTTCACAGAATCATATTTTAGGATTTGAAATAGTTCAACTGGAATTCCATCACCTCCACTAGCTTTGTTTGTAGTGATGCTTCCTAAGGCCCACTTGACTTCACACTCCATGATGTCTGGCTCTAGGTGAGTGATCACACCATCGTGGTTATCTGGGTCGTGAAGATCTTTTTTGTATAGGTCTTCTGTGTATTTTTGCCACCTCTTCTTCATATCTTCTGCTTCTGTTAGGTCCATACCGTTTCTGTCCTTTATTGTGTCCATCTTTGCATTAAATGTTCCCTTGATATCTCTAATTTTCTTGAATAGATCTCTAGTCTTTCCCTTTCTATTGTCTTCTTCTAGTTCTCTGCATTGATCACTGAGGAAGGCTTTCTTATCTCTCCTTGATATTTTTTGGAACTTTGCATTCAAATGCATTTGGAACTTTCCTTTTCTCCTTTGCCTTTTGCTTCTCTTCTTTTCTTAGCTATTTGTAAGGCCTTGTCAGACAACCATTTTTTCTTTTTGTGTTTCTTTTTCTTGGGGATGGTCTCAATCCCTGCCTCCTGTACAATGTCACAAACCTGTGTCCATAGTTCTTCAGGCACTCTCTCTATGAAATCTAATCCCTTGAATCTATTTCTCACTTCCACTGTATAATCATAAGGGATTTGATTTAGGTCATACTTGAATGGTCTAGTGGTTTCCCCTACTTTCTTCTATTTTTCTCTGAATTTGGCAGTAAGGAGTTCATGATCTGAGCCATAGTCAGCTCGCAGTCTTGTTTTTGCTAACTGTGTAGCGTTTCTCCATCTTTGGCTGCAAAGAATATAATCAATCTGATTTCGGTGTTGAGCATCTTGTGATGTCCATGTGTAGTGTCTTCTATTGTTTTGTTGGAAGAGGGTGTTTGCTATGACCAGTGCATTCTCTTGTCAGAACTCTATTAGCCTCTGCTTTATTCTGTACTCCAAGGCCAAATTTGCCTGTTACTCCAGGTATCTCTTGGCTTCCTACTTCTGCATTCCAGTCCCCTATAATGAAAAGGACATCTTTTTTGGGTGTTAGTTCTAAAAGGTCTTGTTGGTCTTCATAGAACCATTCAACTTCAGAGTCTTCACCATAACTTTTTGGGGCATAGACTTGGATTGCTGTGTTATTGAATGGTTTGCCTTGGAAATGAATGGCGATCATTTTGTTGTTTTTGAGATTGCATCCAAGTACTGCATTTTGGACTGTTTTATTTACTATGATGGCTACTCCATTTCTTCTAAGGGATTCTTGCCCACAGTAGTAGATATAATGGTCATTTAGTTAAATTCACCCATTTAAGTCCATTTTAGTTTGCTGATTCCTAAAATGACCTCAGTGAACTCAGTAAGTTAATAATCCCTAAAACACATTAAAAAAACATAATCTATAAACTTAGCTTGACCACACAGAAACAGGAAAACTCCCCAGCTCATCCTGTAGGAGTAACTGATGATGGAAACATCACATCTACTTAAGACAGACAAATAAGTTCTTTTCCTCCCACCTTACTTTTCCATTGATTTAAAAACTTTTTCCTCTAAGTTCTGTAGTATGGCATTTCTAGCCCACTTACTTATAAGCCTCACAAACATCCTATTCTAATAAATCACTTCTTACCTATCACTTTGCTCTTACTGAATTCTCTGCCTTGAGACATAAAGGACTGCGGTGCTGGAGCTGTCCAGAACCCCGGAAATGACACCAAATTGTTTCACTGACACATGTCTGTTCTCTGCATGGGACTTCACTTTCATTAGGACAGACAGCTTTTCTAAGAATGTATGGTCATCATCAACAGGTGGTGACAAGGATACTGAGAGTATTTAAAGAAATTAAGCTGCTCAAAATTCCATAGGTATTAGTGAAAACCAGAGCTCTAGTTTGAGCCCTGTGGTCTGATGGAAGAACCCAGGTCCATCTTTCCCACACTTTGCTTCTTTTGTATTAGAATATTTATGGATCAGTGGGAAAAGGAAAGAGAAAATAACTGAATCTTTTCTGCCCTTAGTTTCCTTATCTTTAATATGGGAGTGCTGATAACTATCTCCTGGCTGTCATGGAAATCTGAGAACCTATAAATCAAATATCTAACATATTTCTAGACACATAGTGCAAATAGGATTAATGGATAAGAAACAGGATACCCAGTTAAATTAGTATATATTGTTTAGGTCAGCTAAACAAGAAATATATATATTTTTTAATATAAGATTTCTCATAAATCCTCATGGGGCATACTTATACTAATGTAAAGTGTTACTTGTTTAGCTAAAATTCACAATTAATTTGGTGTTCTGTTTTGTTTAGTTTGTGCTGAATCTGGTAATCCTAATAAGAAGTCAGATAGCTTACAGAGAATGCGAAGTAACCCCAAGGAGCAAAATTTTGTAAAGCTGAGAGAGGTGTCAGAAATTCAGTGAAAGTTCTGAAGCCAAATCTAACCTCTGTATCCTGACACCAAACTGATTCTCAGAAACAAGAGTTTTGGATCAAGTGGAAAAAAATAGCTTTATTGCTTTGTCAGGCAAAGGGGCACACAATAGGCTCTAGCCCTCAAAACTGTGCATCCTAACCTGGAGGGGTAGTGAGAAGTTTTATAGTAATGGTTCAAAGAGAGTACTATCAGTTTGTGAACATTCTTCTGGTTGGTTGGTGGTGAGGCAAGTGGGAGTTAGCATCATCAGCTTCCTGGTTCAGACAGGTCTGGGGTCTACATCCTGGTGGGCGACATACTTTAACTTCTCCCACCTAGGGGGATTTCAGCATCTGCAAAACAGCTCAAAGATATTGCTATGTGTATCCCTTGAAGGGGAACCAGAACCCTGCCCCAAAGCTGCTATATTATTTCTTTTGACTGTTCCTCCTTTGTTACCACATCCCTTCCCTTAGGTAATTAGCAACTGTTTCAACCTGCTCATTGGAACCCAGGGAAGGCCAAGGAGGCTGAATGAAGCCTAGTTCCTATAACCAAGAAATGGGGGGAAGCAGAAAGGCACCCCACAGGGCGATTTACTTGCTATCAGGCCCACAGGTTGGTAAGAAGATGAACAAAATAAAAAACCAGACACTAGATGCTGTTGTGAGAATTCTCACAACTGGATCAGACCAGCAGGATTAGAGAAGCTGGGCTCTGAAGGGACTCACTGTATTTCTGTCCTGGCTGTATTTCTTCAGGTTGGCTCTGGGGTTAGGGAGGGCTCAGTCTGCATGTTTAGGGTTTCCATTATAAGTGAGCTGAGGAAAGTAAAGATCAACATCATAAAGGAAAAAGTTGGTCTAAATATTAACTTTATAATAGAAGTAGGATTTTCTTTTCCCTTAACCTAAATCTCTAAAGTTCTGAATATGCATTTACTTGTGTTTATTTCATTGTTTATTTTTGGATTTTTGTTTTCTTTTCTACTTTAAGAAAAGATAACCTCTGGGAAATGAATGTTTCATAAAATATATTTGTAAAGACTTTTGAATAGTATTAATGAAGCCCGTAATAAAGAAAAAGGGGGAAATGGCATAAACTAGAAAATATGTTATTTGTAGATTCTTCAAACTAATTCTATTTATAACACTAGACTGCAGTCTCAGATTTCATTTTTATTACCTCCAGAAATTATTTACAGTGCTCTATCTGCTCATAAATTTGTGTTATTAGAAAATAAACTATTCAGACCTTATAAGAGATTTTCTTACAAAGTAATCATTATGGAAGTTAAAGAAATCTAATAATTTTAAAAATAATTGAAATTCAAGGATGTAGAAGTCCAAATCTTATCTCCTCCATCAACTTGGGAGTAGAGATATTCTATTAGTTATCCGGGCTTCTACTATGTATAATGTAAGTAGATTTTTTGATCTCTACCTAAATTATAGAGCCACACTGGATGGTTTATACCTTTCTCTAATTACATTCTTTTTCTACCATTAGTACAATGGAGATCATTATTTATATGTGCCTGCATGCTCAGTCACTCAGTTGTGTCTGACTCTTTGTGACACCATAGACAGTAGCCCATCAGGTTACTTGGTCCATGGGATTTTCCAGGCAAGCATACCGGAGTGGGTTGCCATTTCCTCCTCCATGGGTTTCTCCTAACCCAGGGATTGACCCTGTGTCTCCTGCATTGGCAGGCGGATTCTTTACCACTGAGCTACCTGGGAAGCCCTATTTATATGTGATGACTAAGCAATTTTAAAATGAGAAAAGTTAACTTTTAAATTTGAAATCGAACCCTCATCTTTGCAGTTGCCCTTTCTTAGGTGGAAACATTTATATAACTTTTGCTTAAAACCTGTTTATATTCATTTCTGTCAAATGAAAAAAATAAAACAATTTAGTAATGAATTTGGTGTTCAAGGGGAAATAATATATAGACTATATATAGATTCAAGGGGAAATAATCTATAGACTGGGGGAGTACAGTGCCTTACAAACAGTGGAACCTTCTTTCCAAGGGACGTTTGGACAGGAGCAAGCTTTATAGACTCTAGAAGCAGTAAGCAGGGGACAGAACATGACTGACTGGGGTTACATATATGAACTTACTTAGAAAAATCAAGGATCAAGGAAATAAGTATGGAGCCCAGAACTGACTTGATGTTTGGAGATTGGCTACCTGGATGTACAGTTGACGCTGAACAATGCTGGGCTTACTGGGACTCAACTTCCTGTGAAATTGAAAATCCAGTATAATTTATAGGTATCCTCTGTATACCTGGCTCTACAGCCTTGGATTCAAATAATGGAGGATCTTATAGCACTATAGTATTTATTATTAGGAAAAATTATTCCTATAAGTGGAGCTGTGCAATTCAAACCCATGTTGTTTAAAGTCTAAGAAATCTTTGAACAAGGATATTAAGTATATTTTTGTCTCTTCAAACTATTTATTGATAAAATTGTGTATTCCAGAGTTAGTACCAAAATGTTAAGAGTGTATAAAGACTAAAAATACTTACTTATATGAATTTCTGTTTGTTCCTGGTAGAATGATGTGGTCCTTTATCTGTTCTTGAAAGTCTCTATTCATAGAATCTTCGGGATCCACCTTGCAGATATTTTGAACTCTTGAACTGAGCTTCAATAAAAAAAAATCTCTAGAGAATGATAGGTGAGAATAAGAGAGAAGAAAGAAAGAAATAGGAAACTTAAATTTATCCAGTTTCTATCTTTGGACTAATGTGTTCACATATATTAACACATTTAATTGTCATAACAAATTCATTTAGAAGGTATTTTCTCTCCTAGTTAGATGAAGAGAGAGGGTGAATTAAACTGGGCAAAATCAAATGCTAGATATGGTATGAAGTGGGCTTCTGAAAAAATTATTTCTGAAACCAAAGCCTTTTTTTCCCACCTAGTCACATGGCCAACTTGCCGCTCTATATTTTACTATGTTTACTATTATTTTTTAATCCCTACTGCCTATAGTGTTCAGTACTTACAATTCTGTGTTTAGGCTGAAATTCCATGCACTGGGAAGGTACCAATAGTTATTAATGTATCCTACTATATTGTAGGAATAAGAAATCTAAATTATCAGATTAAATTGTCTATATTTCAAATTTAGAAATTAAATTTTTAATACTGAAAAGAGTAATCCAAACAGAGAATTTTTGAAGAGCAAATCAAAATGATTTCGTCATTTGAGTTTTGTGTTTCTTGGTAGATGCAGATAATTTGTTTATCCCCAGAACATTACCATTGTCTTTCCATTTTATTTTAAACCCCTCTTGTTTTTAAAATGATGTTATTGCTTTTCAGTTTATCCTTTATTCATGAATTCCCTCTCCACATTTACACTCCTCTATTTACACACACACGTGGGGCATTTATTCATTAATATATAGGTAGGTATTGTTGCTGGCCAAAAGCTTGGCTTTCTCTGCCCACTGAAGTCGAATAGATATTATGGAGACAGAATATGGAGGAGATAGAAAGATGGCTTTAATTCTCAGTCTGCAGAGAGGGGAACATAGCAGGCTCATGCCTCAATAACTGTGCCTGCCCCCCACCCCTCGTAAGGGGGGTGATGTTTGTAACTGCCTCTTAAATGGAGAGATCTAAATCCCTCCTCTTTAGATTCTTTAGCAGTTTGAGCCTTTGAGCCAGATTGTTTCATTTCTCAGTGGCTATATTATACTAATTATACTAATTAAATTCAACATAGCTGCTGTATTCATGTGTGTGCTAAGTCGCTTCAATCCTGTCCATCTCTTTGCAACCCCATAGACGGTAGCCCACCAGGCTCCTCTGTCTGTGGGCTTCTCCAGGCATTCTCCAGGCCGTTTTCTTACTCCAGGGGATCTTCCCGACCCAGGGATTGAACCTGTGTCTCTTATGTCTCCTGCACTGGGAGGCGAGTTCTTTACCACTAATGCCACTTGGGAAGCTATACTGGCCCACATTGGGTTTAAATTCAAAGTATTTTCAAGGCTGCATCCCTTCTGGAGGCCCTAAGGAAGAATCCGTTTCTTGCCTTTTCCAGATTCCAGAAGCCACACACATTTCTTGGCTTGTGGGCCTTACTCTATCTTAAAAGCCAGCAACATTGGGTTGAGTCTTTTTTAAAATGCCATCTCTCCAGTTCCCCACAGCCAGGATTTTGTTATTATTCAGTCACTAAGTCATGTCTAACTCTTTGTGACCTCATGAACTGTAGCCCACTAGGCTCCTCTGTCCATGGAATTCTCTAGGCAACAGTACTGGAGGGGGTTGCCATGCCCTCCTCCAGGGCATCTTCCCAACCCAGGGATTGAACCTGTGTTTCCTACAATGGCAGGCAGGTTCTTTACCACTAGCGTCATCCACGGATGATTTTAAAAATTAAATATTTATTATATCTACTTTGGCTATCAATTTTGTTCAGTTCAGTTAAGTTCAGTTCAGTCACTCAACTGTGTCTGACTCTTTGTGGCCCCATGGACTGCAGCACACCAGGCCTCCCTGTCCATCACATCTCCCAGAGTTTACTCAAACTTATGTACATTGAGTCGGTGATGCCATCCAGCTATCTCATCCTCTGTCATCCCCTTCTCCTCCCGCCTTCAGTCTTTCCTAGCATCAGTGTCTTTTCAAATGAGTCAGTTCTTTGCATCATTTGGCCAAAGTATTGAAGTTTCAGCTTCAGCATCAGTCCTTCCAATGAATATTCAGGACTAATTTCCTTTAGGATGGACTGGGTGGATCTCCTTGCCGTCCAAGGAACTCTCAAGAGTCTTCTCCAACACCACAGTTCAAAACCATCAATTTCTTTGGCACTCAACTTTCTTTATAGTCCAACTCTCATATCCATACATGACTACTGGAAAAACTGTAGCTTTGATTAGATGGATCTTTGTTGGCAAAGTAATATCTCTGCTTTTTAATATGCTATCTAGGTTGGTCATAGCTTTTTTCCAAAAAGCAAGTGTCTTTTAATTTCATGGCTGCAGTCACCATCTGCAGTGATTTTGGAGACCTCCAAAATGAAGTCTGTCACTGTTCCCATTGTTTCTCCATCTATTTGCTCTGAAGTGATGGGACCAGATGCCATGATCTTAGTTTTCTGAATGTTGAGATTTAAGACAACTTTTTCACTCTCCTCTTTCACTTTCATCAAGGGGTTCTCTAGTTCTTCTTTCCTTTCTGCTGTAAGGGTGGTGTCATCTGCATATCTGAGGTTATTGATATTTCTCCTGGCAATCTTGATTCCAGCTTGTGCTTCCTCCAGTCCAGCGTTTCTCATGATGTACTCTGCATATAAGTTAAATAAGCAGGGTGACAATATACAACCTTGACGTACTCCTTTCCCAATTTGGAACCAGTCTGTTGTTCCATGTCCAGTTCTAACTGTTGCTTCTTGACCTGCATACAGATTTCTCCAGAGGAAGGTGAAGTGGCCTGGTATTCCCATCTCTTGAAGAATTTTCCACAGTTTGTTGTGATTCACACAGTCAAAGGCTTTGGCATAGCCATAAAGCAGAAGTAGATATTTTTCTGGAATTCTCTTTCTTTTTCGATGATCCAGCAGATGTTGGCAGTTTGATCTCTGGTTCCTCTGCCTTTTCTAAATCCAGCTTGGTCATCTGGAAATTCATGGTTCACATACTATTGAAGCCTGGCTTGGAGAATTTTGAGCATTACTTTACTAGCACGTGAGATGAGTACAATTGTGCAGTAGTTTGAACATTCTTTGGCATTGCCTTTCTTTGGGATTGGGATGAAAACTGACCTTTTCCAGTACTACAGCTTATTTTTATCAATGCTGTGAAATAAATTTCAGTCAACTTAACTTATAACTCTCGAGTAAAATGTAAAACAAAAAATGCAGTTAATTCAACTGGTGTTTGAGTCAGAGGTTGAATATTAATCATGAACCCGATGTTTCTGCTTGTCCAAAAGTTTCCGAGAGTCTTATTTGTTGATCTTGCACAGGTTGCCCTTTGAGATGAAAGCACAACACAAGTTCTTCATTTAATGTTGTAATGAAGAACAAAAAAATTTGAAAGAGATAACAGCTTACATCAAAATCTGCTAAGAAAGCCAATGTCTAATAACTTGCTATTAATTTCAAGTGGAGAAACTTGATTCTCCAAATGGCCACCAAAGCAGAGCTGATGAACATAATGCATCCTTATTCCCAATGGCATTATGACTAGTCCTGTTTGTCCCAGTATCACGGCCTAGCTTCTAAGCCGTAAACTGGTAACAAAATAATAATACCCTAAGAACAAAATGGGAACAAATGTTATGAAGTAATAAAGCTATGCAAATATTCAGCGAATCCCTTAAAATACAAAATGAGCACACAAATGAAGAAGTATATATCCTGGAAAATCCGCACTCTTCCAGGAATAACTATATAGTGTATATCAATATATTTTGATGTGATTTTCCAAGTAGTTAGGTACAGATGTGACAGCTGGACCATAAAGAAGGCCAAGCACTGAAGAATTGATGCTTTTGAATTGTGGGGCTGGAGAAGACTCTTGAGAATCTCTTGGACTTCAAGGAGATCAAATCAGTCTATCCTAAAGGAAATTAACCCTGAATATTCATTGAAAGGATTGATTCTGAAGCTGAATCTCCAGTACTCTGGACACCTGATGCGAAGAGTTGACTTATTGGAAAAGACTCTGATGCTGGGAAGATTGAGGGCAGGATTAGAAGTGAGTGATAGAGGATAAGATTGTTTGATAGCATCACCAACTCAATAGGCATGAGTTTGCACAAACTCTGGGAGATAGTGAAGGCCTGGGAAGCCTGGCATACTGCAGTCTATGGGGTTGCAAAGAGTTGGATATGACTTAGTGACTGAACAAACAACTGCAAAGATATTTGGCATGAGCATAATCCTCCTAGTAGAGACAATATGGAAAAATTTCATAAACATTTTGCCTATGAATTTGAACTTGCTGCTAGAAAATCACAAATTGAACATAAAAAAATGTTATCTGTAGCTCATATCAAGTATAACAGTAGATAAAAAACTTAATTCTTTTTCCCCAGTTTTATTGAGGAAAATTGACATATATTGCTGTATAAGTTTAAGGTGTACAGTGTGATGGTGTTATTTATATATTTTGTGAAATTTTTACCACAATAGGTTTAGTCAACTTCCATCATCTCATATAGATACAATAAAAAGAAAAGAAAATACCTCCTTGTAATGAGGACTCTTGGGATCTATTCTGTTAACTTTCCTATGTGTAATATCATACAGCAGTCGTAATGTTTTACTAATATATCTTATAACTAGAAATTTGTTCCTTTTAACCACATTGTTCCAATTCTTCCTCCCCGTTCTCTGCCTCTGATAACCGCAAATCTGATCCCTTTTTATCTGAGTTTGGTATGTTTTTGTTTTTGGATTCCAAGTATGAGTGACCTATTACAGTATTTTTCTTTCTCTAACTTATTTTATTTTGTATAATGCCTTCAAGGTCCATCCATATCATTGCATATGGTAAGATCTTCTCTTATGTTATGACTGACTGAAATCCTATTGTGTATATATATGTGTGTGTGCGTGTGTGTGTGTGTGTATGCATATATGTGATGGTGGTGGTTTAATTGCTAAACCATGCTTGACTCATAACCCCATAGCAAAGTAGCCCACCAGGCTCCTCTGTCAATGAGATTTCCCAGGCAAGAATACTGGAGTGGGTTGCTGTTTCCTTCTCCAGGGGATCTTGCTGACCCAGGGATTGAACCTGTGTCTCCTGCATTTCAGGCAGGTTCTTCCACCTACTGAGTTACCGGTGAAGCCCGTGTGTGTGTGTGTGTGTATGTGTGTGTGTGTGTGTGTATGTATATACACACACATATATATATATACTTCTTTATCCATACATCCATTAATGGATATATGTTTTTAAAAATTTAGTTAGCAAGAATACAGCCTACCTAAAACTCATTATTTTTGTCTCCAAAATAAATCTCAATTTCTACAATTAGTGTAAAAGCACTTAGACTGCTATGAATATTCTTCCAAAATGCCATTTATATCTACAAAACAGACGTGTATACTGCAGAAAAATCTTGACTATAATCTTATCTGTGGTTAAGTTAAGAAAGTAAAATGTAGGAAAAAAAGAAAATTATCATCAGTTATGGAGAGGTGAATTACAGTTATTTATTCCTCTTGACTTTACATGTATTATTTATTATTTCATCACTAAGAAAGCTAAAGACTACTTTTACCTCTAATATTTAAAGAATAGATAATTCACAAGTATTTCTCAAGTTAATGTGAAATCATCTGTTATTATGATAAATGGGTGTCCATAATATTATTTAGTATTTAGCTTTTAGAAGACAAAACTGTTATGAACTTTCATTTTTCTGTATTATAAAAATGTTTATCCTTTATATATCTGTGTACTATTTTGGAGGTTGGATGGATAAAACTGTCAATCAATTAAAATATTGAAGTTCAGGTTAAAAATTCTTTAACCAATTTCCATGTGGTTTCAATTTAAAAATTTTATGAGAAGTTTTCAACTTTTATGTCAAGACATCAAACTATCATCACATTTGAATGTTTGTAGGTCTCTTGTGTGGCATAACAACGTAAATATATGGTACTTTTATTTTTATTGTTATATAATAAGAATTTGGTCTTCTCTGGTGGCTCAGGCAGTAATAAATCTACCTGCAATGCAGGAGACCCGGTTTTGACCCCTGGGTTGGGAAGATTCCTTCGAGAAGGGAATAGTAACCCACTCCAGTATTCTTGCCTGGAGAATTCCATGGACAAGAAAAGCCTGGTGGGCTACAGTCCATGGAGTTGCAAAGAGTCGGACTGAGTGATTAACACTTTCACTTCTTCAATAAGAAATCAGGATGAATGAGTCAATTTTAAAGATTTTTTTGACATTCAAGGTGTATTAAAATATGTCACTTGCCATTTTGTATGTATCTATACAATTGCAAATGCATAACTGTTTAAATCCATTGCTCATATTTAGCATAAGTTTATCAGTGATACCTTAAGACAATTATGTATTAAATAAATTCCCCTCTAACTAATTTCACTTATATAACTGCATTTTTATAATCTAAGAGTAGCGTATTTTCATGGAGAAGGAAATGGCAACCCACTCCAGTGATTTGAAAATGGCCTTCTTGAGTTGTAGCAGAAATAAACTACAATATAGTCATAGTCTTTAAAATTAAATATTTATTATGTTTATAAAATAAGAAAGAATGGTATTTGTTTAAAATAGAAAATATTTCCTAATGACAATCTTGCCATAATGGGTTGATTACATAACATTTGTTCACAAAATATCACTGGTATATTAGAAATTCAACATACCAAAAATTACTTTAAAAATTACAAATGTCTTTCATTGTTTCCTTATACTGTATGTAACTAGAATAGAAAGATTAGGTATATATTTGACAGTCCAAAAATTTTCCTGAAATTGATTTTTCATCAGTGTTTATGAATTCTTAAAGGGCACCTGACATATCTATCATTCTTTTTCCAATAGTTGGTGTCAGAATACTTAATGTTGTTTAAAATAGGCAGGACTATACTACTTGGTAGTCAGTTTTTCTTAATGAAATATGACTCAAAATAAAACCTTAAATCATAAAACTTTTTCTGTAGCAACATACTTTTAAAAATCTAATCAAATTTCATTTTGATCAAAGTCATTTTTAAAATGAATATCTCAGTGTCTTCTGCAGTGATAATTGGTTATTAAAAACAATTGTAGCTATTTTATGAAAATATTATAATGTTCCAGTCAGGGAGAATTTCAACTCTATTTCCTAAGGAAGCTTATTGGGCAAATAAGCCTCTAAAAAATATTACTTTGCTTTAAAGGTGGCCTTTATCATGAGAAATTAGAACAAAAAAAATTTTAAAGGTCTTATATGATGTCAGAAAGGTAGACAAATACTGTAATTCAACTATAATTTACCTTAATCCATATGATTTTTGTTCTGATTTTATTTGTAAAAAAAAACAATTGCTGGAAATTTTTAATAAATTACTGTGAGGAACCTAATGACACATTTTAGTTCCACTGTAGTATTTACCTCAAAAAATAAGTAGAAATGAAAATTATATGCTATTTGAGTTTCTATATCCATAACACCAACCAAAAAATAGTATATGATTTCTTCAGGAAAATATTATAGATGCTAGTTGCTTGAAGTTTTGATAATATCTATTCAGAGACATAGGATCATTCTTTATTTATAGTTGTTCCCCAAAGATTACAGTATTCTATCAAGCTATTTTTTCTAACAACTGAATTTTTCAGAATCAACCAACACAACCATGGAAAGCACCCAATTTGGTCATTAAAATGATCAGAACAATATTTCTTGCACTTTGACTACTATTTAGGCAGATTAAAATAAATTACATACTCATTATGCTAAAGATATGATTATACCATTATTTCAGCATCTGGTTCTGGTCCCTTTTTGTTGTATCCAATGTTATGAACTTAGGTGATGATTATATAAAAAAAATCAAATGCTTTATGTTGAATTTTATCTCACTTCTCTTTTAATATTCTATACTCTCATTCACTGAACAAATATTTATTGAGCAACAGTTACAAACCAGGCAGTATGCTAAATGCTGTGGAGTCAGTAGGAATATAGTGTAGAAGAAAAAGGAGACCTACTAACAGGAGGTTACCACCTTCTGCCAGAAGACAGCTGCAAATAAGTAATGTACCATAAGGACTGTACCATGCTTAACTACAGACTTCTCAGACCTCCTAGAAACCTTCCTGAAGGAGACAGACAGCCTTTGGGAAGGTTAGTGGTTTTTTGTTTGTTTGTTTGTTTTCCCTTTAAGGCTGAGCTGTATGATGTGTGGACTATCACCAACCAGGGATTGAACTTGTGCCCCTTGCGCTGGGAGCACAGACCCTTAACCACTGGGCTTCCAGGGAAGTCCCTGGAAATGTTAGTTTGTATTTGCAAAGACCCAGAGGTGGTGGAGGGCTTGCCTAGTGGCTCTGTGGTAAAGGATCACCTGCCATGCAGGAGACACAGGTTTGATCCTGGGTGAGGAAGATACCCTGGAGAAGGACATGGCAGCCCACTCCGGTGTTCTTGTCTGGGCAATCACATGGACAGAGGAGTCTAGTGGGCTACAGAGTCCATGGGCTCGCAAGGAGTCAGACACGACTGAGCGACGAAACAAGTGATAGGGTGAGAGAAAGTAAGAAAGTGGGAGGGTAACAGGCAGGAAGGCCAGGCATCTCCAAATGGAGGAAATAGACTGCAAGTGTCAGACATTTTTTTGTCTCTCCCTTAAGCGGCAGGAGGAAACAAACTCTCTATGGAAATGTTTTTCTTAAGCTATGTTCATGAAACCATGTATTTGCTTTGGAATTTGCCTTTCTTCGAAATGGTTCCACCTAAGGCTAACTTTTTTTTTTCTCAAACCTTGGGCTGATAGTAACTCAACAAAACAGTATTCATATCAATTGTTTTATGGCTGGGGGATGACACACCTCATGCCATCCTATCTCAAAAATTCATATTGTGGGAGAGGGGCCTGGTGAAAGTCCTTCAGCCTTGAGGTGTCCCTTTTATCTGATTAATAGCTTTCCAACAGACATAAAACAGCTGGCTATAATTAGCAAAACAGGGCACTCTCTGTCCCCCTTCTGGTGTCTCTGTCAGAAGCTTCTCTGTCGCTTTTCTTACTTAAATAAAACTCTGCTACACAAAAGCTCTTGAGTGATCAAGCCTGGTCCATGATCCCGAAGCTAAATCTTCTTGAGAGATCACGAATCCGACATCATTCACAGTAAGCTATCAAAAAGAGGTGCAGAAAGATATGACTCTAGAGAGGTATGGAGGAACCAGGCTATACTTTTGCAAATTCCACCAGTTATGGATTATATTCTAAGGTTACCATGTGGAAACATTTTGTTTGTTTAAGTCAGGGAATAATGCTTATCAACTTGGAATTTTAGTAAGATCATTTTGTCTGCAGAGGAGAGAATGACCTAATGAGCCAGAAAGGTGAAAGGGAGAATAATTTGGAAACATGTCACAATCACTCAGAGCAGAGGCAGCATATTAATGGTCTCAATTAGCAGGGTTTCATTGGAAATGAAAAGACTAGGCAGAAGATGGCTTTGAGGGCTTCAGTGGACATCAGTCAAATTGTCTGGTGACTACTTAGGTGTGGAGACAGAAGTAAAGGAAACCAAGGACTGCCACCTGATTTTCTGACTTGACTAGCCAGGGTCTTTTACTGAATTTGGTGCATGTGGAGGACAGGGTTAGATTGGTAAGTTCAGTCATTCGTAGTGCTCAGGACACGTCTATGGGGATATGTTGAGTAGGCACTTGGATATAAATGATAATTTAATTAATCAAACTGGATGTGATCACTAAGATATTTTATGTAGGATGAGAAGTCTGTTAGGTGTTCAGCTCAGTTCAGTTCAGTTCAGTCGCTCAGTTGTGTCCGACTCTTTGTGACCCCATGAATTGCAGCACACCAGGCCTCCCTGTCCATCACCAACTCCCGGAGTTGACTCAAACTCATGCCCATCGAGTCGGTGATGCCATCCAGCCATCTCATCCTCTGTGGTCCCCTCCTCTTCCTGCCCCCAATCCCTCCCAGCATCAGGGTCTTTTCCAATGAGTCAACTCTTCGCATGAGGTGGCCAAAGTACTGGAGTTTCAGCTTCAGCATCAGTCCTTCCAATGAACACCCAGGACTTATCTCCTTCAGGATGGACTGGTTGGATCTCCTTGCAGTCCAAGGGACTCTCAAGAGTCTTCTCCAACACCACAGTTCAAAAGCATCAATTTTTCGGTGCTCAGCTTTCCTCACAGTCCAACTCTCACATCCATACATGACCGCAGGAAAAACCATAGCCTTGACCAGACGGACCTTTGTTGGCAAAGTAATGTCTCTGCTTTTTAATATGCTATCTAGGTTGGTCCTAACTTTCCTTCCAAGGAGTAAGCATCTTTTAATTTCATAGATGCAATCACCATCTGCAGTGATTTTGGAGCCCCCCAAAATACCTGACAATCTCCAATGTTAGGGAGGAAGAAAAGGTAAAGTGAAAGTGAAGTCGCTCAGTCGTGTCTGACTCTTTGCGAACCTGTGGACTGTAGCCTACCAGGCTCCTCCGACCATGGGATTCTCCAGGCAAGAATACTGGAGTGGGTTGCCATTTCCTTCTCCAGGGGATCTTCCCAACCCAGGGATCAAACCCACGTCTCCTGCATTGGAGCCAGACACTTTAACCTCAGCCACCAGAAAAGGTAAAGATGCCTACAATTCAGAGTAAGGAGGAATGACTAGAAAATTAGAAGGAAAAAATAAGAAATTTGTGGTGTTTATAAAGGCAATGAAAATTAGTTTTCAAAGAGAAATGTGAACAATTATTGAACAGGGGCTAAAAATATGACCTTTATAGTTAATAATTTAGGTCATTGGAGTCATCTGTGCTGTATCTTAGATCTTCCAGAATCATATGAAGACAGAAAAATATCTCCCTCCCATCTGCCTATATATATATGATTGTGCAAGCATCAAGTTAAATATTTAAAATACATGACAAAACATATTATGTCACTAAGGAATGTAACCTTGTGTTTAATAATCTCTTTGAATATATATTTTTGTTCCTTTAATAATCTATACTGACAAATATACTAATCATATCACTACTTTTCCCAAACCTTCAAACTCCATCAACTGTTCTTTCTGGGATTCCAAAATTCACTACCGTTTCAACTTCTTGAATATTTCCTTAACTCCAGCTTTGAGTCATGTCTGGCTGATTCTAAAGATTTTATTTCACCTTCAGTCTGTTCAACTGATGGTTGTTTTTTATTTCACTATTCTTGTACCACAGAGTTGTATTTATATCCACCTGACTAGTGGTTACCAGTTTTTAAAACATTACTTCTCCCTCCTCTCTTACAATATTTCAATTTGCTTGAAGCAGATTCTGTCAGACTATATTGAACTATGCTATCCACTGCCCGTTTTTACTGTATCATCATCTTAAATTCTGGTGAATCCTATTCATTCATTGGAGATTTTTAGGATCTAACTTACTTTCCTTCTGTCTACCGTAAATCATATAAGCACTTTAAATTATTTTAGTGTTCATACTAATGAACTATCCAACGTTTTGACTCCTTTATCTCAATGTTTCTCGTTATCAAGAATCAAAACTTTATGTCTAAATACATAGCATGGGCTTCTTTGCTGGCTCAGTGGTAAAGAATCTGCCTGCAATGCAGGAGACATGGGTTTGATCCCTTGGTCAGGAAGATCCCCTGGAGGAGGAAATGACAACCCACTCCAGTATTCTTGCCAGGGAAAATCTCATGGGCAGATGAATCTAGAGGGCTATAGTCCATGTGGTCACAAAGAGCCAGACTTGACTGAGAGCCTGAATGCACAAAGACACATATAGTTATAATCAAACAGCTTAAAGTGCCTGGAAATGTGTACACACACGCACACACCTTGCTAATAAATTAACCTCAAAGTTTTTAATGTTGCCCACTGTTAAGTGTTCCCAGATAACATTTATATCTTCTTTCTCTTCAAAGCTTAAAAATGCCTCCTCCAGACACACTTTCAGTTATAAACTTTCATTTTACATTGAAGTATAAAAAACCCAGACTCAATCAGCTCACCAATCAACCTATCAAAATCCATACCAAAGTATTTTACTTTCCTCCTTCCATAGTGGATATTCTGTCTCTCCTCTCTATGTGTGAGTGGGATTCTGCAGAGTCCATGCTTGACTGTGAAAGAACTTAGCTCTTAACTTTATTTTTTCTTTCTCCTTCATCTTCATCTTTTCCTTTCTACAGAATCATTCCCATCAGTTTACTAGTAAGTAATAGTATAAGCTTTAAAAAAGACCTCACATTGGAACTTTCCTGGTGATCCAGTGGTTAAGACTCTGCCCTTCCAGTGTAGGGGAGATGGTTTTGATCCCTATTTGGGAAACTAAGATCCCATATGCCAGGCAGCTCAGCCAAAAGATGGGGGAAAAAAAGGGACTTGTATTGTTCAATAACTATTTCCTCACTTTCCTGTTCTCTTTGACCACAAAACCCTCTAAATGGAATGATCACTACCAATTGCTTACTTTTCTCCTTTTATTTTATATTTACACTATTTCACTATCCCATTTACTTCATTTTAATTTCTCTCATGATAATTTGCAGTTACTTCCGCACTGTCAAATCATATAGTCACTTCTCCATTTCCTTCTTTAACCTGTCATCGATATTCGATTCCTTTTGAATTCTCCCTTCCTTGAAACACCTTCTTCAGTTAGGTCTTGGGAATCCAGCAGTCGCATGATTTTTGGCATACCTTTCCAAACCTGCTACTTTAGTCTCCTTTGGTATTCCCTCCTCCCATCTGTAGGGGCTTCCTTGGTGGCTCAGACAGTTAAAGAGTCTGCCTGCAATGAGAGAGACCCGTGTTCAATCCTTGGGTCGGGAAGATCCCTTGGAGAAGGGAATGACAACCCACTCCAATATTCTTGCCTGGGAAATATCATAGACAGAGGAGCCTTGTGGGCTACAGTTCATGGGGTCTCAAAGAGTAGAACACGGCCAAGCAACTAACACTTTCTCTTTCCTCTCATCTCTAAATGTTAGTGTTTCAAAACTCAGCTCTTGGACATGTTGTCTTTTCTCTATGTATTTATCCCATAGATGATACCACCCCAGTTTCATACTCACCATCTACATGTGGATGGCTTCCAAAGTTATATCTGCAGCCCAGATCTTTGCCTGAACCCCTGGACATAATATATATATCCACTTAAATATCTAGTATCACAAACTTGGTATAGCCATAGTTTTCTTTTAATATTTTCCTCCCAGGCTTTCCCATTTCAGTTAAAAACCACTCCATTCTACTTGCCTATGCCCCAAACTTCAAGAACTATGTTGCTGTCTCCCTCATGGTTCCCCACATCCAGTTCAGTAAATTCTGTTAACTTGGCCTTTAAAAAACTAACCAATCACGCATTTCCCTGATAGCCCAGGGATTAAGAATCCACCTTGCAATGCAAAGGATGCCAGTTCGATCCCTGGTCTGGGAAAATTCCACATGCTGTGGAGCAACTAAACCTGTGTGCCCCAACTACTGAACCCTCACTCTAGAGCCCATGCAACAAGAGAATCCACAGCAATGGGAAAACCTTGCACCTCAAGAAGAGTAGCCCTCACTCACTCCAACTAGAGAAAGCCTATGCACAGCAACAAGGACCCCCCACAGTCAAAAAACAAAAATAAATAAATCTTTTTTAAAAAAATGTAGCCAATCAGAATTCTCATCAAGAGCACACACTGTTTACAATTGCTAATGTCCATTACATATCTTTTAATCTAAGATAGTCTTAAATATAGTCTGGCCATTGTGTGTGTTAGTCGCTCAGTCGTGTCCAAGTCTTTGTGACCCCCTGGACTGTGGACCACCAGTCTCTTCTGTCTATGGGATTTCCCAGGCAAGAACACTGGAGTGGGTTGTCATTTCCTTCTCCTGGGGATCTTCCCAACCCAGGGATGGAACCCAGGTCTACTTCTTTGCAGGCAGATGCTCTAATGTCTAAGCTATGAGGAATAGCAATCTGGCCATTAGTTGATTAAAAAAATCATTGTTCAATTTATTTGGTATGACATTGTTTTTGGTAAATAGAAACGATGTCTTTTTTGAGAGGAGGAAGATGCATCCTGAATTGATTAGGTGAAGAATGTGATGTCTGTACTATAGCATAAAACAAGCAAATAAATAGAATGAGTTAGAAAACAGGCTGAGTTTAACCAGTCTTGGCTACTTCCACTGCTACTACTTAGGTCCAAACCAACATCGTCTCCCACATGTATGTTTGCACTAGCCTCCTGTCTGGTATCTATTTTCTGTTTGTTAACTCCTATCTGTTCTCAACATAGCAGCCAAAAGAAGCTATTAAATTTGTCAGGACATGTTAAGTCTTTTGTTCAAAGTCCATCATTTATGTTCATCGTACTCAGAGTAAAATTAAGTCTTTTACAATGATTTATAGACCCCTTGAATAATCTCTTCTCTGACTTCATCTCCTCTACCTTTACCACCTCCATTCTGCACCAGCCACACTAGTTTCCCTTCTGTTTTGAACTTCCTGGGCAAACTCCCATACTAGCTATAGTCAGAACATTTGCATGGAGTTTCCTTCCATGGTCTCTTTGTCTCCTTCTCTGGAGAAGCATGTGAATATAGCTTTCATTTTCTTCAGTTCAATCCAAAATCACCTTCTCAATCGAGACTTTCCTGGTCGCCTTACCACATTTTTAACTTTCTGCATACTAAATATCTCCTTCTTAGTTTTTTTGTCCCCTTAGTTTGTATTATTTAACTGATTGATCTTATATACCCTCTCTTTCTTTCTCTCACCAAAATACAAGCTCCAGAAGAAAAAGGAGTTTTATTTATTTTGTTCAGAACCATATAATCCAGTACGTGGAACATACGCACATATAAGCAATAAATAATTGCTCAATAAGTGAATAATTGAATAATTAAGTGGATTCTTTTTATCTTCCCTATATTTATAGCTTTCCAGAGCTTTAAATCTCTTTCCTCCTCTTTTCCTGTGTGCTTCCCTAAGTAAGATTATCTTATTTCTATGATGCTAAACATCATATATACACTCTTGTGAATTTGTTTATATCTCTGTAAATATCTCCTATATTTACAAAAATTATTCAAAACCAAAACCTTTGCTTACTAGGAATCCTTACATTTTCCATTCCATATCAGCAAATTCTACAAGCTCAACCTTCAAAATATATCAAAAGCTAACTCAGATAATACTATTCTCAGTTAAAAACCTAATCTATGTCAGGAGTGTGACTGGGTTTCCTACAATAGCCAGCCTCCCTGGCTCCACCGCTGTCTCTCTGTAGTTTATTCTCCTCAATGTGGTTTCAATTATCTTTCCAAGATGTAAGCTAGATTTTATCACTGCCTAGATGATAACTCTCCAGTGACTTCTTACTTTATATAGAATAAGATCCAAAATTCTTATCATTGTCTAAAAGAGCCTATATGACATGTTCTTTGTCTACCCTGGTTAAAATTCTCTCCCTGCTGACTATACTCGTCAATGCAGTCTCCTTGATAAAATTTATTGAAAATGTACAGATAACTAGTCTCTGAGAAGTTGAAGAATTCCATGTAAGTTTAACCCATTTTAGTAGTAGATTCTGGTCACAAAACCTATGGTTACAAATCAAATATTATGTGTTCCTTTGGATTATAATGTGACAGTGGGACCAGGTTGAGGACATCCACTGAATTAGATAAAACAAAAAGTGTGCACTTTTGTGGAGGTTAAACATAGTGTGACCTCACTGAGTTGAAGGGAGAGGTAGAATGCTAAATATAGGTTTATACACAGTGGCTGAGATTTCATCACTAGGGTCAAGCAAAGTGCTGTGGATGAAGAATGTGGAGAGAGGCAGGTGAGTTCACTACATATAAGAACAATTCAAGCTGAGAGTGGGTAAATTTGTTAAAGGAGTGATTAGAGGCAGAAAGGAAATTTAAGCTTGGGACTATGAACCTTATAAAAGGCTATACCTGGGGAAGCCAGAATCTGAATGGCAATTTGATTTTTTACTTATTACAAACCTTTGAGTAGCAAGGTCTTATTTGCCTTTGGAATATTGAGTCACAATGATAGTGCTTTTAACAAGAGAGAATAGAACGTCCATCTTCATCAAAGCTTCCAGATAGGCACATGCAATTTTAAAAAGTCCTGCGAATAAGTCTGCGTGATCCCAGATGGATGTGTCTCCTAATTACCACCATTTCCTTCCACTCTTATTTCCCTTTCCATTGAGAATCGCTGATTTATGGTATAAGAAGCAGAAATACCTTAAATTATTTTTCAAACTACATCAATAAGGAAAGGTTAAAATATAACAGAAAATGATGGTAGTAGCTAAAGAGACACAGAGTAAAAATAAATATATATTTAAATTAAAACCTATTTCATGGATAATAATCATCATTGCACAGATGATGTAAATTACTGGTATGTGAGTGTCTGAAAGAATGTACTTTCCAAAAAAGAGTTGTGATGATAATATTTAAAAGTACAGATATGTTTAAAAGATGCAATACTTTTATTTTAATTACTTTTCCATCCTGAACATATTGAAATAAATGATGCTGAAAATCTAAACACATACTTTAGTATGAGCTTATTTTACCACCACAAAAAGTTTTTCTAAAGGCCTTTTTTTTTAGGCCTCTAACAAACAATGATGCATCAGAAATAGCATGCCCTTTAGACAAACACATAGTTGAATTTTGAAAACCGTGTTTACCACAGTGTTGCCAAGGTAATTAATTCTGTGTCTCTGTTTCTTGAATAAAACCTATCTCACATCTTTATTGGCAAATCTTGTCCAATAACTTGTGGATCCTACCATGAGAAGTTGCAAACAGCAGCCAGAATGGCTCCGGTGGTTACAGGATATTGTGGGTTTTGCCTTCGCCATGGCTGCCATCTTCCTCTTCATCATCTTGGATTCAATTTGTTAAATATATTATTCAGATTCAAGCATTTCTGTGAAATTCTGTATAAATATTTAATATTTAATTTACAACTACTCTACATAAAATGCATTAATATCCCTATATTACAAATCAACTAACAATTGGAGAGTTTAGGCAAATTGCTCAAGATCATGGGCTTCCCAGATGCGCTACTAGTAAAGAATCTGCCTGCCAAAGCAGGGGACATAAGAGACCCAGGTTAGATCCCTGGGTCCTGAAGCCCCCCAGAAGAGGGAATGGTAATCCATTCTAGCATTCTTGCCTGGAGAATCCCATGGACAGAGGAGCCTGGTGGGCTACAGTCCATAGGGTTGCAAAGAGTCAGACAATGAAGCCACTTATGATTCATGCATGCTCATGATCACACAACCAGTAACATTTTAAACAAATACTTTTCTGCCTCATTTTATGATATTAAAATTGTCTAAATTATGACACCTGCAATAACACTTTAATACTAGTATCAAAACAAAAACAAAAAATACCTTTGAAACATAAGATTGTATTGTTGGCAGAAATATTTATTTTCTTAAAAATCTACCATTTTCTTTGAAGAGAATAAACATTTATCTCACCTTTCAGATTAAGGATATTTTAATAACTCTAATTTCAAAAATCATATTTATATAATATATAAATATTTCATAATTTATATTTCAGGCTTCATAGTTCTATAGTCATGTAAATTGTTGACAGTATATCTCATCATAACAAGATAAAGACATCTGTAGCTCTAATCATAATACAGAATACTATTTAATAAGAAAGGTATTTTTAATCTTTCATCATCTTAATATTTTTGCATAAAACTCATGAAATAGTGTCCAAGGAAACCTATCTTAAATTAACAAATTATTACATCATACTTCCTTAGTAAGATAATTATCTTTGTAGTTTTTGTTATTGTCCATCTGTCTCGGACATAAGAAGTAGAATGTTGTGCTGACTTAACTGTAATTCTCAAGTCATTCAGAAGTCATATGCATCACTGTCACTGAAGAAGAGTCTAGAAGGTATTGCCTGGGCTATAGTTAGCATCTATGAGAATTGCACAGTCCACTGCTTCTCATGTTTCTCTTTCTAGGTAAAAGCCAGAAAGCTGTAGCCAAGAACCAGTGCTGAAAGGAAGGTTCGCTTTTGTTACCCTTCCTCAGTTTGTCTCACTTTTCCCTTCCATGACTCAGTAACCAGTTCTGAATTATTGCATGCTCTTTAAAGACATTTGGCCATACTGCTTTTCTTTTCTTCATAGTAAATATAAGTACCTGAATTTTTATTTTATTTTAGTACCTGAATTTTTTAATAATGTTACTTTACTTCTAGTCCATCTTCACTCGTTAAATTGATCAATCTCTGTGATCAGGGACTTTATCAGTCCTGTCACTGCTATATCCATCGCCCATGGAGTTCCTGCTGCACACTGGGCAATAAAATTCAGTAAGTGAATGACAAACAACTTCCTGAAAAAAATAAGTTTGATATTTTATTGTGGATTAAGGAAAATTCAACAGAATACTGGCTATCATGTGACACATCTCCAGATAAGAAAACCTCCTTGTCTCATGAAGGAAGAGATTATCTTTAGTCTGGAGGGCAAAAAGAGGTGTTTGGGTGAAGAGATGAATGTATCTGGCTTCAAGTAAAACAAAAATGTGTCAAATGTGTCATAAAAAGAGTTTGGATATATTCTTTGTGGACATAAAGCAGGGAACCTTTGGGTAAAATTCATAGATACATCAATTGAGCTTAGTATTAAAAAAAAAGAAAAAAAAACAGCAAACTATTTCTCTTTGAGAAAAAGTGAAAAATAGCTGCAGTGCCTGGAATTCTGGGAGGGCTTTAATACAAATATGTTTTATCAACTAGAGTAAATAATGAATAAAGTTGTCAGGGTTTGGAATGAACTTGTCCAGAATCTGACACACACCCCTGATGTAAAATGAACAAACAAGCTAGAAGAATGAAACACTGAATAGGAGATGAGACAACATTACCTCAAGGAAATTTCAACTTTATTTAAAGATTATAATATTTATCTCTGAGTAAAAAAAGTTAAAATTATTTAATTAATAGAAAAGCTAGGACAAGTATCCAGAAGAGAGCCAAAACAATTTAAGAATAGAAAATCTTTGATTATAAAATATGTCCAACTTCATGCCAATAAAATACAAGGCTTTCAAGAGAAATAATTGAGATAAGGATATCATAAAGAGCTTTCCTTATGGCTCACACAGTAAAGAATCTGCCTTCAATGTGGGAGACCCAGGTTCGATCCCTGGGTCAGGAAGATACCCTGGAGAAGGGAATGGCTACCCACTCCAGTATTCTTGCCTGGAGAGTTCCATAGACAGAGGAGCCTGTCGGGCTATAGTTCATGGTGTTGCAAAGAGTCAGATACAACTGAAGTGACTTTAGCATGCACGCTTGAATGGGACATCATAAAAGTTTAAAATAATTGAAAATTATGAAAATGATTATTTTAATTTACTAATTATTAGTCAAATAATTAATATGATAGAAGAATTATTAAAACAACAGCATTGTTTTTTATATGATAGCAAACATATAGATTTAATATCAATTGGATCAAAGGAGTTTACCAATTAGTTGAATTATACAAAATTGATCTTAAATAAGATCATTTTATTTATATAATCATATTAATAATTAGAAATTCAGTATGCTTTGGTGTTCACTTTGAAAAATTCATTAATCATGATTTGGGTCTATTCTGTACATATGTGTATTGCAATAAAGCTTACTTCAAATATTTATTTCCCTAAAAATAATGTCATTACTATCTCTGCAGCTTAACTTGGCATATTTTTTCCTTCATCTTACTTTCCTTAGAATCAATGTCCTATAAATAAAATCAAATATACATGGATATTTGTATAATTTCCGTTTGCAATGTATCATTCATCATATTGCCTAAATCTTTTTGTGTATGTGTGCTTTTGTGCTTTGTATTCAAAATTACATTGGGTTTTGGTACAATCAATCTAATGGTTTACTTACTTAAGCAAGCCCTCTGGTAGGAAAAATCTTCAGCAAGCAGTTTTATTGAGTACAGACTGTGCTAGGCTATAGGAATGAAAAAAACAGTCATGTTTATCTACTCTCATGGAGTTTTCCAGCCTAGTGGAGTTGATTATTCAAACAAAGGAACCTCAAGTGAATGGTGATACAATGAAAAATGTTTGAATTCAAGAAGAAATATTTTATATACCCAAACTCTCCCATAAATTAAAAAAAAAATTGCAATTAAGTTTTTATGTAATTTTCTTAGAGCATTTGATTTCCCAAGTCCCTGCTAATGTTCAAGTGTTCCCTTAAAATCAACCTATTTTAAGAATCACATATGCTACTACAAAACTAAGTTTCCAGGACTTTTTCTTGGCATTTCCTAGGCTTAATCTTGAAACTGTGGGCTTGCTGCCATCAACTTTATGGCACAGATTAGAGCAAACCGACATGAAGAACAAAACTGGCAAAATTTGGAAGACTCAAAAGAGAAGCCAATGTGTTTCAAATCTGGGGTTTTTTTCTTATCCATAATTAATACTAAGTCTGAACTCATTAAAATAAATGCTCTGTTGTTGCCACTATGTAAAAGTGCATTTGAACTTAATACAGACTATTGCCTTGTAGCCCTTCTGGGGTTGGTTGATTGCATCCAAGTGATAGCATTGCTCTGATGTCACTGGAAGACAGATATAGGTACAAATACAATGCGTTTTCACATTAGAAATTAGGCAGATTATGTGGATGCACTTGCAAAGCTAATAAAGAAAAGAAAGAAAGCAGGAGGAAGGGAGAGAGGAAACATTTCTGCTTCTCTTTAAATCAATCTAGTATTCAGTCCAGTTCATTTTTCCAGAGAGCTGGAGGAGGCTAAACATTGCCTGGTGTTTCTCTGTAACTCTCTAGCTAATTAAGCCAACCCTTCTGTCCAAACAATGCAGAGGAAAGAAGAAAGAATAATCTTCCAAACCATGAAAGCTTTGTTCATCCATCATATCAACCGTCCAGTGAGGATCTTAGAGATCTTTTGTCTGGCAACCTTTTGCCCTTTCAACTGATGACCAACTGAAGCTGTGCTGTGCAACCTGATTGCTAAATGCAAACTGTGTTCTGGGAATCAATTTGTTTGCATGATTCTATCCAAGTACTTTTAGTCAAGCATTTAGGAGACTGGGTTAACTATAAAAACCTCTCTTAAATACTAATTACAATCTAAATGTTCCTATAAAATAATAGAAAATGTGCTTTAAAATGGGCACCTGACTTTTAGTTATATATTTAGAGGAAAAATAAAAAAAAGAAACGATGTCTTAGCAAAGATGACAATGTGTTGGAACATACAGATTTGGATTAAGAGGAGAAGCATGTTTGTGTGTTTTTAAGATATTTTGAACTCTTTATTCTCCCCTTAAATATGATTGAGTTCAACAACACTGATTGAAAACCTGTGGCAATTTCTTTATTAAGTGCTACTAAAAAATAAAAATGAAAAGATCAGGCAAGGTTCTGACAGTCAAGAAGTCTCACCTTTTATGAAATGTTCATCTTTTAGACTGAATGTTTTTTCTTACTTCCCAGGCATCCGTTTTCATAACACCAATCTATCTATATTATATAATAATTGGCCTCTGTTTATTGCTAGAGCTGAAACCTCATCCCATATTCTGAATGCCTCCAGTTACTACAGTTACTAATTATTTTTAAAGTTAGAAGATGATGTGCAGCTAAATATATCTCATCTTCCTAATGGCATTTATTTAACTGAAATGTAATTTGCTCCTTTTTATTAGTGCTTAGTGAAAATAAATCTTCCTCTTTTTTTCGTTCCTCAGAAAGTTTAGATCATTGGAATGTTTTGCCTTTTGATCATATTTGGTAACAGGATTATTTAATTTATATATTTATATGGGACTCTCCTCTGTAGTTCCCTTTTCTCTTGCCTTCTCTTTTCTCTTCTCTTTCTCTCCATCAAAATTCTGTATTCCTATTTCTCTGTGAAGTTGAGAATATATCCCAATCCACTAGTTAAGAATAATGAGATAAAAATTTAATAACCAACTTGATCATGGTTCCTGCTTACATAGTATATTTAGATGGAAGAAACAATTTTTAGAGAATTGCTGAATTATTGCAACCTTTTACAGTGTGCTAGTACAATTCTGCCACCCTGGGTACCCATATTCCTGCCATGAAAAACAAACCTGTCAAAGTAAGGAGGAAACTTAAACTCATGAAGCTAGGGAATGGTTCTTCAATAATTACTTATCTCATTTCCACAGTTTTCAATGAAAATGTCAGGAGATGGGGGAAACAAGTACCAAAAGTGAACTAGATTAAAGTGTTTGCATTAAAATATAATCTAAATTGCAAATGATCCACTTATAAAAAATTCTCTATGCACAAGTAAATTGTTATAAACTCCATATTGCTTTAGTAACATTTTCTCTTTTTTTTTGGCACTTATTACCTCCAGGGAGAAAACAGTACAGTCATAAAAACCTTTCTGATAATGTACAGTGCATCTGGATGGAAGAAATAAGACTTGGAAAAGAGTTGAGATTCAGTCTGTGAACAGGCATAAGAGTAACTCATACACATTGTGACCTTCCATGAGCTCATGTAGGACTTTGAAGTGAAATGTATTATTGCTTTAGGCACTTGAAGAATCAATATGCGTTTTTAGGTTTTTAATCTTAAAAGAGTAATGTTTACCAGACATTTTTATTCATCTTAACCCAAAAGAGTAAAGTGAATTTCTCTCTTCATATAGTACTGTGAAAAATACTTTATAGCTCATATTGAATTAATTCAAAATATATCCAAAGTAATGAAGGTTATTCACTTAGTTCTCATTTCAACAAGCATTTATTGAGCATATATATTTTGCTCAGGATTATTTTAGGTACAGAGCATACAAAAATAAATAAGATATGATTTATTTCAGAGCTCAATGTATAGTTGTTATTATGTAATTTGGCACTGTTGCAGTGAATTGCAATAATATGCTACTATGATATATTTTAATCTTTATGTAAATGATATTTGCTCAATTGCTTTTGGTTTCCTTAATATTTGGGCTTTCCAAGTGGCTCAGCAGTAAAGAATCTGCCTGCAGGACACGAGACCGGGGTTCCATCCATGGGTCAGGAAGATCCGCTGGAGAAGGACATGGCAACTTGCCTGGAGAATCCCACGGACAGAGGAGCCTGATTGGCTACAGTCCGTAGGGTCACAAAAAGCTGGACATGACTGAAGCGCCTTCGCATACACACACGCACATCCTAAATATTTAAGTTGTGTAATACACACACACACACACACACACACGTAATATACAGTAATCACGAGCCAGATTAATGAGGATGCATACATTTGCATGTATATTTTTGAAGAAAATTTGTTTAAATGATTTCATTAATCATTGAAGCTTCATCATGGACACTTGTAGAAAATCATGAGATTAAGGATAAGAAGTTTTATAAAACTAATTAGCCTAGGCTATAACCTTATAAATTAAAATGGAATCAGTATCATTGAATTACTGAAATGCATTTATGAATTAATACTCAGTTGTTTTAATAGAATTCAGAGATTATTAAACTAATTTTATTTGGTTATATAATTAAGAATAAGCTTTATGATTTATTTAATTTAAGAAAACTATCTTTGGATCAGTTTTTAAATTGTTCATATTTTCAAACACTTAACTAAACACAATTAGTAGTGGAACCTGATCAATTTTACAAATGCTACAGTCACAGAAATTCTTCTGGAAGGAATCAAAAACTACTTCAAAATATATTTAATTTTTATTTTTATCCTAAGAAGTTTACTATATGCAAGATGATATGGAGAGTATGACTTTGCAAGAAACAAGATGGTATTTACCCATTTCTGTTTATTATCTTTTTCTGTTTCACCTGTGTCTCCATATTTACTTAAAAAAAATAGATTCTGTAGAAATACACATTCCTCTTTATATGCTTAAATATGAAGTGTAAATTTGTTTACTATAGGAAAATTGCTCTGTCTGTTCTTTATATACATTTGTCAGTATAACAGAAGCAACATGTGAAATGTTTCAAGTACTACTCCCACTACTAATCATGATACTCACTGAGTCTCCTTTTTTGAGTTCTATTTTGCTCAGTTGCTTCCTGATTTTTTTCTAAGGGTGCTAAATCTGAACATCTCACTTTTAAAATGTGGATCCTTTAGGCACAGGCTATATGCTATATTATCAATTGTTTTTATTAAATGCTGAATAACTATAGTAAAAAAAGAATAGTGTACATGTAAGAGACATGTAAAATCTGTTGCATGGTGTCTTATAGCCATAGTGAAAATTTATTTGATGCAAAGTTTCACATTATTTAGCTCAACATGTAGGACACTCAGCTGGTGTCAAAGACTTGCTTATTGTTGTGAAAGGGTGGTGCAGTCTTGTGGGACTGAGTCTTTTTCTGTTGGATCTGATGCTCTGTCCAGGTAGTGTCAGAATTGAATTGTAGGACACTTAGCTGGTGTCAAAGACTAGCTTATTGTCGTGAGAATAGTGTTCACACAGTTAATGTCCAAAAGGGTCAGTAGTGAAGTGTTCTATGTGATAGAAAAGGAGACACACAGGAAACAAATATACAGTAAGGAAAAGCTGCATTTTTTCCCTTTCATAGGAAGGGAAAAATCTGACATCCTTCCTAAAGACCTGGGAAGAATTGAACTCATGCTATTTTCTCCAAGTATGCTCTTCAGGGTGAGTTATAAGCTGGAATCAAGATAGGCATGAGAAACATCAACAATCTCAGATACGCAGATGATACCACTCTAATGGCAGAAAGCAAAGAGGAACTAAAGACCCTCTTGATAAGGGCGAAGGAGGAGAGTGAAAGAGCTGGCAGAAGACTAAATATTAAAAAACCAAAATCATGGCATGCCAGCCCCATTCCTGCATGGTAAATAGAAGGGGAAAAGGTGGAAATAGTGGCAGATCTCTTCTCGGGCTCCAAAATCACTGTGGATGGTGACTGCAGCCATGAAATCAGAAAACGATTCCTTCTTGGCAGGAAAGCGATGACAAACCTGTTTAGAAGCAGAGACATTATCTTCTGACAAAGGTCTATTGTCAAGGCTATGGTCTTCCCAGTGGTCATGTACGGTTGTGAGAGCTGGACTATAAAGAAGGCAGAATGCCAAGAAATTGATGACTTTGGACTGTGGTACTGAAGAAGACTCTTAGAAGTCCCTTGGTCAGCAAGGAGATCAAACCAGTCTATCTTAAGGGAGATCAACCCTGACTATTCCCTGGAAGGACTGATGCTGATGCTGAAGCTGAAGCTTAAGCTCACTTATTCTGGCCATCTGATGCAAACAGATGACTCATTGGAAAAGTCCCTGGTTCTGGGAAAGACAGAGCAGAAGGAGAAGAGGGTGTCAGAGGATGAGATGGCTGGATGGCATTGCCAATGCAATGAACATGAACTTGGGAAAGCTTCAGGAGTTGGTGAAGGACAGGGAGGCCGGGTGTGCTACAGTCCAAGGGGTCACAAAGAGTCCGACACAGCTGGGCGACTGAAGAGCAATAGCATCAACATGCTCTTCTTACGGCATTTCCTATCTGAATGATGGCAGCTCTGTTAATCCTCCCAATTCCTCAGGCCAGAATTCTTGGAGTCATCTTTGACTGTTCTCATCTCTCTTCACTTCTAATTCATTGGCCAGTTATAAGGACTCCCCCTTCAAAATATTTGCAAACTCTGAGCACTTCTCTCAATTTCTGCCACGACTTCTGTGGTTCACACAACCATCATCTCTCATGTACATTATTCCTGTGGTCTCCTAACTGATCTCCCTGGTTTACCTTTGGATTCTCTGCAGTCAATTCTCAGAGATAATCTTTTTAAAAAAGAATGTGTGAGATATGTCCTTTATTTGTGCAAACCTTCCAATTGCTTCTTCTCTCGCTCAGAGCAGATGTAAAAAAATTATAAGGTCCTACAAGTAAGTAAATAATATCACCTTCTACTCCTTCCTCCCTGACTGGTTTCGTTAGGATCACACCCTCCTACTTGGATTCTTGGAAAACTCCAGGTACACACCTGTCTCACTGGCCTTTGCTTTCTGCTTTTGTTAAAATACTCTTCTCTCAAATAAACTGCATGGCTCACTCTTATCCTCTGTCAACTCTTCACTTGAAAGTTTCTTTCTTTTCAAATATTGCAGAGTTTCCCTACCCAGAGTCTTCCAAAGTCTAGGTTAAGGCACAGCCCTTCAAACTGTCATCTTTCAAGATTTCAGATCTAACTTCAGAGTTCAGAGTCCACGTGAATTCCCTCAGATTTGATAATTCACTAGAATGAATCACAGGACTTAGAAAAATTCCATAAATTAACAATGAACAGTTTTAATATAGCAAAGATCTTCCCTGGTGGCTCAAATGGTAAAGAAAATCTGCCTGCATTGTGGAATACCTGGGTTATGAAGATCCCCTAGAGAAGGGCAGGCATGGCAACTCACTCTAGTATTCTTGTCTGGAGAATTCCATGGACAGAGGAGACTGGTGAGCTACAATCCACAGGGTCACAAAGAGTTAGACACAACTGAGTGACTAACACACACACGATATAGCAAGAGCATATAGTTCAGAACCAAAGGAAAAGATACAGAGAGCAAGATCTACAACTAACAAGCTTCCAAACAGAAATCTTCAACATCCTCACAGACGCTTTGTCTTCATGGCATCAATTGTGGTAAGGCGGGCGCACATGGAGAATTGCCAACCCAGAAAGCTCACCTGGCCTTGAGGTTTAGTTTTATTTGGGTTGCATTAGATAGGCATGGTACAATCAACTATTGACCAAGTGGTTCAATTCAATCTTTAGGCCCCTCCTCTTCCCAGAGCTCAGGCTGGTATCAGTTGGCTCAAAGTCCCGACCCTCTAATCACGGGTTAGTTTTTCAGGGGAAGTCAGTTCCTTCCCTAAGATTATCAATGTGGGCAGCCCCACCCTGAGTCATGGCATTAGCAAAAGCCATCATATGCACAACACGAATCACCCTGTTAGTATAAACTATCAGGTATGGTGCAAAGTTCCAAGACTTAGAGGTTATCTCACAAGGAAATTTGGACAAAAGTCAATCAAGTTCATTATTATACACTCCCTATCCTCTGCCCTCCACACACACACATATACTTACATACTCATCATTTCCTATCATCCCTACTTTCAGCTTTATTATTTCTAGGAGCAATTACTATTCAACATACTACATTTTTTTCTTTTATTATTATCATTATTGTCTATCTTTCTCATAGAGTGAAAACTGTATGAGGTAGGAATTTTTTTCTGTTTTTGTTGTTGTTGAATCTTCTGTGATTCAAACAAGTTTGACAGAGTATGCTCTCAATTGATATTTGTTTAATGAAAAAATAGGTTTAATCTCTTTTATAACCCTTCTATTCTTTAAATTAAAATACAGTTTTATTTAAGCATGACATGACAGAATATAAATCCATGAATATTTGCATATAAGAAATTATCCACTATATACTATATCCTTGTGGCCTGCTTATGATTGTGGGGTATTTCAGGTGGCCTTTCAGTTTACAACTACTAATCATGACTTCATTTTACTAGATTGTAAAGCACACTAAAATATATTCACTTTAAAATAACTGTATAGCACATGGAATTCTGCTCAGTGTTATGTGGCGGCCTGGATGGGTTTGAGGGAGAATGGAGGCATGAATATGTATGGCTGAGTCCATTCAGTGTTCACCTGAAACTGTCACAACATTGTTAATTGGTTACACTCCACTATAAAATAAAACGCTTAAAAAGTAACCATATATCTTAGTTAGAAATAACCATCTCTGAATTCTTAAAGGAATCCTAATTCCTGTGTTAGAATTGGTTAAGCAATAATGGAATTTGTATTTCTAAGAAAATTCGATGCATGAAGTTGAGTATTTCCTAGTCCTTCATACCAGGCACCCTGAGTCAATTAATTTCTTTTTAAAGATTCTATTCATAAAATGCACAGAAAATGTTCAAATACCAATGACAAGCAAGCAGTTTTCTGTAATACAATTGTTCAAATGATATTCTGCATTTTTGGTTAAATAAACCATGTCTTAAAACTTTTCAATCCTACATTAGAGGAAAAGTGCAATGAATGATCTTTAGACTACTTTTGTATAACACAAATTAGAAAAAAAAAAAAAAAACCCTGATAACAAAAAGAGAAGAGATTTCTTTATTTCATGGAAAGTATTGCATATTTTCACTTTGAAGTATTTATTTTATAATCAGAATATAAATTATATTTTTAAAAAATAGCAAAGTCAGGATGTTTAAATTTATAATTTTGAAATTAAAATTATATAGTGTTTCAAAGGGTTTCCAGGTGGCTTAGTAGTAAAAACATCTGCCTGCCAATGCAGGAGATGCAAGAGATATGGATTCAGTCCCTGGGTTGGGAAGATGGAGGAGGAAATGGCAACCCGCTCCATTATTCTTGCTGGGAAAATTCCTTGGACAAAGGAGTCTGGTGTGCTATGGGTCACGGGGTCACATGGTCAGACACAGCTGAGGGATTGAACACACACAACACAGTGTTTCAGAATTTTGTATCTGGAAAATATATTGCATTTTACAAAGTTTTTAACTGATACAAATAAGAAGAGAATTATGTCTCTGGTTAAGTTTTAGTCTTTGGAGGTTTTTTCAAATTATAAAATAAAATGCTTCATCACTTCAATAGCTATTTCAGTCACTTTTTGAAAACAATATCTGCATCCATAGGCAAAGGAGTTTTATTATCTCTGAACTACAATTTGGAATGTCATGAGTTATTTCATAGGACAAAGTTTGTTAAATGAACACTGGCAGTGCCATTAGTGCTTCGCTCTTGAACTCAAGTACAAGTCAACTCTGTTTAAGTCCCCATTTGCAGAAGCCAGAAATGAATGTGCAGTTAAAATGGTGCCATAAGTTAATTAGAATGGAATTAGAAGGAAAGTGGGCAATTTAGGAACATAAGAATTGCTGTACCGAATCAGACCAATGGTTCTCCTGGTTTAATATTCAGCCTCCAGCAGCTGTACTTGTTAGTTTCTAAAGCTCTAAAATAAAAGAAAAAGACTACATAATTCACCTAGACAAGTGTGCCATCTGTGATCTGGAGAAATTTTCTTCCTGACCTCTTTCAAATAATACCCTAAAGCAAGAGGGTTCAATCCTGTTATGATATTGGTTTAGCTTGAATAGCTCAGCTTTTTAATAATTCTTATTAAATCATCCAGTTCCTACATAAAATCAACCAGTTCATCACGAAGCTATTTATCTCTGTAGCTCTTGAATCATGGTTGAATATGTCTGCATCTGTGATAAAATAGGAACTTACGGTACTTATTCAGTACAAGTTCTTGATGGCAAAATCTGCCTCAGATAACCATGCTGATGAATGCCTGCTTCTCTTTCCAAATCCTAGGGGTTCACAGGCTTTTGGCAAGAAAAATAAAGTGTGTGTTCCATCAGTTCTCCCAAGTTTCTGTCAATAATATATAGAAGGTATGTTATTAATGATGAAGAATTTTGTGAGGTATACTTTTAGAAAAGTTCAACTGGAGATTTTCTTACATGGTTTTGCTTAAGTTAGAAAGGGATAAATTGCATTTGCCTATCACTTTAATCTTTTTTTTTTTTTTGATACAAGTCTCAGTGACTACTTTCTAGGTTTCTTGGTTATTCTAGATACCAGCTCTAGGTTAATAGTTCTAAACTATTATGTTTACAGTAAACCATCAGGCCAAGAATCCTTCAAGAATCGTAAAGGCCTACAAACTAAAGTCTAAACCATTTTACTAGATTTTCAGATCTTATTGCTATACCACTAAAATCCTAAAGCTATAATTCTAATAGAATCTCCTCTTAGAGTCCAAGAAAACTACTTTTTTTTTTTTGTTTTCATTGCTATTTGAACCAGGAGGAACACAATTTTGTACCTATTTTAATTTTGTTCCCTTTCTTTAGTTTTCCAAAATTTTCTTTCTGGTTCAATTTCTTATTTTTTCCTCCTTACTTCAGGTAAAATTGCATTTCTTTAGCTAATTCCCTCTTCTGACAATTCGTGTTTATGCTTGATTTAGTTTCCCGTATATTGGTGGTTTTTTGTTTTCATGGATGTCCTTTCTTGTAATTCTCTGAGGAAAACTACATTCCCATATGTATTTGTATTTCTAAAGCCTAGAGAAGTGTCAGACTCATAAAAGCAGCATACAAATATATTAAAGGGAAATCTTTAGAATCACCAGTAACTATCCAGATAGTCACTTCCAGAATGTTTATTCTTTGAGTTTCTCTTTGTGTGACCTAGGCAATAATATATTATTGAATCCTATAAGGTGCAAGTGAGCCAAAAATTATAAATATCTGAAAAATTGAGTCAAGCACTCTTGATATAAAAATCACAATTGAAGATATGGGAAGCATCAGCATGAAAACAGTAACTGAAGGTTCCGAATTGATTTTGACACCTGATGTTAGGAAATGAAGCAATTCCATGCAGAAGTAATAGCTAGGCAAAGACAGGAGGTGAAACAGAGAAAGAAATGACTAAGAAAGTATCCCGAATTCCTGTTGGCTGGCCTGAAAGTAAGAGAATACCTGAAAGTAAGCTTGGAAATGTGGGTGGCATGTTCACTAATCTTTATCTGATCTCACAGGGGAATTATTGAAGGATTTTTAAGCAGTGAACAAATTTATATGAATGAAAGAACAACTTAAAAGTTAGACCTAGAGTAATACAGTTATTACATACTAAGGAGATGAGCAATCAGCCCCAAAATTAGATATATATGTTCAAGTGTAAAGAAAATATTAGTATTTTAAAATAGAATATATTTTTCTTCCTATATGTTAAGCAAAAATATGTGTAAAAATTTCTTCTTTAAATTTTAATTCCTACGATTTTAAGTAACATAGTGCTTCAACGTACTGAAAACATTCAACTAGTTCTTTTATGCTTGATTATCAAACAAATCAACATTTTTCTGACTTTTTGTAAGCTCTTACTGATTTCTGAGAACATATATATATATATATATATATCAGTGACTTCAATAGAACTATAATGCCTCTCAATTTTTTTAGAAATCCGAATGGGACCCAGAACAATAGTACAAGATGGCCTGTTTTCAAAAGCAATGAACAAAAATATTTCACCTTAAATACCGAGTCGCCAAAAGTAAATACCAAACTACGTGCTCAACAATGCCGATTCTGGACACTATTTTTTCCCAAAGTTTTGGAAATTACAGGTATGTGTTACTTTTGTGTTCTGTTAGTATTTGGTTAAATAATTGGTTGTGGGCTATGTAAAAGAGGAAAATGTTACACTATCCAGGGCAGGATGATAATGTTCATCTGCAACTTTACAATTAATTGATTCCACTGTGTACATTATTTAAAGAAAGTAAAACCAGACATTTTCTCTAGAAGAAAATGAAACCTAATAGTGGAACTAAGATAGGGTGATCTTGCTATTCAGCAAATTTTTGCGGAATTATTTAATACAAATTGAAAAAGTAAATATATAAAATAAACAACTTATAGAACTAAAAAATTGAACTGATATAAATCTAAACACAATTGATAATCAAAAAAAGGCAAAAACAAATTTAGTGATAAATTGATTGATTTTTAAGGGGGAAAAAATCTCTAAAATTTATATATTTAAAAACATTATCCAAATATTTCTAAATATTCTGAGCATGGAAATATTTAAGGCCAGAGACATACATTATATATTATTATTATATAATAAACAAGTAGTAGTTTAGTTAGCTATGCTTCAGAAAGTGATTACTTAGATTTATAAAAGGAAATATTAGGAAAATGGTTCAGATCATTGTATTATTTCAAAATTCACTAGTATGAAAATATTTAACTAAGCTTGAACAATCAATTTAAGAGATTGCATATTCTCTGAGAAAAATGACATACATATATGATTCATTGCCTGTGTTTTTTTTGTTTGTTTTGTTTTGTCTTTTTTTTTTTTTAAATGCCCAGCTCTTTATAACTGATGTAGCTCCTCAAGTCTATTTGCTGTATTTTTCAAATAAAAGTAATTTACTTTCAACCACTGGGCATACTGCTAACCAGTTCCTTTAGACTTTACCCTTCTGTTTCTCATAATATTCCACAATTTTCAAGCTATATTTTAGACATCACTATATAGTAGTTGTTTTAGTTTCTTCTTTAGAGAGGTTAAGGGTTAGTTTCAGGCAAATAAGGACACTTCAGAGTTGTACTTGATTGTTTAATATGCTTTTTGATTTACTTTTTGATATGCTTTTTTATTTACTTTACTCACCAAAATTATAATTATGGACTCCACCTGTTTGGGAAACATTACTTATAGACCAGTGCTCTGTGTACTCCCAAATGTTCTGTGACACAATATACAGCAGAGATGGGCTTCTGCATCCCTTGGCAGAGCTACAGTGCTGCCCTTGTGTCCTCGGAGTGTGAATAGCAATGAGGTAACATGCATAATATGCCAGGAAACTAGAAGAGGTACCATTTAACATATAACAGACTATATATTCTCAATCTTTACTTAAAATATCAGTATTTTGAAATGTTCAGCTCAGTTCAGTTGCTCAGTCGTGTCCAACTCTTTGCAACCCCATGAACTGCAGCATGCCACACCTCCCTGTCCATCACTAACTCCCAGAATCCACACAAATATATATCCATTGTGTCAGTGATGCCATCCAACCATCTCATCCCCTGTCCTCCTGCCCTCAGTCTTTCTCAGCATCAGGGTCTTTTCAAATGAGTCAGCTCTTCACATCAGGTGGCCAAAGTATTGGAGTTTCAGCTTCAACATCAGTCCCTCCAATGAACACCCAGGACTGACCTCCTTTAGGATGGACTGGTTGGATCTCCTTGCTGTCCAAGGGACTCTCAAGAGTCTTCTCCAACACCACAGTTCAAAAGCATCAATTCTTTGGCACTCAGCTTTCTTTATACTCCAACTCTCACAGCCATACATGACTACTGGAAAAACCATAGCCTTGACTAGACAGACCTTTGTTGGCAAAGTAATGTCTCTGTTTTTTAATATGCTGTCTAGGTTGGTCATAACTTTCCTTCCAAGGAGCAAGTGTCTTTTAATTTCATGGCTGCAATCACCATCTGCAGTGATTTTGGAGCCAAGAAAAATAAAGTCATCCATGGTTTCCACTGTTTCCCCATCTATTTCCCATGAAGTAATGGGACCAGATGCCATGATCTTAGTTTTCTGAATGTTGAGGTTTAAGCCAACTTTTTCACTCTCTTCTTTCACTTTCATCAAGAGGCTCTTTAATTCAAGAAAATTAGAGATACCAAGGGAACATTTCATGAAAAGATGGGTTCAATAAAGGACAGAAATGGTATGGACCTATCAGAAGCAGAAGATATTAAGAAGTGGCAAGAATACACAGAACTATACAAAAAAGATCTTCACAACCCAGATAATCATGAAGGTGTGATCACTCCCACTCACCTAGAGCCAGACATCCTGGAATGTGAACTGAAGTGGGCCTTAGGAAGCATCACTAAGAACAAAGCTAGTGGAGGCGATGGCATTCCAGTTGAGCTATATCAAATTCTAAAAGATGATGCTGTGAAAGTGCTGCACTCAATATGTCAGCAAATTGGAAAACTCAGCAGTGGCCACAGGACTGGAAAAGGTCAGTTTTCATTCCAATCCTAAAGAAAGGTAATGCCAAAGAATGCTCAAACTACCGCACAATTGCACTCATCTCACACGCTAGTAAAGTAATGCTCAAAATTCTCTAAGCCAGGCTTCAGCAATATGTGAACCGTGAACTTCCAGATGTTCAAGCTGGTTTTAGAAAAGGCAGAGGAACCAGAGATCAAATTGCCAACATCTACTGGATCATTGAAAAAGCAAGAGAGTTCCAGAAAAACATCTATTTCTGCTTTATTGACTATGCCAAAGCCTTTGACTGTATGGATCACAATAAACTGTGGAAAATTCTTCAAGAGATGGGAATACCACACCACCTGACCTGCCTCTTGAGAAACCTGTATACAGGTCAGGAAGCAACAGTTAGAATTGGGCATGGACCAACAGACTGGTTCCAAATAGGAAAAGGAGTATGTCAAGGCTGTATATTGTCACCTTGCTTATTTAACTTATATGCAGAGTACATCATGAGAAATGCTGGGCTAGAAGAAGCACAAGCTGGAGTCAAGATTGCCAGAAGAAATATCAATAACCTCAGATTTTGAAATGGGAGGATCATAATTTGAAGCAAAATAAGCTGAGAGTACGGGAAATGTTTAAATGACTAATTTATTATAAAATCAACTTAGTCGTTCTGGTTGAAGCACATGTGGTCTGTTGCAGTGTGTGTGTGTGTGCATGCTAAGTCGTCTCAGTTGTGTCCAACTCTTTGCAACCCTATGAACTGTAGCTTGCCAAGCTCCTCTGTCCATGGGATTCTCCAGGCAAGAATACTGGAGTGGGTTGCCATGTCCTCCTCCAGGGGATCTTCCCAACATACGTATGAGACCTGTGTCTCTTAAATCTCCAGCATCCATTGGCTGGTGGGCTTTTTACCACTAGCACCACCTGGGAAGCCCCTACTGTAGTGTATTTGTGGATAAAATAAAATTTCAATATCAACAGTTTTTGAAGATGTACTTCCAAATCTCTATCTCTAAATATCCAACTTCTATAAAGCAGTTGAATAAACCAACTCCTATGTTTTTGGCTAGATGCTGCTCTCTCCTACCCAGGACTGAACAACTTCCTAATGTAAAGAACACTGTGCTGTGTGGAAACACATATCTCACTCTGGGATACTCCCAATGTATCTTGAAAACATATTTTATATTTATCACTATTTTTTCAGATAATTACCCCAAAGTAGTTTTATGAAATATATTTAGTAAATTTTAAAGTAAATGTATGACATAATTGTTATAATATCAACAATGTATTCATTAGTAATAATAATATTTACACTTAAACAATTAGTTTGAAATGTCATGTCTTTAGGTTTTATAAACAAATAATGTAGAGGGATTTAAATATTAAGAAGATATGTTATTAATGTACCTTATATTTATCAAGTCATAAAACTTTAAACATTTTACTCTTCAATATTCTGAAAATTTGGTTCAGATGACCTGGGCTGAAGATTTTATGGAAATACTCCTTTTGGTTTTTTTAAAAGCAAGGTAACTTCACAAGCAAAGGAAAATTTCAAAAAATAAATACTGAACAGGACTTCTTAAAAGGAGAAATGTTTACTTCAGTCACTATGGAAGTACAATAAGCATAAGTACCTTCTGAGCAGTTATTTCCATCTGAGTAGTAAATATGCTCAAAAAAATGATCCTTAAGATTTGTTTAACACTCAAATTCTAACTCTTAACTTCAGACTATATTTCAGCACACACCTGTGATCTTATTGCAAGCACCTGCAAGAAATAAAATACACTGTTTCAACTGTTAACAAATTCAGATTTTTTGCTAAGAATATAACTACAATATTTCATAATCACAAGAAATGGAAGTAGAGAAATGACCCATTCAAAGTTGATGAAATATCAATATTTTTCATTAAAATTGAGGAAGTAAATTCATATAAAGGGAAAAAATTGACCTACACATCTTCTCAGATTACAAAAAAATCAGATCCAATTGTTCCTCCTTTGGCCTTTGAATAAATCATGAAATACTGGTTGATACAACTAAAGAAGACTAATGTAAATTTAAGAGTTGACATATTATTCTGATTGATCACTTTGGAATCTCATATTCTGCTATTTTCTAATTAGGCATCAAGAATGCAAACAAAAATGGTATAGTGAAAAGGTAGTTTGAAGGAAAAATATCAAGCAGTTTTTCATATTTGACTTTTCCATGCGTTGTTAAAAGCAAAACAAAGCAAACAAATAAACAAAAGACTTTGAGTTATTTGGATCAAAGTAACTGATTTATTTATTTCACTGTAAAACATACGAAGTCTTCACAAAGCCCAGTCTGAGTTATCATGAAAGTGAAAGTTGCTCAGTATGTCTGACTCTTAGTGACTCCATGGACTATACAATCCACATGGAACTCTCCAGGCCAGAATAGCCTTTCCAACCCATGGGTCAAACCCAGGTCTTCCCCACTGCAGACAGATTCTTTACCAGCTGAGCCACGAGGGATGTCCAAAAATACTGGAGTGGGTAACCTATCACTTCTCCAGCAGATCTTCCTGACAAGTTTATCGTAGTTCACACCATCTCATCACACACCTCAAATTATAACAGGGCAATTAGTAAGTTTATGATTTGCTTTATAAAGAATTATGAATCCCTTTGCAATTTTAATAACTGGTTGAAAAACAGGAATATAAGCAAGTAAAGGGGACAGATGATATTTTTATGATCTCTCAAAACACAGGAAATGTTAGTTTTTATTGTAATGTTCAGTACCATTCAAAATCAATGTAATTAATGTCTTCTACCTTCATCTTGATTAACAATAACAATAACTTCTCTTATGTTCTGTCCTAACACCTCAGACTTGGCTAGTTAGACTTAGTTCTGGTAAAATATTGCTCACCCTTTTTTAACTGACAAGACAAAAAAAAAAATAGTTTACTTATATCCTTCTTTGTGTAGCGAAGACTGCTGACTTTCCCCCAAATGAAACACAATGTGGGCAAAACAAAGATCATGCAAGTCCTGAAAAAGTTGTATCAGTGTGTTTTTAAATTACTGATATTGATCTAGGTCTACACTGATTCAATAAAGAACAAAGTTAGGAATGAATTTTTGTAACAAAGGCAGTAAGTTCATTTCCAGAGCTCCCCATAAATGCATATAGTTTAATTCCAAAATGTACACACCATCTCAATTATCCCTCATGGCAACACTGCAAAATAGGGATTACCAACTCCATTTACAGTTGGAAAATTAATTTGAAAAGTTAATTTTTTTATACGAATATCATGATTGGTCAAGCTGGAATTTCAACCCATGTCACTCCAAAGCTTATATTGATGTTCTTTTCTTTATTTCACAGTGCAGCACCCTGTTAACTACAAAACAAATAGAACTGCATCTCACTGATGATGATAAATCTATAGCCACTTAAGTATAACAGTATTCTAGTTTGGGAGGAAAAAGAAGTAGGGGAGGAGGAAAAAATTCTAATTTTGGTTATGATTTATGACATAGGACTAAGGGTTTTTTTTATTGTCTTTTCATTACAGTGTATCCAGTTCCTTTAGATTCTGTTAGAAAATAATTAAATGTTTTGTACTGTATTGTCTCAATCAATATTCAGTAATTCTAAAGGGAAAATGTAATCAGATTTACAGAGCATTTTGACATTAGAAAGTAAACTTTTAGTAAGTAAATTGTATAGATATTTGATTATGACCCAAAAAGAAATAAATTTATGTTTACATGAATCAATGGATTTTATATAATTCCATGAAGAAAAGAAAATCAGATATAAGACCTTTTCTCTAAATATTAAAATTCATCATCTAAATGCTAAATTACCAGTCACTTATTTGTTATACCAAAAGTTTTGTTGTTTCTAAACTTTAGAGTTCTTATTTTGTGTAAATAAATTTAAAACAGCATTTAATTATCATAAAAAAGAACAGAAGAGTATATCATTTGGTAGGATATTTAATATCTTTCTTCCACATCTACTGTTTTTTGACTCTTTAGAAAAGTTCTTCTATTCACAAATAAAGTATAGCCATTGACCTTTACAAAGGCATTTTACATAGAAATAGGACATTTTTTCCTATAAACTCAAATATAAACTCACAAATATTTGTCCAATGTCCAAAAACTGTGAACATTTCAAACCTAAATATATCTTAAATTACAGGGGATCTCTTAATGGCATTAAATATTTTCACTGTCATTTAACAAAAAACAAATCACTGAATGTGCTCCATTGTTAATAATATGAAGACATTTTTATGTATACATTATATTGTAGTATGAGATCACATGAACATTCTCCTAACTAACACCTTACAAAGTTATAATTAATTTCAAAATTCCTAACTGAAAAGTATATAATAAAAATTGTCAGTTTTTATTTTCACAATAGTTGAAATAACTTAAACTTTTGTTTTTAATTTAACGACTGTAGCTCAGCATTCTGAAGACTTAAAAATGAGAGAACTACAAATATATAAAATACCTATAGATTTAAATAAACCATCTTCTAGCTTTATTAAGTTCAGTTCAGTTCAGTCACTCAGTCATGTCTGACTCTGCGAACCCATGAACTGCAGCACGCCAGGCTTCTCTGTTCATCACCAACTGCTAGAGCTTGCTCAAACTCATGTCCATCGAGTCGGTGATGCCATCCAGCCATCTCATCCTCTGTCGTCCCCTTCTCCTCCTGCCTTCAATCTTTCCCAGCATCAGGGTCTTTTCAAATGAGTCAATTCTTTGTATCAGGTGGCCAAAGTATTGGAGTTTAAGCTTCAGCATCGGTCCTTCCAATGAACACCCAGGACTGATCTCCTTTAGGATGGACTGGTTGGATCTCCTTGCAGTCCAAGGGGATCTCAAGAGTCTTCTCCAACACCACAGTTCAAAAGCATCAATTCTTCATTGCTCAGCTTTCTGTATAGTCCAATTCTTGCATCCATACATGACTACTGGAAAAACCATAGCTTTGACTGGATGGACCTTTGTCAGCAAAGTAATGTCTCCTCTTTTTAACATGCTGTCTAGGTTGGTCACAGCTTTTCTTCTAAGGAGTAAGTGTCTTTTACTTTCATGGCTACAGTCACGATCTGCAGTGATTTTGGAGCCAAGAAAATAAAGTCTGTCACTGTTTGCATTGTTTCTCCATCTATTTGCCATAGATCCAGATTCCATGATCTTAGTTTTCTGAATGTTGCATTTTAAGCCAACTTATTCATTCTCCTCTTTCACTTTCATCAAGAGGCTCTTTAGTCACTGTTCATTTTCTGCTATAAGGGTAGTGTCATCTGTATATCTGAGGTTATTGATATTTCTCCTGGCAGTTTTGATTCCAGCTAGTGCTTCATCCAGCCTGGCATTTCCCATGATGTGCATATAAGTTAAATAAGCAGGGTGACAGTATACAGCCTTGACGTACTCCTTTCCCTATTTGGAACCATTCTGTTGTTCCATGTCCAGTTCTAACTGTTGCTTCTTGGCATGCATACAGATATCTCAGGAGGCAGGTCAGGTGTTCCGGTATTCCCATCTCTAAGAGTTTTCCACAGTTTGTTGTGATCCACACAGTCAAAGGCTTTATTGTATTCAGTAAAACAGAAGTTGATGTTTTTCTGGAACTCTCTTGCTTTTTCAATGATCTGACAGATGTTGGCAATTTGATATTGGTTTCTCTGCCTTTGCTAAATTCAGCAAGAAAATCTGGAATATCTCAGTTCACTTACAGTTGTAGCCTGGCTTGGAGAACTTTGAGCATCACTTTGCTAGTGTGTGAGATGAGTGCAATTGTGCAGTAATTAGAGCATTCTTTTGCATTGCCTACTTTGGGATTGGAATGAAACCTGACCTTTTCTAGTCCTGTGACTACTGCTGAGTTTTCCAATTTGCTGACATATTCAGTGCAGCCCTTTCACAGCATCATCTTTTAGGATTTGAAATAGTTCAACTGGAATTCCATCACCTTCACTAGCTTTGCTCATAATGATGCTTCCTAAATCCCACTTGACTTCACATTCCAGGATGTCTGGCTCTAGGTGAGTGATCATACCATCATGGTTATCTGAGTTATGAAGATCTGTTTTGTATAGTTCTTCTGTGTATTCTTGCCACCCTTTTTTAATATGTTCTGCTTCTGTTAGGTAACTTCCATTTCTGTCCTTTTTTTGTGCCCATCTTTGCATGAAATATTCTATTGGTATCTCTCATTTTCTTGAAAAGATCTCTAGTCTTTCCCATTCTATTGTGTTCCTATTTCTTTGCATTGATCACTGAGGAAGGCTTCCTTGTCTCTCCTTGCTATTCTTTGGAACTCTGCCTTCAAATGGGTGTACCTTTCCTTTTCTCTTTTGCTTTCCACTTCTCTTCTTTTCTCACCTATTTATAAGCCCTCCTCAGACAACCATTTTGCCTTTTGCATTTCTTTTTCTTGGGGATGTTCTTGATCCCTGCCTCCTGTACAACTTCCATCCATAGTTCTTCAGGCACTCTGTCTATCAGATCTAATCCCTTGAATCTATTTGTCACTTCCAGTTTACAATCATAAGATATTTGATTTAAGTCATACCTGAATGGTTTAGTGGTTTCCCCTACTTTCTTCAATTTAAGTCTGAATTTGGTAATAAGGAGTTCATGGTCCAAGCCCCAGTCAGCTCACAGTCTTGTTTTTGCTGATTGTATGGAGCCTCTCCATTTATGGCTGCAAAGAAAATAATCAATCTGATTTTGGTATTGACCGTCTGGTGATGTCCATTTGTAGACATGTCCATTTGTAGTCCATTTGTTGTTGGAAGAGGTTGTTTGCTGTGACCAGTGCTATCTCTTGGCAAAATCTCCTATAAACTTAAAACATAAGAGTACTACAAATATATTAAATACCTATAGATTTGAATAAAACATCTTCTTGCTTTATTACATCTATTTATATTAGGAACTTAAATATATGATTTTAAAAGCTTATAATTTAAGAGCTTCTATTGTTTACAATCTTTATTCTTTAATATAATACACTTTTCAAATAAATCAAGATTTCAAGTTTTTTGTATTACAAAACCATTTTTGGTTCATTGTCTCATATTACTTCTGGCAGAAACAGTCCTCTCCCCTGACACATACATACACTTTGCAAACTGCTGAAAAACAGAGATTTTCTTGGTCATCATTCTAATTTTCAAAGCAGTTAATAAACTTCTATCTTACACTATTTTTAATAAACTCTTTTCAATGACCAGGCTTTGTGTGTAATGAAAATATATTGATACAGAATGAATGTAAAATCTATGTAGAATGCCAATTACAAAGTTCTCCTAATGCATTAATAATAAATATTTATATATGAGCATTTTCATCAGAAATGATAACACTCTGCTATATAATTATATATATAAAATAGATGCATTAAATGAGATTTTTACTATGCTTAAGGGATTCTAGAAAATAATATTTATATATCTTCTCAGAAACTAAAGCAAAAATATGTAACATAATTTGACATAATATACAAGCTCATGTGTGTTACATTTTATGTTGACTACATCTTGTATGTATATATTATTTTCATTTTCATATAGTATATTTAAAAATTTATTACAGTTTTTTCATGTAGTGAAAGAAGTTTATAATAAATAATAAATTAAAAGATCACTGTGCAGTGTGCTAGGAGAAAATGGCATCTGAAATCAAAATTATTTTTAATTAACATAAACAGATTGAAATGTAGATTAATACAACTCACTCCGTGTTTTACAGGAAATATTGATGAAGCAGAACGAGAATGGAAAGCAGGATTCCATCGCTGGAACAATTACATGATGGATTGGAAAAATCAATTTAATGATTATACTAGCAAGAAAGAAAGCTGTGCAGGTCTCTAATTAATAGATTTACCTTTTATGGAATGTTCATTTTCCTGTAGATCAAGGCAAAACTATCATTGGCTCTCTTACACTCCTGGTAAGAAAGCTATTATGTATAAAACAAAAATGCCAAAAGGATAAAATCAATTCCTCTCTTCTTTCACTTAGTATCGTACCTAGCATTTCAAAACCCAAATGGCTAGAACTAGTTTAATTAAATTTCACATTATAAAGTATGACAATTAATTATATGCATATTAAAACAATCTGCAGCTTCAAACTCTCTCTTTCCTGAATAACTTTAAGAAAATTTTTCCCTAAAACATATCTGAGTTCTGTTTCCAATCTCCAATTTATTTTTATTACCACTGATAAAATATATTTTTAAAAAATGGATGGGAGGTCTTGAAACATTACATACTGTGATTTACAATATTTCCTTTTAACTAATTTATGCATTTAATGTTAACATGATACATTAAAACAAACAAAGTAATTGGCTGCTTTGGTTTTTCTTTTATATGAAGGCAAGAAAATTTATTTAAGAGAATCTTAAAATAAGAGGCTTGATCACTTGGAATCATCTAATGATAGAAACAAAATGTCACAACCAAAAGACAAAATGTAAAAGAATATAATTACTTCTATTTTGAATTTTTTAAAGATGTGTATGCTTATAGTCCTCAAATTATATTCCTGTTCTTTCAACTTTTTTCTTTCTCACATCCTCACTCCTCAACTCTCCCCAAACATGTCCACATGTAAATTACTCTTCCTGTAATGCAAAAATTATGTACTATCTGAAATATCCCTTGACTGCACCCACATATATCAGGATTTTAGTAAAGAAATTGTTCAGTTTCAAAAAAGAAATGATTATATTATCTTCAGAAAAATTATATTGTTTTAATAATTTTAAAAATTACAAAGCTGCATTTACTAACTTTCATGACAAGGGAACATATCCCATGAATAAATTCACTGTCTTTCATTAAAGGGACGATGTCAGGAGATTTTAAATCCCAGGAAAGAGCAGCACTGTTTTTGTTTTGTTTTGCTATTTTGCTTTGTCTTAAATGACCATCACCTCTTTTTTTCTTTTTTTAAACAGTTTTATTGATTTTTTCAGGCTGTGCTGGGTCTTCGTTGTTGTGTGGGCTTTCCTCTAGTTGTGGCAAATGAGAGCTACTATTCTTTGCAGTGCCCAGGCTTCTCACTGCGGTGGCTTCTCGTGTGGAAACAGGCTCTAGGGCACATGGCCTTCGGTAGTTGCGGCACATGGCCTCCGCAGTTGTGGTTCCCAGGCTCTGGGGCACAGGCTCAGGTGTCAGCGTGCACAGGCTTAGTTGCTCTCAGGCGTGTGAGATACTCCCGGACCTGTGTCTCCTGCCTTGGCAGGTGGATTCTTTACCTCGGAACTACCAGAGAAGCCCAGGGCAGTATTGTTGATTATGCTAATTAAGCACTGAAAACTAGTGCTCAGTATAGATTAAAGACATGACTGAGTGACTAACACAGCAAACAGAATTTGCTTATTTGACACTAAGTAATAATAGTAATTCAGATGCAAGATGACTAATCAGACTTTTGATTTCTGTTTCCCATCGCACTTTTCATTTTAAAAGTATTGACTATTTTGTGAACTCTCAAGAATATGGACAAGTAATCATTCTTGCCAGGCTCAGAAAGAGATGCTACTAGGATTAATTACATAATGATTATTAAACTAGGCAGGTGAATACAGCAACTTGCTTTTCTCCTCAGAAGCATTTGCAGAAGTCTTTTGCTTGAGGCGATTACTATATTACCTTGTTTTTCTGAGTTAGGCATTCTGTTCTAATTATTTTTGATTTCCTTCAGTGGTTAGGGGAGAAAAAACAGGAGCAGAGAGGATTTATCAAAGAAGCCTCTGGATAATAAACTATAAAAATGTATTTAACAGTGTTAAACACCATTCTAAAATCCTTGAAGTAACTATATCAAGAGAATGATCTAAAAATAAGAGAGATAGAATGATCTATCAATCTACCTTTTATCTATCTATCATCTATTAATGATAACTGCTCCCAATTTTAGTCAACGGGAGGGATAAAAGCCAGAGGAATGCTACTATTATACATAATACAACCTGGAATATAAATTCAAAGTCATTGCCTTGACCAAGATAGCCTTACTGTTCCCCTCAGCTTGACTAAGTTTTAGACAGATTTCCTCCTGGCTGTGGGCCTCTGACTTCCAGTTTCTTAGAGAATTTGCTTCAGAAATGTTGCCATTATAAATTCTTTCTCTGCCCCTTTGAAATGTGTATAAATCTCTCAGCCTCTTGTCAGTTTTACTACCCATGAAATGTCTTTCTCAAGGACCTGGGAACTATTACTTTGAAATTAAACATTAAAAGAGATAGTGCCTCCATCACTCAGTCTCGATGGGAAGATAGGAGCCTTAACTTCTTTGGGAGCCAATTACCAAACACTGATGGCTTAATCCCAGAAGAAAACATTGCAAACTCAAGAATAACTCTGTATGCTCAACATATCCCATTGGTCAGCCCTCCCCCAAAGTCTGCCAGTACTTTTCTACTAGCTCACCTCAACACGTAAAAACCTTCACATCTTTTATTTCAGAGAAGTTGAGTTCAGTCTCTCTCCCCATTTGCAACTGTTGTTATTGTTGTTCAGTTGCTCAGTCATGTCTGAGTCTTTGCAACACCATGGACTGCAGCATGCCAGACTTCCTTGTCCATCACCATCTCCTGAAGTTTGCTCAAGCTCACATCCTTTGAGTTGATGATGCCATCCAACCATTTCATCCCCTGTTGCCCCATTTTCCTACCTTCAATCATTCCCAGCATCAGGGTCTTTTCCAATGGTTCATCTCTTCTCATCAGGTAGCCAAAGTGTTGAAGCTTCAGCTTCAGCACCAGTCCTTCCAATGAACATTCAGGACTGATTTCCTTTAGGATGGACTGGTTGGATCTCCTTGCAGTCCAAGGGACTCTCAAGAGTCTTCTCCAACACCACAGCTCAAAAGCATCAGTTCTTCAGTGCTCAGCTTTCTGTATAGTCCAACTCTCACATCCATACATGAATACTGGAAAAACCATAACTTTGCTTATATAGACCTTTGTTGACAAAATGATGTCTCTGCTTTTTAATATGCTGTCTAGGTTAGTTATAGCTTTTCTTCCAAGGAACAATCATCTTTTAATTTCGAGGCTGCAGTCATTGTCCACAGTGATTTTGAAGTCCAAGAAAATAAAATCTGTCACTGTATCCATTCTTTCCCCATCTGTTTGTCTGAAGTGATGGAACAAGATGTCATGATTTTTGTTTTTTGAATGTTGAGTTTTAGGCCAGCTTTTCCACTCTCTTCTTTCACCTTTATCAAGAGGCTCTTTAGTTCTTCTTCGCTTTCAGCCATAAGGGTGGAGCCATCTACATATCTGAGGTTATTGATATTTCTCCCAGTAATCTTAATTCCCCAATTGCAATAACCTTGAATGAAGTCTTTGTTGACTGTTAAACTTTGTTCAGTGCAGTTTACTTTCACAGCCTAAACCAAAATTCAACACTTCTTAAAGTGCCTAGGGCACATTCACATCTATATTAATATTCTACTACCATATAGGGGATGACAGAGGATGAGATGGCTGGATGGCATCACCGACTTGATGGACATGAGTTTGAGTAAACTCTGGGAGTTGGTGATGGACAGGGAGGCCTGGCGTGCTGCGATTCACGGGGTCGCAAAGAGTCGGACATGACTGAGCAACTGAACTGGAACTGGACTGGACCATATTAGATAATACAAGTATTTTCTTGCAGCAGATATTCTTCAGAAAGGGTGATTCCCTAATGAAGAAGGGAGTAAAATTTGAATTTATGAGGTTTTGACTATCTACTTTTTAGTAAATTTTTTCTGATATCTTTTAGACCTTAGTCACATATGATAATTTTCATTCTCATGTTAATCTTGATATTTTGGCATTTTTTGTTTTTAGCATTTCATAATATTTCATGATAGATTCTTTTTTCTACTTAACATCAAATTTAAGTTTTCTTGGTTATATTCTTCTCATAGAATGGCTGAGGACAAATGGATTCACTCATTTTGCATGTGGGCGTTCTTTTTTCTTCTTTCCTCTCATCTTTTTTTTCTTTTCCATGAATGCAGAAAATAGATACAGATTCTTGTGTTGTGGTCTAGGAATCACAGGTGATATAAAGAACTGTGTATATATTTTTAATGCAAAATTTCATTAATATACTGTTAGGCCTTTGGGATGAAAAAATAATATTTCCTAAGAAAAAAGGTATCATAAAGAATAAAAACCTTCAAGAATCATACTGCAAGGACCCCTTTGAAGGCACTGTGTATAATTTTGTTTTTGCTAAAAACTTTCCAGAAGGGCAGGAGTTTCAGGAAGAGCAAAATTAGTTTAGTTTCTGTTTTTCAGTGCATCAATGGAAATGCATCTTTAGTCTGTAGCCTCAGGCACAAAACATTTTTAGTCCAAGGGGACTCTGCCTCCCTCCACTGCCTTTAAAGACATTCCACCAATTTTCTTTAGTTGAAATGTGCTATCATTGTTTTACAACATTGTAATATGCTAATTTTGAAGTTACTATCTTTGTGCAAGGTAATAAGTGAGTAAAAACTCAAATGCTAACATCTGCTGTGGCATTTCAATTTTAAACCAAATGTGTGTATAATATTCTCTTTGGTAAGTGAATTAACATTTTCACATAACCATGAAAGATAAAATTTTAATAATCTCCCTTGGAGTTTTCTCTTTGAAGTCATGTGCAAAATATTAAATGAGAAGAAGAACAGAACACTAGTTCTTTCTTATAAGATTATTGAAGTTTTCAAAGATAGACAGTGAATACCATGTCCTTCCTCTCAGCTCACCTGGAGTTACAGTCAGTTCTGAGAGGCAGCAATTTACTTAGAGTAGATTGAAGTCTACAAAAAATGCCTTAAATTCCAGAGCACCTATGGTTCTTGATCAATGGTTGACACTGCTGTACAGAATTCTACTCTTTAATACATATTTTTCAATGCCTGAAAAAACTTTTTCTAGGATGTCTTTCAATCATCTTTTCAACCTCTTTTTGACTATCACTATCCCTTGGAAGAAGATATTCCAACTCTTATATGCTAATGTCTTAATGAAAAATATTTTATTTATCATATTACATTATCACTCCAAGGCATGTCAATTTCAGTAAGTAAGAATGTCTTGGATCACATCTAAAGAAATGGAGTAATAGAATATTTGGGGACACTGTCCCATTGAAGTTCAGGCAGAGGGAACAAATGAGAAGGTCCTATGGAGATTTCCTCACTTACTGTGTTTAGGGAACAGGAGAAGGCAATGGCACCCCACTCCAGTACTCTTGCCTGGAAAATCCCATGGATGGAGGAGCCTGGTGGGCTGCCGTCTCTGGGGTCGCACAGAGTCGGACACGACTGAAGCGACTTAGCAGCAGCAGCAGCAAGAAGTCTAAGCTGCTGGAAGAAATAAATAAGGGAGGGTGATAGGAAATGAGGTGGAAACTGATGAGAAAGGCAGATGGCAAGTCATCACAGGGCATTGAGCAGATTGAGTAACACAATCATGATCATGCTTTTTTGTTTTGTTTTGTTTTGTTTTTTAAGAAGGAGCGCTCTAATTCTTTGCAGGCTAAACTATAAAAAGGCAAGAGTGGACATAAAGGAAGCTGTTTAATTATCAGGTAAGAGAAAAGAATGGTGTGTAGTTAGTAGCTACTGAGAAGTAAGAGGTATTATATTTATAATATTTGTAAGCAATAGCCAACAGGATTCACTAAAAGACAGAGAGGAGTAAACAATAAATATAAGACTTTCTGCTTAAGTAACTGGTAGAATGAATTTATCATATTCTGAGACAGGGAAAGCTGTAGGTCCTGCAGGTCTAAATAGAGAAACAATAGTTCATTTCAGGGCATGCTGGATTTCAGATGCTTATGAGGTGTCTAAGAAAGAAAGAGAGAAAATACTTTGTTGAAGGAGAGTAGGGGGAGATGTCTAGGTTAGAGATGTGAATAAAGTTGTTTCCAGCATAAAGATGGTATATAAAGCAATGGAACTCAAGATTACCTAGAAATTGAGTGCAAATATGAACTGAGCCAAGTCAGCACTCCAGCACTGAGGCTTAATTTGATGTTCAAACCTGTCAATTTTATAAAGTTCTCTGCTTATTACCAGACCTTTCCCTATCCTTAAGTTTCTAATCTTGATTCATCTCCCATTCATCTGTAGTTCAACAAATTTTTTTCTTCAGGAGAAGTAAATCAAGCCTTTCTATAGATAAGAAAATCTTTTGGTGTCCTCAAAATTAAATGAATATTTGGTTTAATTTATAATATCACCACTTAAATATGTTTTCCTCAACTCCATAGAATTCTCTACAAAATGAAAGATAACGAGCAACTAGATTCTTATTTTAATGCTTATAATCTGTATCTTCTGTTTGTGTATTTTGCAAGACTTGCATGTGCATGCAAGCATACATCTAATTCATAGGCTAAATAATGGACATCCCCAAATGACAGCCACTTCCTAATTCCTGGCATTTGTAAAGGTTGCCTTATATTTCATAAAATAATTTTGTAGAAGTGATTAAGTTGAAGACCTTGAGAGGGGCAGATATTGTATTATCTAGGTAAGCACTAAATGCAATCACACATATTCTTACAAGAGAGATGCCGAGGGAGACTTGACAGGCAGAAGAGAAGGCAATGTGACCACAGAGGCAGAGTCCTGAGTGACACAGCCACAAGCCAATGAATGAATGCCAGCCGCCACCGGAAGTAGAAGAGAAAGAACAAATTCTTCCTTCATACCTATGGAGGGAAGTGTGGCTCTGCCAACTACTTGGTTTTGACACAATGAAACCAATATCAAATTTCTAACCTCCAGAACTGTGAAAAATTAATATCCATAATTTAAACCATCAAGTTTGTGTTAGTGTATTATGGCAGCCATAAGAAACTAATACATCAGATAAAATTTCACCAAGATGAACCTAAGTATTGTTTATCTAACATAACTTTCCCTAGATTTTCAAAGATATTTTCAAGCTGCAAGTTAATATGTATCTTAACTTGGTGAAAGTTCTCCTGTGTATCTGTTATTTCTCCTCTGTCTGCTGCTTCTCACCACCTGTAGTCCTACCATACACAAGTCATATTACCTGAATCTGTCTCACTTTAGCTTCATTTTAGTTTTACTTTATTCTTTTCCTTAGAAATACTATAATTTGGGAAAATTTCCAAGTGTTTGCTCCTCCTCCCAGATTTGTCTTCTATAACTGATCCATTATTTTTATTACCACAATTATTATTATTAAATGTTACAATTTTTTGCATCTCATAGATTTTTACTTATTTAAACTTATTCTCTCATCATTCATTGTTATGATTTCATAAGTGTAAAAATTCCTTTAATCTTTCAAAAATAATTTTATATATTCATAAATATTCTAAAAATTTCCTTTATTTTTGCACTAGCAGAATTTCAAAAGCAGAATAGATTTAGATAAAGTTATTCCTTTCAAATGAGTCATCTTTCCATAGGTCTAATATAGTACTATGTGCTATAAATATTGAAATGAATTTTGACAGAAGTAGGTGGGGATTCCTGGTCTAGTCCTTCAGATACAGGCCAAGGAAAAGGAGACATTATAGTTAATATTATTTTCATTTATCAGTGAGGAAATCCAATATCTGACACCATCTAAGAGGTAATTCTAGTGGATGGCCATGCCACAGAAGGAATATTTCTTGGGTTCTACTCCAAGATAAGTGTGGGAGAAACTTAGCAGTGTCCTATCTCTTCATTTTTCTTGTTGGCTTTATTTCACATTTTTTTCAGCTTTGCTTGGTAATGGGAAACACCAGAATTCACCTTCTGAGGTCCGTTTGGTCAAATGTGATTAATTAAAATGTTAAGAATCTAAATCCTACTGACTTGTATTTTTAAAGTTTTTTAAGATCCTAAAAGAGTAAAGGTGTATCGTGTGTGTTAGTCGTGCTCGGTCATGTCCAACTCTTTGTGACCCCATGAACTGTAGCTTACCATGCTCCTCTATGCATGGGATTCTCCAGCCAAGAATACTGGAGAGGACAGCCATTCCCTTCTCCAGGGGATCTTCCCACAGCAGGGAATGAACCTAGATCTCCTGAATTGCTGGCAGAGATCCTTTACCATTTGAGCCACTAGGGAAGCCCGTAAAAGGGTATAGGCTGGAATTATGAGTGACATCTGTGTAGAAATTCGTATGCTAGAAAAAGAAGAAGAAGAAGAAGAAAAAACTATATCCTTAAAATCTGTAGGTAAATCAGTATGTCAGAAACCTTTCATTAGAAACTCAAAGAGATATATTACTCAAGAACAAGTAACTCTGCTATAGTGATATCAACTGATGATCACAATATTGGGTATTAATTGTTCTGTACAAAAGACAATTGAAAATGTATCAAATAATAGTCACAAGAACTATAAAATTATTTTTACTGGATCAGAGTGCTACAGTTTTTTTTGAGTAGCACTTCCACCAATAACTTTATTTGCTTGTAATAGAAGCTCAAAAACTGTCAGATATACCCTCTATAATAATATGTAGTGGCATTTGAAGACGTTTCATTTTTCACTGAGATATTTTCAATTAAGAGTCAAGAGGCATGGTGCTGCTAACTCTGAGTTGGAATAAATCAACTCAGGACTCAGGTATAGTAAATTCACCAAATGCTTCTTCCTTTTATTGCTTTAACATAGCACTCAAGATGAACAAGTGGAGACCACTAAGCTAAGAGATTGTAGATGCCATAATTAAATATCAAAATGTATTTTAAATATAATAATATTTGTCAATAATGTACTAAGAAAATAATGACCTAATTAGGAAAAAAATTCATGGAGCAGATAAAAATTGTAAGCAAATATATTGCTATTAAATAAAAAAAAAATATAATCAATAATTCAAAGCAGAGATAAAAGAATTCAGGAAAGAAATGGTAGGTAACAGAGATACATACATGAGTCAGCAAAGGACAAAACAGAAGGAAGAAAAAAGATAAACTCTCAGGTATGATGCTTACACTAAGAATATCATAAAAGAGAAAGATCCTGTTTGAGAAGACACTGATGATATGACAGGATTGAAAAATAAATAAAATAAGATAAAATAAAAGCAAGAGTAAAAGGAGAATAGAAGAGATTGCAAAAGGAAATACAATACAATCAGCTTGCTAAGAGTGAAAACTGAAGTAGGAGATCAAAAAAGAATTGATGGTTTAACTCAGGGAAAAAAGCATGTTAAACACAACTTTTCGTCTGTAAATTGAAAAATGGCACTATTTCTCAGGGTGGAAAATATGTTAGAGTAGTACAAAATCTTAGGACTTCTCCAAGACTTTTAAAAAATTCTTTGCTAGAAAGAAACATAAATGTCCACTATATAGGGAGGTGTCAAAGCTAATTTGGTTTATTCAGAAGAGGGAATACCCTGTAGCTACTGCCTGAGGTCACTAACTCCTTATGAGTTGATATGGAAAGATCACCATGATTTTTTTTTTCCACCAAATTTGAAAGAAAATAATGTGAATAATATTAAAGATGTGCTATGATTTCTACTTAAAAAGATTATGTTTGGTACCCATGCTTTAATGTATGTAGATGCTCTCTGAAAACATGTTTTAAAACTATAGCAGTGAATACCTCTGGGGAAGGAACTAGATGGCCTGTGATAGAAATGACAGACTAAAAGTTATTGCTCATGTTCTGTCTTTGAGTGCCCTTTATACTCTGTAGCATGGACATATATTACCTTTTCAAAACAAATAATAACATGTAAAAAGGCAGGCAAACCTGTTTAATTATTTGCAATGAAAAATTATATAACAAGAAGAAGAACTGAATGCTCATACTATTGTTTTTGACAAGCATTGGTCTATAATACAATAGATGATGCTAAATAATTACATCCAATATGAATACTTTCAACTACTTAGAGTGGTATTTTGCTGCCAGTTCATCCTGGAAGATCCATGAAGGCAGTGCTATTCAAAATTATACATTTGGCAGGAGATTTCCTAAAGTCCTTCAATGTCTGTGGATAACTGGGAACACCTGCCCTTAACATTTCCAGGCCAAAATGGCTCTCCCACCCTCCGTGGTGGAACTCTGGGATCTCAACCAAGGCATTGATTCTTTTACAGGAAAAAAAAAAAAAGTCAATAGAACTCTTTAAACGAAAATACAATTTACAATCCTTAATTTCCACAATTAACTATTAAAATGAGTACTTACTGTTTGCTTCAATCAGTATAAAATGTATCTATTAATATAGCCTGGGTTTTTTGAACAGATGAAATGGATATGAGGACTTGCCCCAAACCCAGGCCATTTTGTATTCTTATACGATAAAGGGGAATAAACCCTTAGATTTGAGTATCAACTACATTCACACAGAATTTCTTTGGATCTCCATGTTACCCATACACATTCCCTTTGTCTCTTTGTCTGTTGTTAAGATAGAAGAGGAAGTTAACAAAAGGCAGAAAGTCATAATTCCATGCCCACATAGGTTCTTTGTCATATATTATGTCTGTTTTCTGATCAAGATAAAGGCAATTTGCCTTAGACTGTTCACCATACTGGTTTCTGTAGTTTCTGAAAAAAGCAATTATGATGCTTACACATAAAATACTATAGCTGACTTTTTTTTTGCTACGTAGCAAAAGTTTCTCAAGTAAAGAAAGCAGTGCATTAATTTACATTCTGTTGCAAGTTCTTTATTTACATTTCCAACAACTCAGAAGGTCTTATTTAAGAACGGTGATAGCATATGCCTGGGACATGGTCTCAAATGGTCCCCCAAGTCCATATTGTAAATCTGAGGTGAAAATAACAAGAATGAAAACATTACATAGATGTCTGAGGAAAAGCATTCTGTATTAGTGCAAAGACCCCAACGTGAAAATAAGCTTTGTGTGTTTGAGGAAAAGACTAGAATTTAGAAAAAAATAGCATGAGCCATAGGAAATAAAGTTGAATCATAAGAGCTCTAGGATTTTGCATTTTATTATAAATTCAATGGAGAGTTATTATGAGGTTAATAAGCAAAGGAATGACATGATCCAATTTAGATATTGGAAGGTCACACTGACATCTCTGTGGCAAAGATTCTTAGGATAGGTGGTCCAAGCAAAAGCAGGGAGATCAATAAGGAAGCTATTAAAATAGTGCAGATAAAGGCTTGAAAGGTTTGAATTTGGAATATGGAGGAGGTGGAATATGCTTTGAAGGTGAAATCATCAGAGCTTTTTAATGGATTGAGTAAGGGGTGTGAAGGAAAGAAAGACTTGACAGTGACTCCAAAATTTTTGTTTTGATTAACTCGGTGTGTTGTGGTGCAGTGGGGTGGGGCGGCTGAGATCAAGAAGCTCAGGAAGTGGAACAAGTTCATTAGCTGAAGGTGTAAATCAAGTGTTCCTTCAAATAAGACACAAAATTCACATTGCCTATGCTTAGTAAATCCAATACTCCTTAGGAAAAATTATTATGTCTTCATTTAAAAAATTTTTTTCTTTTCATTTTTTAAATTAGGGGAAGGTATGGTAACATATTTACAGGAGACTTGAAAAATACAGAACAAAGTTACATATAGTTACACTATATATTACAAATACTTTTAAGTATATAAATTAAGATCTTTCATTGGAGTTTCAATATCAAACTCTCAAAAATTAATAACATAAATAGAAAAGTAGAAGGATGTAGTAGACCTGAAAAGCACTATGAACCAATTCAACATAATTAAGCTTTATACAATTTTCACACAACCGTAGAATATAAATTCTATTTAAGTTCCTATAGACCTTAAACTAGGAGACCTGAAACACATCCAGGGATATAAGACAAGGTGCAAATTTTTCATGATTTAAAAGAACCAAAATCATGCAGAGTCTGTTCTCTTATCACCGTGGAATTACATTAGAAATCAATATCCAAAGGTATTTGAAAATAACCCACATATTTTCAAACTCAATGTGACATTTACCAAGATAGATCCTTGATTTAGCTTTTTAAAGCCTCAATAAAGTTAAAAGACTGAAAAAACACAGAGGGTGATTGCAGAGAAGAAAGCATTTAAATGAAAAATTTATTTCAAAATGAGAGATCAACATCAAACATATTTTAAAAACCCCATGTATTTGGAAATTAAATATCCACTTTTAAATGATGGGTGGATATAAGAAGCCATAACAAGGAAAAGGAGAAAATACTTGTAGCAGAGCTTCATTTCTGATCCAAAACGATCTTTCCAACCACATCTCTAGTTGACCCTAGCAAACATATGTAAATTCCGCTTTCCAAAACAAACCTACTCTTCCATATTTCTTTGTCCAAACTACCTATGTCCAGATACTTTCCTAATGAAGTATTACACATCCTATAAATCTCAAGTGTATGTCAATTTCTTTCTATTGTTTTCCTTGATCCTCATCAGGCACACTGCCTCCCCCCCAATTCTATCACTTCATTTTATTTGTACCTTTTAAGAGAAGGGATCACATTGCCACTTCCATAAACTCTACTATGAGTTCCTCAATGGTAAATCTATCTCTAATTCATATTAAGATTCCTGGAAACTTGCCCAGTGCATAAATTCTTACTCCAGACAGATTTTCTTACACACTTTATGCTGGAAAATAGCTCACAATATTTTAGACCCACCCACATATCTAACTTTAGTCTTCTTGGACTTCTGTGGTGGCTCAGACTGTAAAGCATCTGCCTGCAATGTGGGAGACCTGAGTTCAATCCCTAGGTTGGGAAGATCCCCTGGAGGAGGGCATGGCAACCCACTCCAGTATTCTTGCCTGGAGAATCCCCATGGACAGAGGGGCCCAGTGGGCTACTGTCCATGAGATCTCAAATAGTCAGACACGACTGACCGACGAGGCACAGCACATATCTAAATAGCAATCCCTCTCTCTACATACATCTTCAAGTGTGTACGTATGTTTGGAACATCAAAGGTTTAACTTAGAAACTAATAGCAGATATAAGATCTTTTTTTTTATTAAAGAAAACCTCATCTTAAACAGTTTTATTTTTATTGCAGAAACATTCTATTCTGTACTAGGAAGAAAAAATACTATTTTCAAGTTTCTCAGTTCCCACTCCTTCATTGGTAGTAAATATTACATGAAGGAACACATTATTTTCATATTAAATTTGTGCATTTGTAATTAACCCAAAATGGTTTCCTTGCAAGTCACAGATTTGGGTCAAGAATCTGACAGTGATTCAGGGGCTGAGAGGCAATGAAAGCAGTGAGCCTGGCCCAACTTTGGGCCCCAGGGCAGAAAAGGATGCGTGCCAGCTGAATGAGTATGTGCTGTCCCTCTGCTGCTTTTTACAACTGTGGGGGCACTGCCAAAAATCTGTAGATTGCTGGCAGGCAAGCAGAGCCAATCCAAGCACCTGTGTTGCAAAACTCATGAATTGTGTGATTGCCATTACCAATCCATCTGTGAGGATGGTCATTTGCCACATGTCAGTTGACTCATATGAGGCGAGTTGGAAGGGAAATTCCATTAGATATGGAGGACAGCAAAATTAATAGATCATTTATTCTTTTTGATTGAAAAAATATAGTGAACACTGATGGAAAGTGAGAATTATATAAATGATTGGAAGAGATTAGTAATGGCTACTACTGCTGCTGCCGCTAAGTCACTTCAGTCATGTCTGACTCTGTGCGACCCCATAGATGGCAGACCACCAGGCTTCCCCTTCCCTGGGATTCTCCAGGCAAGAACACTGGAGTGGGTTGCCATTTCCTTCTCCAATTAGTAATGGCTATTTCGGGGCAAATGGAAAAACTTCAATTTGAAAGGCAAAAATAAATAATATTGTATCATTTGAGGAACAAAGCTTTTACTTTATGTGTTAGGTACCTCACATCGCACACCTGCTGGCTCAGATGGTGGAGAATCCACCTGCAATGCAGGAGACCCGTGTTCACTCCCTGGGTCAGGAGGAGCCCCTGGGGAAGGGAATGGCAGCCCACTCCAGTATTCTTGCCTGGAGAGATCCATGGACAGAGGAGCCTGGCAGGCCCCAGTCCACGGGGTCACAAAACAGTCGAATACAACTGAGCAACTAACACAGACACACAAATGAGGACTTCGCGGGTGGCTCCGTGGCAAAGAATCAGCCTGCCAGTGCAGGAGATGGGTGTTCCATCCCTGGATCAGGAAGGTCTCCTAGGGGAGGAAATGGCAACTCACTGCAGTATTCGTGCCTGGGAATTCTCATGGACAGAGGAGCCTGGCACGCTATAGTCCATGGGGTCTCAAATGAGTGGGACACGACTTGGTGACTAAAGAACAACAACAACAAAACACACAGATGAAGTATCAGAGTCACAGTCCAGTATAGAGATAAAAGGATGGCTTCCCAAAGAATCTAAAACTTTTAGTGAGGTTCATTATCTTAGATTCTTAAATGACAAAATCTCAATGGCCGAGACGCAAAAATTTCAGACTTTGTGATAGTAGATCTTGTCTAAGCTGAAGTTGGGCTGCATTGTGGAAATAGTCTTAATAAAAATATCAATAATGCAAAAAATATCTATGGAAAAATATTGAAACCTCTTTTAAGTACAGACATGTTTAGCATATTTTAGTCTGTGAATATGCAAGTAATATGCAAATTTAAAGTTACTTACTAATATCAATTCACACTTATATACACTGAGCATGTGATGTGCACTAGATGAAGTGCTACAAGCATCTTATTTTGCTTCTCTTGAAGCTGTTAAAGTTCTATAACCGGGGCTCAGAGTAGTTACCTGTCTTAACCATTCAACAAAATAACCTGTTTAATATTCTCTAAGATAAGTTTTACTTTCTTTATATTATTTTGTGGCACAATTCATAGTGGTGCCTATTACGCAGTACTTGATAAACATCTCAGTCCCTAAGCTATTGAGACAGTACAATCCGATAATACTGTATTATGAAATACATGTAGAAGACTGTACTAGCTGAGAAAATCAATAGAACATAAAATACCCATGGGATAGGTCAATGAGAAATCCGAAGGATAAAAACAATATTTGTCATGATAAGGTTCAGGTGGGAAATGATAAATTTGAATTTTAAGAAGCAGGGTTTTTTGGCCAAATCTGTTAGATGACAAAGATAATACATGCTTCCCATCTATTTGCTTTACTCACTCTCACTTTTAAAAGGGCATTTATTAAAGTGAATTCTAAAGAACACACATCAAATATCTCTGAGTAGTAAGGATATAGATAATTAATATTTTCAGATTTTGCTGTTTGTATTTAAAAATGGATAGCTATTCATTATGAAATTAAAAACTCAAAAGAAATGTTTGAGGTGACCCATTTTAATCAGTGAGAAAGGTACACAGTGAACTTAGAATTGAAAGGTAAGTGAATTTAAAGCAATGTAAAATACTATCTGAAGTATACTAGGAATAGAGATTCTTCTAGACTCTCAAGTGCATAGAAATACTAACTGAGAATGCATTCTTTATGTGAGGAAATTCTGTTTCATTTGGTTTTTAGTTTTTTCCCAATGTTTCATTGGGATAATTTTCAAACACACAATAAAGTTGAAAGAATTTTTCTGTAAAAATGCATATATGTACTGTATCAGTGCAGAAATTAACGTTTCACTCTATTTGCTTTATCATATATCTGTTTGTCTATATTCATCTACACATCCCTCTAACCATCGATTCATGTATATTATTTTTTGATGCATTTCAAGCAAAGTTACAGACATAGTACAGCCTCACAAAAACCTTAACATGCACATTATTAACCAGAGTTCAATATTTATTTACAATGCTTTTTTGTTATTGTTGTTGAGGTATGTGTTTATATACAGTTGAATTCATAAACCCTTAGTATTCTTTCAGTTTTGACAAATGCATCTAATTATTAATTTTAAAAGGGTGTGGGCTCATAATAAGCTCTTCTTCTTGTTATTTTCTCAATATCTTCCCAAATTGGTGGGTTGAGGGCAATAAATGAAAATCATTGTTTTAATGGAAGAGGGAATTTTTTAGATAAATGATATTTTGTCACCTTGGCCCTATTACTATATTTTCTGATTTGATTAGTGAGTACTTGTCATATTGGAACAGTGAGATCACTTCCTCTGGACACAGTAGCAGGACCCATTGTGGTTAGACTAGGAGAAGTACTTACTGACACCAGCTAACAACAAGCAGCTCTTTAATGAGGCATCCAAAGGGTTAGTCTTTATGATGGCACCTCTCCACCACAAGAATTCTAAAATGGAAGCTAATAGCAGCCGTTTTCAGCAACGAGAGGGGGTTGTTCAGCAGCAAGACTGAACCAGGAAACAGTCCAAGTGACTAATGACGAGAAAGCTCTAATGACAGTCATTTTCATGGTTCCAGTTCTTTTTCTGAGGTTGGGACACACGAGGCCCTTGTGACCTGTAAGTTACCCTTATATTCTATTCTGTAAATAATTTTTTCTTTTTGATTAAACAGTTCCCAACAAGCTGTTATTTGCCAGTAAGAGGTATAATTATCATATTAACTATAGGTAGACAATTTTGATCAGGAAACTCCTTTATACCCGCATGCAGTTATATGACAATTTATTAAATGTGGAACTCAACGTTTCTAACTATAACCTTACATGTAATTAATACTGAATTTACTGCCTCCTTAATAAATGACTCCATAGAATGATGAGTTTCTTTTAAAACAAGAAATTCCTTCTTGTACCCTTAGAAGTAGCTGAGAGAGCAAAAGAATTGAGAAGTATTAAAGAACCATCTCATCTTCATTTAAATTACTATCCGTTTTATCTTCTCCACCCCATTTCTATAAAACATTAATAAGGCTGTATGTCTGAGCTCTTATGTCATTGTAACTAAGTGTAGCTTTTGGACACTCCACGAGATTGACTCCAAATATGGTATTTTCTTGCTACAAGTAATGTGCATATGAGAGGCGATAACTCATCTCTGCAAGCTCTAATTTCATAATAATTTATTCCAAGGCCTTGGCAGCTAATGCTTCAGTCACTATTAATAGAAAACTGTGCAAGTAGTGTAGGTGGTACTTTCAGTTTAGTGGTGCTGCAGTTAATTTCTTTAATTTATAAAGTATTTATAAATCTCATCTTTGCAAAGCTGCTGAAACTGTGTAGGCAGAAACCAGTTATCTCCTTATCTCATAGCCTTCCAAATTGTATCTTCTGTAGCCTACATAATCACTTGCACTCCTCTCACTAAATCTGTGTGACCCCCATCTGTTACTTTGTATCTTGTGAAACAGCTAATTATTTGCATGGCTTATGACTAAGAATTGTTTTGTCATTCCAATTACTCTACAGCAGGTTTTTTTTACAGAGGGTGTGGTACAATTTCAGATTTGTTGTTGTCGTTGTTGATATTTAGTCACTATATTGTGGACAACTCTTTGTGACCTCAAGGACTGTAGCCTTCCAGGCTTCTCTGTCCATGGGATTTTCCAGGCAAGAATACTGGAGCAGGTTGCCATCCCCTTCTCCAGGGGATCTTCCCAACCCAGAGATCAAACAGCATTAGCAGGCGGATTCTTTACAGCTGAGCCGTCAGGGAAGACAATTCAGATTCCTGAGTTCTAGATCAGCCCAGTTAAAAATTTCTATTTCATCTTCATGAATTTGCCTCAGTTATATTTGGAAACCCCTGTACTCTCACAGGCTCCTTTACATGATGCTAGTAAAACCATATCACACTCAGGGTTTTCATGGTGTGTCTTTTCTCATCTTTTTACCTTTCCCTGTTAAAATAAAACTTCATTTCTGCTTCCTGACATTTGAATTTCATATCATTTTTTCACTTATGTTTTCTTCTTTTGATCCAGTTACAATGGAAAACCCATTCCTAGCTTGAGGGCCATACAAAAATAAGCAGTGTGCCAAATTTAGCATCACTTGGCATTCCTTGCTCTACAGTAGAGAATAAACTTAATGCTGTCTACAATGTTGGATTCAGTATTCAGAGTTCATTTTTATTTGCTCATTTGGTATTTATTGATTATTCAAGTTGGGAAAAGTGCTGCAAAGTTGTAAAGATAAATAAATAACACAAGTGAGAGTGAAAGCTCAGTTGTGTCCAACTCTTTGTGACCCCATATGGACTATAGCCTGCCAGGCTTCTCCGTCCATGGAATTCTCCAGGCCAGAATACTGGCTTGGGTAGCCGTTCCCTTCTCCAGGGGATCTTCCCAACCCAGTAATAAAACCAGGGTCTCCTGCATTGCAGGTGGATACTTTACCAGCTTAGCTACCAGGGAAGCCCCCAAAATAACTCAAGCAGGACTCTCTATATATATTATTTCCAAAAGGAGAAATAATACATTTAAATGTATAGAAAATCCAATATTAAATGTGATAAGTGAAAAGGTGGTATTATGGAAAATACTGGGCCCTGATTTGAGGTTTTTGAAAAAGAATTTGCATGCAGTAAAAAGCACAGGTGTACAGTTTGAGAAGTTTGACAAATGCATACTGCTGTGAAACCACCATCCCGGTCAAGGATAGAAAGGTATCTCATCACCCTGACAAAATATAATTTGCCCCTTTACAATCAAACGTTCACCAAGATCGACCATTACTGAGATTTGCCTCAAATTAAATTAGTGTTTAGTGTATGTAAATAAAATCCTACTGTAAGCCCAACAATAATGATCGATCTGTCTACTTCTCTCTTTAGTTCCAACATTTATTACTTATGATTTGTTGAGCTCTGTTATTAGGTGCAAGCAATTTAATATTTTTAGATCCTTTTGTTAAATTGATTCTCTTACAATTATAAATATTCATTATACCTGGAAATACCCTGTGTCCTGACATCTACTTTATCTGATATAAGTACGGTCATGTCAGTTTTATTTTACTGTGTTTACATAGTGTATCTTTTCTGATATTTTCACTTTCAACTTTCCTATGTTAAAAATTCATCTCATGTACACTGCATATGAAGTCTTCCCAGGTGGCTTAGTGGTAGAAAATCTGCCTGCCAATGCAGGAGACCTGCTTTCAATCCCTTGTTTGGGAAGATCCCCCCGGAGGAGAAAATGGCAATCCACTCCAGTATTCTTGCCTGGAAAATTCCACAGACAGAAGAATCTGGTGGGCTACAGTCCATAAATAGTCAGACGTGACTGAGTACACAGGCACACATACTGTATATAGACAGAATTTTACTTATTTATCCAATTTGACAATCTTTGACTCTTAATACGAGCACTAAGTCCACTTATATTTAGTATAATTAGTGATATTTTGGGGTTCAATTGTACCTTTTTACTCTTTGTCCTATTTTTTGTCATCTGTCCTTTGTCCACTGTTTAGCCATCACTGCCTTTTTTTGTTTGTTTGTTTTGGTTTTTAGGAAACAATAAAAATCCCTTTAGTTTGCTGCTTTTCATTTCACTTTTTTCATTTTGAAGGGCCATCACAGTATCATTTACTAAATTCTATGAGAAAAGTTGCCCCTGGATGGTTGTGCCTAGGAATCACTGAGGAAACCACAATCCCATGTAGCGTTAACAGTGTGGTTGAGCCAGGCAGACTTCACAGGCCACTGTGTCTTCTTTCTTTCCCCCAACCCAATCCAAGCTAAGCGAAGACTGAGTGGCCAGAAGGTTTGGAGGGAACCAGTTTAATCCATGATAAAGCAACTGGCTGGGGCCTGGGAGGCAGAATTTGCAGAGCACAGGCTTCCCCAGACCAGGATTCAGGTAGGTGACCCCCAGGAGAGTCCTCTCTGAGGACTGAGGCTGGCCCTCAGTACCTATTTGTAGATGGTTGGTGGATCTCAGTCGTTCCAAATACTGAAAAGTGATGTGTGAACAATGACCTTGGGTGTTCTCTTCATCTGTGTTCTAGACTGGGACCTTGTACTGCCTTCCAGTTTCACAAAGAACTTGTAGAATGTGGAAGGGAAGAGAGAGGGTCCCAATCACAGCAGCTCTCAACCCTTAAGGCAAGATCTAGTGAGGGCCTGCTGAAGCTGAAGCTCCAGCACTTTGGCCACCTGATGTGAAGAACCAACTCACTGGAAAAGACCCCGATGCTGGGAAAGGTTGAGGGCAAGAGGAGAAGGGGGCAACAGAGGATGAGATGGTTGGATACCATCAGTGAACTCAATGAACTTGAGTTTGAGCAAACTCCAGGAGATAGCGAAGGACAGGGATGCCTAGTGTGTTGCAATCCACAGGGTTGCAAAGAGTCAGACACGGCTTAGTAACTGAACAACAACAACAGCAAGGCCTGGATGAACACCTTTTATTGAAAAATCTGCAACGAGGTAAATTGCAGTTCCTATTGCTGTGGATTATCCAGACTCCTATCTGAGAAACCAGAGGTGAATAATGATTTTGGGGAGCCAGCCAGGTCCAATATAAAGATACTTTTGTTGAAATTTAACACCCCAAGGTAGTCTCTCCAGAACTGGGATCAGAATGTACATCCAAGGGAAGGACCATTCTGCTGGTGCCAGTTCTCTAGCAGAGGTTGTTGGTTTGGATTTCCTCCCATCTCCATGGTTACCGAGAACCAGACAGGCTATTCAAAGTATGGTGAATATAGAACTGATCCACCTTCTAGGAGAGCTGAGTGCAGACTAGTTGGGGTCAGTGGTCACTTGGGTCCTCTGTCCACAGTCCATGCTGAGGTCTATATCTCACAGGCAGGGCGCAGGATCAAAAAACAAAGACTGCAGGCAGTCTTGAGCTTAATACTACCCCTGTGATCAGAGTGGTCTCAGTTTCAAAGCCTCATCTAGCTGACACTCAAGAGGATGTTCCATTTTAAAAAGTGTTTTTACACTTTTGTCCAAGGCTTGGATTGTTTTAAGTGTCCTGTCCTTTCTTTCTCATCTCCAGGCCCCCTTTCTGTTATTGATGTACAATGTCCAAACATAGACATCTGCTGTGTATATCGAATGGCCTGTGAAGAGGGAGGGTCCAGGCACATTTCCTTTCTCCCTCTAGAAGGATAGGAAGTTTCTCCCAAACCCATGTATACTGTGATTGAAAATATGGAAGTGGGTGATAAAGTCTATGGGTGGGGTTATTCCTTTGCTCCATTCTTGACAAGTCTTTTCTTCTCTTGTCTCTCCTTGGAGATGGAGGGCATCGTGTGTTTCAGAGTAGAGAGTGTTCTCCTGGCTAAGTGGGGATACCACTGTCAGGACTCATGGGATGATTGACCCTGTGGAGAGCCTGGCCTGGACTGGGGCACATAAGCATGAGGAAACCTCAGGTGTAGCCTCTGAATGACCCTGTCAGCTCCCTTTTCTTCCCAAGGGGAAAAGGATCATCAGGACAAGAACTCTTTAAGGATCTTGCATGTGTCCTCAGGCACAGACGTGGTGCAGTCTGTGGTTCTCAGATCTGTGAGTATCTCATGGTCTTTCCTACTTGCCATGGTTATGTCTCCAAAGAGAGAAACAGTCTTATAATCATGATTTTTCACATGTCCCAGGAAACATCTCTTGTTCCAGCTATCAGGAAAGACATGAAAGCTGACCTGGCCTCCTAATAGAAAACATGAAGTTTTTATTTGCAAACTCTTTGTCCAGATCTGCTACACATTTTTTGTCTTAACTTTTTTTGTTAGTAGTGTGTATAGAATTCCGTGTGTTCTTTGGGGCTGCAGCTTCTTTCAATAGAGGACACATTCACATCTCATTTAGAATTTCATTCAAAAATACCCCTTTTCTTTAGGAGTTTCATTTCTGCAATGTAGCTCAGACAATCGATTAAATCTTGGATTAGGGCCTCACCCAGGTGACCTTGAATATTCTGTTTGTACAAGAATTACCTATCTTTGTATGCCACCAAGCCATTTCCTGGAAACACATAATCATATCTTTTTAACCACATCATTTTCCAGCTTCTGCACTTTATCAAAAGTCAACCCACTTATTACTCAGATTTTGATCTTCTGCCTCAATTTGCTTAGAATGCCATTTATTTCTTTCATAGTTTCCTGGCAAGAGGCCAAGAGGGTCAAGGAGGAAGAAGATGGGGTCAGGAACCCTCAAGCCCCTAGTTTCCATCTCTCTCCCTTACTTTCTGTTAAAATAATGAAAATATAGTAATAGATTGTTTTTACTATTCCACTCTACCTCCTATGCAGAATTTTGCTATTCACTGTTTCAATTAGTTTTCTAGTGGCTATTTTAGAGATTACAGTATGCTTCCTTAACTTTTCTTCTCCCTGGAATGGATATCTAATTAATGCACACAAGGCAAGAATTATTTTCATTCTCATTTTCTTTAGTTGGATCCACTTCCTGTGATGACCCTTGCAACTCTGCTCTGTTAGTTCCCGATTCTCTCGAGTTTTGTTTTCCTGAAAGTTTCTTTATTTTACCTTCTTTTTTGAAGAATATCTTCACTGTATATAGCATTCCTGGCAAATGTAATTTTATTTTTTAAAGCACTTTAAAGATATCATTTCATCACTGTCTCTCTTCCACTAGCTGTCCTGTTCATCTTCTGCTATATACATTGCTTGTTCTCTCCCTTTCTCTCCCTTTTTCCCTTTTTTCTACCTCCCTCCTTTCTTTCTTACTGGATGCTTTTGAGATATTTTCTTTATATGTCATTAGTAGTAGTTTCACCAGGCTGAGACCTTGTGTAGTTTTTATTGTATTTATCCTGCTTGGGATTTCTTTCTTCTTGGCTCTGTAGACTGATATTTTTAAAAGCTTAAAAATTTTATTTGAGGTTAATATTTTTTCTTTCCCATTTTGCTTCTCCTCTTGGGCCACCAATTACATGTATAGTAGGTTCCCTGCATACAAGCAGTTCTGTTCCAAGAGGACATTTGTTAAGTCCAATTTGTTGGTTAAGTCCAACAAAATTAATCTAGGTACCCAAATACTGGCTATAATATTGCACTGTAATAGGGTTTGTAATACTTTTCACAAAAATAATACACAAAAATAAACATAAAAAAATAAAGAAAGCTATTTTTTTTTAAGAAAGCATTTTTAATTTTACACTATGGTGCCTTGAAAAGCACAGTAGTATAGTGCAAGAGCTGGCATCCAGTGGATAGGCAAGAAGAGTTACTGACTGCAAGAGGGAGAGATGGTGTGCTAAGGTGGAACGGAAGGATTGTTAGCGATAGGGAATGGAGGACAATCTGCGATTTCACTTATGCCTGACACTGATAGCACAGGTTCTGGTTCCTTGCTGGAACAAGATGCATGGTCACAACTTCAAGAAGGTTCATATTTTGAAGTTTGTATTTAGACTGTTTGCTATTATCACCACCTAGGTCTCTGTGGCTCTGTTTATTTTTTCAAGCTCTCCTTTTTATATCTGTGCTTCAGATTAGATTAGTTTCTATTTACTGGCCTTCAAGTACATATTTTTTCTCTATATTGTCGTTATTTCCCTCCAATAATTTTATTTCAAATATTGTACATTTTTAGTTCTAAGATTCATATCTGGTAATTTTAAGAGAGATTTCAATCTGTTCCAAAACTCCTTACCTCTTTAACATTCTATTCATCTTTGGCTATAAATTATTTAACATATTTCCAACAGTAATTTTGATGTATTTGGCTGCTAATGCAAACAAATGTACCATCTGAGTATCTTTTTCTATCCACTTGCTTTCTACTTTGGTTATAAATTTAATTTTCTTGCCTCTTCATAGGTCAAAAAAGTTTTAACTCTATGTAAAACACTATTGATGGTATATTGAAGAAAATCTTGATTTTGTTACCTTCATCAGAAGAGTATTGAATTTTCTCTACCTGGCAGTTACATTTTTGGTGAATCTCTTTATCTTGTGAAGGTTCTTGTTTTAGGCTTTATTAGGGTGAATCTATGGGCTTCCCAGGTAGCGCTAATGGTAAAAAACCCACCAGCAAATGCAATAGACATAAGAGACACGTGTTTGATCCCTGGGTCTGGAAGATCCCCTGGAAGAGGGCATGATAACCTCCTCCAGCATTCTTGTCAGGAGAACCCCATAAAGAGAGGAGCCTGGCAGGCTACAGTCCATAGGGTTGCAAAGAGTTGGATGTGAGAAGTGACATAGCATGCACACATGCAGGGTGGATCTACATTTACTCAATTTTTCCTATACAAACGTAGCTCCATATTTTGAGAAAGACTTTTACTTCTAAAACATTGGCCTATCTGTGTTTCACTGAAATTCTTGAATTGCTTGATATATGAGCTGTTCAGACACTTTTAAAATTTTGATATACATTCATCTTTTTTTTTCTTTTTTGGTTTGCTTTTACTTTCTAGTGTAACAAGAATTTCCAGGCTCATCTCTTCCTTTCCCTGTACCACTTCTAGAATCAGTCAATGGGAAATTGGAAATCAGCCATAAGGAGTTTTGTTTCATCTCAGTTACTAATAGTATTTTAAAACAAAGATCTGGATATACTTGTATTGATGATGCATTGTTCTTTCTGGGCCCTTTCAGGGAAAGAAATAGAAAAAAAAAATTAATGACTTCAAGAGTATTTCTACTTCTGGCCATAGAGCACTGCTCTTAGAATGACTCTGCTGCTATAAACAACTAAAAAACTATATATACCTCAACAGGTGTTAGACATTAGAAAACAGCCAGAATAGGACTGTGATTCTTGAGAGAAAGAAGACAAATAAGTCAGACTTATGCTTGATGTACGTTACTCTCTGATGTCAGCTTTCTGGGCTTACGGTGCAGGCAAAGAGAAACCAAAGCTGAGCAATCTGAACCAGCTGAAGAGCCAGAAGTCAGGTGGAAGGACGTAGAGAAGGATCAATGTGTTGGAAAAAATACTGGGGAGAAGACAGCACAGAGACAGAGGTTCAGAGAACTATAGTGAGGTCTTCTTGAATACTTACCTTATTAATTCTCTATACATGAATAGGAAAGCATTCCATGAAGTGCTTGGGGTAACACCAGTCTAAACAAATCCTAGAGCTCAAATATACCAAAAGCAGAAATACAAAGTTAAATACTTTATGAGGCCTTAGGGATAGTTCACAACTTTAGAAGTTGAGTCAAATCAACTATAGTATAGACTAAAGATTTCGCTGAACTTCTCTTCACAGGGATTAATAGCCATCCCCAAAGGATCAAATCTCCTTTAAGCAGCTTACCTACATGCTAGAGAAAACTCCAAGCTCATTAAAGAAATAGAATCTATTCACCCAACATAAAAATCATAATTTCTAAGATTCAATACAAAATTACTAGGTATGCAAATAAGCAGGAAAAATATGATGTATAACCAGCAGGAAAACGAATCAAAAGAAAGAGATGCAGAAATGGAAAAGATGACACTGTATTAAAATAGCTAATGTATATGTCCCAAATGCTCATAATAAAAACAAAACTATGAACATAAGGAGGAGAGAACTAGAAGATAGCAGAAAAAGAGCAAAGCTTTTAAAAAGAAGACTGTAAAACTTTTAGAGGTGCTAAACCATATTTGAAATAAACAGTACACTGGATGATATGAACAGCAGATTAGATGCCACAAAAGAAAGATCAGTGCACTTGAAGACATAGTAATAGAATGAAGAACAGAGGGAATCAGACCTGAAGGTGGAAGAAAAAAATATTTGAAGAAATAATGATCAAGAAATATTCTAATTTGAATTATGTGAATCTAAAGATAAAAGGAGTTCAATAAACTCAATCAGCATAAATATAAAGGAAAAGCACATCAGAGTCATATTTTGAAAACCACTGAAAAATTGTTTTAAACTTTAAAATTCAGTATTAATAAAGATTTAGTGAAAACCTTTAAGTGTGAATGAACGATGTTGAATCTTTACTAGATCAGTTTGCTTGCCAGAAAATAACACGAGGGTCCAGAGTGTAGAAAGTAATTACCAGACCAAAGGATAAGAAGTAAGTGCTAAAATAAAGAAATGATAATGTAGACAGTTAATAAGGAGTAACTGACCAATATTTGTCCACCCTAAGGCAATATCTGTTTTCTTCACTCTATTATTTAAATTAATGTATCTTTAATGCCTTCATATTTTCTTTGTGAGTTTAGATTTGTGAGGAGCTAGAACTGAGAAAATTCCATGTACATCTATGATTTAATGATGTACTCTTTTTAACATGTCATTTAGCAAGTCATTTAGCCTTCCACAGTGATAAATGCAAAAAAGTAGAGGAAAACAATAGAATGGGAAAGACTACAGATCTCTTCAAAAAAATTAGGGATACCAAGGGAACATTTTATGCAAAGATGGGCACTATAAAGAACAGAAATGGTACGGACCTAACAGAAACAGAAGATATTAAGAGGTGGCAACAATACACAGAAGAACTATACAAAAACGGTCTCCATGACCCAGATAATCAGGATGGTGTGATCACTCACCTAGAGCCAGACATCCTGGAACACAATGCCAAGTGGGCCTTAGGAAGCATCACTATGAACAAAGCTAGTGGAGGTGATGGAATTCCAGTTGAATTATTTCAAATCCTAAAAGATGATGTTGTGAAAGTGCTGCACTCAATATGCCAGCAAATTTGGAAAAATCAGCAGTGGCCACAGGATTGGAAAATGTCAGTTTCATTACAATCCCAAAGAAAGGCAAAGCCAAAGAATGTTCACACTACCCCACAATTGCACTCATCTCACACGCTAGTAAAGAAATGCTCAAAATTCTCTAAGTGAGGCTTCAACAGCTCGTGAACCGTGAACTTGCAGACATTCAAGCTGGATTTAGAAAAGGTAGAGGAGCCAGAGATCAAATTGCCAACATCCACTGGATCATCGAAAAAGCAAGAGAGTTACAGAAAAAGATCTATTTCTGTTTTATTGACTATGCTAAATCCTTTGACTGTGTGGATCACAATAAACTGTGGAAAATTCTTAAAGAGGTGGAAATACCAGACCACCTGATCTGCCTCCTGAGAAATCTATATGCAGGGCAAGAAGCAACAGTTAGAAGTGGACATGGAACAACAGACTGGTTCCAAATAGGGAAAGGAGTAAGTCAAGGCTGTATATTGTCACCCAACTTATTTAACTTATATGCAGAGTACATCATGTGAAATGCCAGGCTGGATGAAGCACAAACTGTAATCAAGATTGATGGGAGAAATCAATAATCTCAGATATGCAGATGACACCACCCTTATGCAGAAAGTGAAGAAAAACTAAAGAGCCTCTTGATGAAAGTGAAAGAGGAGAGTGAAAAAGTTGGCTTAAAACTCAACATTCAGAAAATTAAGATCACGGCATCTGGTCCCATCACATCATGGCAAATAGATAGGGAAACAATGGAAACAGTGACAGACTTTATTTCTGGGGGCTCCAAAATCACTGCAGATGGTGACTGTAGCCATGAAATTAAGACACTCATTCCTTGGAAGAAAACTTATGACAGCATGTTAAACCTAGACAGCATGTTAAATAACAGAGACATTACTTTACCACCAAAGTCCATCTTGTCAAACTATGGTTTTTCCAGTAGTCATGTATGGATATGAGAGTTGGACTGTAAAGAAAGCTGAGTGCTGAAGAATTGATCATTTTTAATTGTGATGTTGGAGAAGAATTTTGAGAGTCCCTTGGACAGCAAGGAGATCCAACCAGTCCATCCTAAAGGAAATCAGTCCTTAATATACATTGGAAGGATGATGCTGAAGCTGAAACTCCAATACTTTGGCCACCTGATGTGAAGAACTGACTCATTTGAAAAGACCCTGATGCTGAGAATGATTGAAGGCAAGAGGAGAAGGGGATGACAGAGGATGAGATGGCTGGATGGCATCACCGACTCAATGGATATGAGTTTGAATAGGCTCCAGGAGTTGGTGATAGCACAGGGAAGCCTGGTGTGCTGCAGTCTATGGGGTCACAGAGAGTCAGACATGACTCAGTGACTGAACTGAACTGAACTATTTTAGCATCTCCTGGAGTTGCTGCAAAATTAATAATGCCACATATATGAAATAAAGAGTCTTGCCCTTTGAATTTGCTCCTTGAGCAATATTGATTTTAAAAATTATATAAATTACACAGTGGCATTTAATGAGTTGAGACTTTTCCAATGATATTAACCCTCTAAAATCACTTATACAAAAGAGGAGTTTTCTAAATTCATTTTAAGTCTTCCTTACAGCACAATAATTTTTTAAAAAATCTAAATATGTATGCCTTCCACTATCTATTCACCTACCCATCCATTGATCCATTTACATTTTTTGAGAAAACTACATTGATTATAATACCTAATTACTGTGCAATTGTGGAAACTATTCCAAATTAACTAAGAAAACATAAACATGAATATTCCACTTAGCAGTAGTCTAATAGTAATCACAAATCTCATTAACATTATGTTTTATGAATGTATTTATTCATATCATTTCATTAGAATTTCATAACCATGTGCACGGTAGGGGGGAGAAAACTGACATGATTCCCATTTTCAATATGGCAAATATAACTTACAAGCAAAAGAGATTTCCCTAAGGCTCAAGTGCCTGGTATTGGACTTGAAATCAGGTATTTTGGTTGGTCTTCCAGAGTTTTTTCTAATATGACAGAAAATGTCTTTGGAAACAGCTGCAAATTTGAATACTGCCCATATATTGATTATACATTCACTAAAAGTACAAATGGTATCATATTTATATCATTAAATTAGATATACAATTAAATTTAATTTCATGTATTGGTTTTTCTATGTGAGTAAATCTCTTTAACATTGAAGTGCTGTCACAAGAACTAAGGAACCATAGTACTAATGAACAGTTTTAGATAGTAAATTAGATTTCTATTGTTGCATAATCAGTTGCAAATATAGCAGCTTATAATTGCATTCTTTGATCATCTCCCAGTTTTGGTAGGTCAAAAATCTGGCAAGACATAGGTGAAATCTCAATTCAGTGTATTACAAGCCAAGATCAATGTTTCAGCAGGGTTACAATTCAATCTAGGACTTGGGATCCTTTTTCATGATTACTAACTTTGGCAGAATTTATTTCCTTCTCATGTTTACCATGTGGTTCCTCCCATATTCAAGCCAACAATAGTAGGTTGAACTTTTCACATTCTTCAAATCTCTCTGATTTACCCTTTATCCACACCCCTCTGACTTCCTTTACTGCTTTTAAGAGCTCATGTGATTGCTTTCTGCCTACCTGGATAATCCCAGATAATCTTTCGATCTTAAAGTCAACTGATTATTAACCTTAATTACAGCTCCAAAGTCTTTTCTCCACCTGATGTAACGTATTCATTGACATAACACCAGGGACAAAGGTCATAGGGACAAGATTCTGCCTAACACAGAGATACTTCCTGGAAGAGCTATCAAATAAATTTCTCTGTGAATATACAGCTTTATCTATTCAGTTTTAAGCTTTAAATGTTAAAAAGCAAATTGAGATTAAAATTCATTCCAAAAGTATTTATTTGGTGCTTAATAGCACAGTCAAGAAATATATATTTAGCACTTGGTATTGAACAGTACTAAGGCTCCCCAGGTGGTGCAGTGGTAAAGAATCTGCCTGTCAATGCAGAAGACATGGAGATGTGGGTTCGATCCCTGGGTCGGGAAGATCCCCTGGAGTAGGAAATGGCAACCCACTCCAGTGTTTTTGCCTGGAAAATTGCAAGGATAGAGGAGCCTTGTAGCTTTGGGGTCTACAGTTCGTGGAATTGCAAAAGTGTTGGACATATCTGAGTGACTGAGCACACACACAAAGAATAGTACTACTAGACAAAATTCTATCTTAATATCATTCTTTCCCTTGTGGGTAATGATATCTGACAAAGAAATATGCTGGATATACATCTCATAAATAAACATAAAATAAAAGCTACTATCTCTTATCCCAAAGAACTCTCCATACATAAAGAGTAATTTCCATAAAAATACCCATGAAAGTGAAAAATACAGTATTGCTGTAGCAAGAGATCATGGTGTATGAAGATAAAAGGGCAAAAGACAATCCTAGAAAAGTAAGCAAGAACCAGATCTTTGAAAGAAAGCTTTGAAAACCTGATTCAAAAACAGGACCTTGATCAAACAATTTAAAGGTTTTTTATGGTCTTTTTCTCTTTGTGTAAATTGAAAACAAGCATTAACTCTTCTAAGTCATATTAGGGTCAGGAGATTGGAAGAATAAGGAAGTGTTATTGATATGTGTACCCTGTCGAATGATGCTGTTGTTTAGTCGACTTTTTGCGACCCCATTGACTGTAGCCTACCAGGCTCCTCTGTTCATGGAATTCCACAGGCAAGAATATTGAATTACGCTGCCATTTCCTTCTCCCTGGGATCTTCCTGACCTAGAAATCAAACACATGTCCCCTACATTGGCAGGTGGATTCTTTACCTCTGAGCCACCAGGAAAGCACCACATGGTCAAATACATTATAGGTATTGTTAAATAGATAAAGTTAAGTATTTTTGGTAAGTTTCTATTTGTCTATGAAATTGTGCAGCATAGGTAATCACCCATTTTGTCAATATGAAACTTAAATCTCATGGTCCTTTATCAGATTCACTATCATGAACAAGTATACATTTTTTCTGTGACCCATGATCAGACACCAAGAAGATTCTTTAAAATGTAACATTGGTGAAAGTAGTATAATTGAAACTACGACTGCAGATGGTGATTGCAGCCATGAAATTAAAAGACGTTTACTACTTGGGAGAAAAGTTATGACCAACCTAGACAGCATATTAAAAAGCGGAGACATTACTTTGCCAACAAATGCCCATCTAGTCGGGGCTATGGTTTTTCCAGTAGTCATGTATGGACGTGAGCTGGACTATAAAGAAAGCTGAGTGCTGAAGAATTGATGCTTTTGAACTATGGTGTTGGAGAAGACTCTTGAGAGTTGCTTGGACTGCAAGGAGATCCAACCATTCAACCCTAAAGGGAATCAGTCCTGAATATTCATTGGAAGAACTGATGTTGAAGCTGAAACTCCAACACTTTGGCCACCTGATGTGAAGAACTGACTCATTTGAAAAGACCCTGATGCTGGGAAAGATTGAAGATGGGAGGAGAAGGGGATGACAGAGGATGAGATGGTTGGATGGCCTCACTGAGTTAATGGACATGAGTTTGAGTAAACTCCAGGAGTTAGTGATGGACAGGGAGGCCTGGTGTGCTGCAGTCCATGGGGTTGCAAAGAGTCAGACATGACTGAAAGACTGAACTGAACTGAACTGATTTCATAATTAGATACATCTGAGCAGTTATTTTTACTGTTTGAAACACCCTCATGCCATCTTATTGTATTTAATGACAACTTTCTCAAAATCTCAGAAGATTTTGTATTTTATACTTTGCCTATTTCTTCAACCTTTTCTCATATCAGTTATTCATCCTTCCTGTCTTTGCTAACAGTAAAAATTAACACTGTCTTTTTTTTTTTAATATATAGTGATACATGCTTATTTTCACCTCAGAGGCTTTAAATATTTTATTCTTCCACACATACTTCAGCCCAATTAACTCATAATAATCATTCCATTTGCAAATCAGTGTTTTCCTTCTTTTCTTTTTTTTTAATCATTATTAGGTATAGTGGTTATTTTTCATATAAAAAAGTGGTTAAAAATATCTCCTTATTTTTCTGTGTTGTGGAACATTTTAAATAGCATGGTCATGTTCTTATTTTAAAAGTTTGATAAAATTCTCTTTTTTTGGTTCCAAGGATTTGGGGAGAGTAGCAGCAGTGTTCTTGTATTATTTATTAAATGATGACTTTGCTTCTGCTTTTTTATGTTCCTGCTTCCTGAAAATTTTAGTAGATTGATATTGGATATCGAACATCCTGGGTCAATGCTTTAATTTTTCTGATATTCTACTTTCTGTCTCTTTTTTGTTGCTCTTCTATTTTACAGAAACTTTGTTCAAATATTTTCTTAGTCTACTGAATTTTATATTTGTGCCATAATATTGTAAACTCTGAAGATCTTTCTTGCTCTCTAAATGCTTTTATTTATTACTTTTTATTTATTTACTGTCATTTATTATGATGCTATAACCCTTTTTTCTTATGCATTATATGTTCTTCTTAAGAATGCAAACTATTAAAATAAAAACTTTTAATAATTGTCTGCTTTCTCAATATCTCTCTTTTTCTATTCCTCCCTTTCTCCCTTTCTCTTTCTCATTTTCTGTTTCTTTCAACTGGAGTACTTCCTTCAAGTATATTCTAAAGTTTTAAGAGAGAAAATGAACGCAAAATTAAAATTTCCACATGTGTGTACCTATGGCTGATTCATGTTAATGTATGGCAGAAACCGACACAATATTGTAAAGCAATTATCCTTCAATAAAACTAGAAAAAATAAACTTATGGGAAAAAAATGTTCAGGTCTAATGATCAAATCTAGTCAAACCAAAACCAAATGTAGGCTATTTTAATCCTCTAAAGTAGTTAATATCTCTTCATTTTATTGCTATATTTTGTCATTTTCCTTACTAGAGTAGTTTCTAAATATTGGAGAGAAATGCATTTACAACACAATTTTCTAAAATGTATGTCTGATCCTTAGTATTCTATGTACAGAAAGTATATTCCATAGGTGATCAGTTTTATTATCTTGATTAGCAAAGAAGCCAAAAAAGAGGCATATCAATGCTCATGGATCCTCATGTTAAGTTTTGGCTCTATTGAAGTGCAATGAATAAACACCCCAAATCTTCACCCTTGCCATGGCCACATAGTGAGCATGGTGTTCGTCTCTTCTTTTCTGACTTTGCGACATGATTTTTGTACATGTGATTTTTCTGGCTAATAGAATACAGTTAAAAGTATCTATAAGTCAATTCTGAACTTAGACTTAAGAAAATTCTTGTTTTATTCAAAAGAGATCCCTTGGATATATATTAGTCAGGGCTCTCAGAGAAACAGAATCAGTAAGATGTATGCATATTATTTATATGTATATTTAATTTATATTGTATATAGAATTATTATATATATTTATTATAACACCCAAAAAAGATGCCCTTTTCATTAGAGGGGACTGGAATGCAAAAGTAGGAAGTCAAGAAACACCTGGAGTAACAGGCAAATTCGGCCTTGGAGTATGGAATGAAGCAGGGCAAAGACTAATCGAGTTCTGACAAGAGAACCCACTGGTCATAGCAAACACCCTCTTCCAACAACACAAGAGAAGACTCTACACATGGACATCGCCAGCTGGCCAACACTGAAATCAGATTGATTATATTCTTTGCAGCCAAAGATGGAGAAGCTCTATACAGTCAGCAAAACAAGACCTGGAGCTGACTGTGGCTCAGATCATGAACTCCTTCTTGCCAAATTCAGACTTAAATGGAAGAGAGTAGGGATAACCACTGGACCATTCAGGTATGACCTAAATCAAATCCCTTATGAATATACAGTGGAAGTGAGAAATAGATTTAAGGGACAAGATCTGATAGACAGAGAGCCTGATGAACTATGGACGGAGGTTCGTGACATTGTATAGGAGACAGGGATCAAGACCATTCCCATGGAAAAGAAATGCAAAAAGGCAAAATGGCTGTCTGAGGAGGCCTTACAAATAGCTGTGAAAAGAAGAGAAACAAAAAACAAAGGAGAAAAGGAAAGATATTCCCATTTGAATGCAGAGTTCCAAAGAATAGCCAGGAGAGATAAGAAAGCCTTCCTCAGTGATCAATGCAAAGAAATAAAGGAAAACAACAAAATGGGGAAGACTAGAGATCCCTTCAAGAAAATTAGAGATACCAAGGGAATATTTCATGCAAAAATGGGCTCAATAAAGGACAGAAATGGTATGGACCTAACAGAAGCAGAAGATATTAAGAAGAGGTGGCAACAATACACAGAAGAACTGTACAAAAACGGTCTCCATGACCCAGATAATCACGATGGTGTGATCACTCACCTAGAGCCAGACACCCTGGAATGTGAAGTCAAGTGGGCCTTAGGAAGCATCACTATGAACAAAGCTAGTGGAGGTGATGGAATTGCAGTTGAGCCATTTCTAATCCTGAAAGATGATGCTGTGAAAGTGCTGCACTCAATATGCCAACAAATTTGGAAAACTCAGCAGTGGCCACAGGACTGGAAAAGGTCCGTTTTCTTTCCAATCCCTGAGAAAAGCAATCCCAAAGAATGCTCAAACTACCACACAATTGCACTCATCTCACACGCTAGTAAAGTAATGCTCAAAATTCTCCAAGCCAGGCTTCAGTAATATGTGAACAGAGAACTTCCAGATGTTCAACCTGGTTTTCGAAAAGGCAGAGGAACCAGAGAACGAATTGCCCATCTGCTGGATCATCAAAAAAGCAAGAGAGTTCCAGAAAAACATCTATTTCTGCTTTATTGACTACGCCAAAGACTTCGACTGTGTGGGTCACAACAAACTGTGGAAAATTCTTCAAGAGATGGGAATACCAGACCACCTGACCTGCCTCTTGAGAAACCTGTATACAGGTCAGGAAGCAACAGTCAGAACTGGACATGGAACAACAGACTGGTTCCAAATAGGAAAAGGAGTATGTCAAGGCTGTATATTGTCACCCTGCTTATTTAACTTATATGCAGAGTACATCATGAGAAACACTGGGCTGGAAGAAGCACAAGCTAGAATCAAGATTGCTGGGAGAAATATCAATAATCTCAGATATGCAGATGACACCACCCTTATGGCAGAAAGTGAAGAGGAACTTAAAAGCCTCTTGATGAAAGTGAAAGAGGAGAGTAAAAAAGTTAGCTTAAAGCTCAGCATTCAGAAAACTAAGATCATGGCATCTGGTCCCATCACTTCATGGCAGATAGATGGGGAGACAGTGGAAACAGCATCAGACTTTATTTTTTGGGCTCCAGAATCACTGCAGATGGTGATTGCATCCATGAAATTAAAAGACTCTTAATCCTTGGAAGGAAAGTTTTGACCAACCTAGATAGCATATTAAAAAGCAGAGACATTACTTTGCCAACAAAAGTCCATCTGGTCAAGGCTATGGTTTTTCCAGTGGTCATGTATGGATGTGAGAGTTGGACTGTGAAGAAAGCTGAGCACCGAAAAACTGATGCTTTTGAACTGTGGTGTTGGAGAAGACTCTTGAGAATCGGTTGGACTGCAAGGAGATCCAACCAGTCCATCCTGAAGGAGATAAATCCTGGGTGTTCATTGGAAGGACTGATGCTGAAGCTGAAAATCCAATACTTTGGCCACCTCATGTGAAGAGTTAACTCATTGGAAAAGTCCCTGATGCTGGGAGGGATTGGGGGCAGGAGGAGAAGGGGACGACAGGGGATGAGATGGCTGGATGACATCACTGACTCAATGGGCATGAGTTTGAGTAAACCCTGGTAGTTTGTGATGGACAGGGAGGCCTGGCATGCTGCGATTCGTTGGGTCACAAAGAGTCGGACTCGACTGAGTGACTGAACTGAACTGAACTGAACTGAACTGAATTGAATATATAATAAGTAGTAGTGCTAGTCACTCAGTCATGTCCAACTCTTTGCTATCCCGTGGATTGTAGTCCGTTAGGCTCCTTGGTCCATGAGATTCTATAGGCAAGAATACTGCAGTGGATTGCCATTCCCTTCTCCAGAGGATCTTCCCAACCCAGGGATCAAACCTGGGTATCCTTTATTTGATATATAATATATAGAGAGGAACCAGTTCATATGATTATGAAGGCTGAAAATTCCTAACAGCTGCAATATACAAGCCAATAGTTTCAAGACTCACAAAGAATCTATGTTTCAATTGGAGTCCAAAGGCAGGAAAGGACCATGCCCCTGCTCATGATAGTCCTGGTGAAGAGCTCCTGCTCACCTTCCAGTGAGCCTTTCTGCTCTACTCGGAACTCCAGCTGTGGAGAAGGAAATGGCACCCCACTCCAGTACTCTTGCCTGGAAAATCCCATGGACAGAGGAGCCTGGTAGGCTGCAGTCCATGGGAATGCAAAGAGTCGGACACGACTGAGCGACTTCACTTTCACTTTCCACTTTCATGCATTGGAGAAGGAAATGGCAACCCACTCCAGTGTTCTTGCCTGGGGAATCCCAGGGACGGAGGAGGCTGGTGGGCTGCTGTCTATGGGGTCGCACAGAGTCGCACACGACTGAAGTGACTTAGCAGTAGCAGCAGAACTCCAGCTGCTTAAATGAAGGTCATTCACATTGGAGAAGGGAATCTGCTTATCCAGTCTATTGATTCAAATGTTAATCTTGTCTGAAAATATCCTCACAGACACACTCAGAATTAACCAAATATCTGGCACCCCCAAGCCCAGTCCATTTGACACCTAAAATTAACAAACATAGCTAGGTCGCTAGTACCTCCACAGCCTGGACCCCAATGAACATTATTAAAACAGACCTGTCCAAATCAGGCCTAACCAGGTCTGAAACAAAGGATAGCCTATATTATCAAATTCTGGAAATCCACAGAAGTGTGAGAATAAGTTTGTTTGTTTGTTTGTTTGTTTTTTTTAAGCCATTGAGTTGTTAGATACATAGTGATAATTAATGTACACATCTAACATTTCCTTATTATATAACTGGATAGCCAAACATATTTGTGAAAAGGCCAAGCACAATGTCACACTACTGCATTTAATTTGAAGATCACTACTGATATCTATATGCGCTTCTTTATTTTGAGCCTTTACCACATTTGCTGTGTTGGAAAGTACACATGCATAGTTTCATGTAGGAAATAGTACAAGTATAACTGTCAGTGTATATCCCACATGTGATTGAAAGTAGTGTTTTAGAATGATGAAATAAGCTATTGAAGCACTACTGAAGCAATTTTATTTTTTGTTTTAAATGTGGCATTTCTTTGTAAGCATTTATTTTCTGTTCTTGGTTTTCTCCCATAATTTATGTTAAGCCAACCAATTTTCTGTTCCTATACTTGTCATTGCTTAATGCCTTTTTGATAAGTGTGTTATGACAACCATTATCTAGTCTTCAGGAATCTGATCTGTCACAAGTGCATTTCTAAAAATATCATTTGCAATGTCCCTTATTTCTGCTGCACTTGTTATGAAGTCTATGGATGTGTATGCCATGTGTTTCCGACATAGAGCGTTTAATTTCCCTGCAGAACATTTAATGATACCTGAACCTATTGGAAGATCTTTCTTAAGATGAAATAAATTTTCTTTTGTGTCAATTACACCTAACCTCAGGTACTCATAGGTCAAATTCTCTTTAAAATAAAGACAAGTATAGTAAGAATTAAATCAAAGATTGAAAGCAGATAGACCCCTGGGTTTAAAAGCTGTGTTCACTACTCTGTAGTCATGTGATAGCAGACAATGCTTTATATCTCCAGCCATTTGTTTTCTTAGCTTAATGACTTGCTTAAAGGTAGCTTATGATAATTGAATGAGATAACAAATAGCAGATTATTTAAAAGTGGTAAATTGTTCCATAATGGTATTTATTCTTTCTATTTTTACTTACAGAGAGCTCTTTTCATATAAAGAGAAGTTCCTAATGCCATCTTTTTTGTGACCTTGCTTTAGAAAGAACTTTTTACTACTGAAAACGTCCAGTGGCACTTAACTCGTCAGTCAGTTCAGTAACACAGTCATGTCCAACTCTTTGCAACCCCATGGACTGCAGAACACCAAGCTTCCCTGTCCATCATCAACTTCTGGAGCTTGCTTAAAATCATCTCCATTGAGTCGGTGATGCCATCCAACCATCTCATCCTCTGTGTCCCCTTCTACTCCTGACTTCAATCTTCCCAGCATCAGGGTCTTTTCCACTGAGTCAGTTCTTCACAGCAGGTGGCCAAAGTATTGGAGCTTCAGCTTCAGCATCGGTCCTTCCAAAGAATATTCAGGACTGATTTCCTTTAGAATTGACTGGTTTGACCTCCTTGCAGTCCAAGGGACTCTCAAGAGTCTTCTCCAACATCACAGTTCAAAAGCATTGATTCTTCAGCTCTCAGCTTTCTTTATGGTTCAACTCTTACTTTCATACATGACTACTAGAAAAACCATAGCTTTGACTACACAGATCTAGTTAACAAAGTAATGTCTCTTCTTTTTAATATGCTGTCTAGGTTGGTTACAGCTTTTCTTCTAAGAAGTAAGCGTCTTTTGATTTCACACCTGCAGTCATCATCTGCAGTGATTTTGGAGCCCTCAAAAATAAAGTCTGTCACTGTTTCTATTGTTTCCTCATTTATTTGTCATGAAGTTCTGGGACTGGATATCATGATTTTAGTTTTTTGAATGTTGACTTTTAAGCCAGCTTTTTCAGTCTCCTCTTTCATTTTCATCGAGAGGCTCTTTATCTTCATTTTCTATCATAAGGGTGGTGTCATCTGAATATCTTTGGTTATTGATATTTCTCCCAGCAGTCTTGATTTCAGCTTGTGATTCACCAGGCCAGCATTCCACATAACGTACTCTATGTAGAAGTTGAATAAGTAAGGTGACAATATACAGTCTTGATGTACTCTTTCCCAATTCGTAACCAGTCTGTTTTTCCATGTCTGGTTCTAGCTGTTGCTTCTTGGCCTGCATAAGATTCCTCAGGAGGTGGGTAAATTGATTTTGTATTCCATCTCTTCAAGAATTTTCCACAGTTTGTTGTGATCCACACAGTAAAAGACTTTGGTGTAGTCAATAAAGCAGAAGTAGATGTTTTTCTGGAACTCTCTTGGTTTTTTTATGAATCAACAGATGTTGGAAATTTGATCTCTGGTTCCTCTGCCTTTTCTAAATTCAGCTTGAACATGTGGAATTTCTCAGTTCACTGAGGAAGAAAGCCTTCCTCAGTGATCAGTGCAAAGAAATAGAGGATAACAACAGAATGGGAAAGACTCCAGATCTCTTCAGGAAAATCAGAGATACCAAGGGAATATTTCATGTAAAGATGGGCACAGTAAAGGACAGAAATGGTATGGACCTAACAGAAGCAGGGGATGTTAAGAAGAGGTAGCAAGAATACACAGAAGAACTATACAAAAAGGATCTTCATGATCCAGATAACCATGATGGCATGAACACTCACCTAGAGCCAGACACCCTGGAATGCAAAATCAAGTGGGCCTTAGGAAGCATCACAATGAACAAAGCTAGTGGAGGTAATGGAATTCCAGTTGAGTTATTTCAAATCCTGAAAGATGATGCTGTGGAAATGCTGCGCTCAATATGCCAGCAAATTTGGAAAACTCAGCAGTGGCCACAGGACTGGAAAAAGTCAGTTTTCATTCCAATCCCAAAGAAAGACAATGCCAAAGAATGTTCAAACTACCACATAATTATACTCATCTCACACACTAGTAAAGTAATGCTCAAAATTCTCCAAGTGAAGCTTCAACAGTATGAGAACCTAACTTGTTCTAGTTACTATAACTATAAGGAGAAGAAAATTGCAGAATTTTCACTCAATGAGTACATATAAAAATATATTAAATAAGTATCTGTAACAGATAGACAACCATTTTGTTATTCATAGACATTAGAATTTCTATCTAAGTAAGAAACTGGCTTCCCAGGTGGCTCAGTGGTGAATAATCTGCCTGCCAATGCAGGAGCCACAGCAGACACAAGTTTGATCCCTATTCCAGGAAGACAAACTGGAGGAGGAAATGGCAACCCACTCCTGTATTTTTGCCAGGAAAATCCCATGAATAGAGGAGGCTGGCAGGCTACAGTCCATTGTGTTGCAAACAGTCAGACATTACTGAGAAACTTAGCACACATGCACACTAATTAAGAAACTGCTATGTTGTTATCAAGGTCAGTAGTACTACTGTCTTATCCTTTGGGGAAAGATTTACAAAAGAAATATGTATTAAGATTCGTTGTTTTATTCTATTCTGCAAAATACAAAGGTAAACATTTTTTTAACTGAGGGTATATTATGAGGGTATATTTTTAACTGAGGGCATAAATATGGAGTAAAAGAAATCTGTGTCTTTTATATAATAAAAGTAACATTTATAGAGAATAGACTGTGCTCTAAGTATTTGTTACACATTTGCATATTAATTAATTTAAAACTCACAACAATCCTATGAAACAGCTATTTTTGTTATCCCATTTTATAGGTAGGAAATGTAAGTGCCAAGAATTTCTGTCACTAATCTGAAGTCACACAACTGGAAAAAGAGCCAGTGTAAAATAACCAATACAATTCACTTACATCCATGTCCAGCCACTTATACCTTGACATTACCCTAATATCCTTCACTCGGCACATTTAAATCTAGTATTCCACTTTCAGACCAAAGTTTCCTAATATTTAGTTGTCACAACAATTTATCTTTCTTTTACTCTTGCAAATGTCTGCTATTAGATCAGAAAATAGAAAAAGCCTTATACCTCTCTGTTTGCTGCTGTATATAGTAAGTCCATGATTCCCAAGTAAAATGTTTGCCCTCATCCTTCAATTCACCCCCAGTAAAATTCCACATGGTGCTAAAAGAATGGGCATTTCAAATACTCTGATCTGTTGTTACCACTCTCCTATCACCTCTCACTTGAGTACTACCACCATCTCACCACAAGAACCAGAAATACTTGATAATTCAGAGAAAATTGATTTTTCTTCTCTACACATCTCAAAAGTAACTCCTTAACCTCTCCCAGCAAACTCATTCTCTTTTTGTGTTACTTAACTCTGAATACTATTAGCATGTTTTCTTCCTCCAGATAGACTACTAGAAGTCATTGTTTACACTTCATATCCTCTCATCTTCCATTTCCATCAGCAATCCTTGTGATCTTACCTCTTACAGATCTCTAGAATTCATCTCGGGTTCTCCACACTCTTCTCCCGAGAACAAGCTACTACAATCTCCTACCGGAGGCATCACAATGCAGTCCTATGAATGCATCCCTCTGCCTCCACTCTTGCCCATTGTTACTAAGGCAAACAGTTCACAAAGCAGATCTAATCAACTCAAGATCCTTACTCAAAATGCTACAAATTTTTAACAAAAATCTTAATAGAACTTGGCATGATCTTATGTTAGTCTTAGTTTCTATGTCTTACACAGTGGTCTTTCCTTGATGAACTGAACCTCAGACTTCACCACTGGGCCTCTTACATGTTCCTTCCTCTGTCTTAAATGCACTTTCCCCTTCTCTATGTGTTCATTTCCTGTTATTTCTTGATATCACAATTTAATTTCCTCTGTCCTGGTCCCCAGTGGTAGGTCTTTCCCCTACTCCATGGTACTGTGTGATTTATCTTCACAGATCTTATTCTATTGTAATTGTAATGTTACATGTCTGTGATCATTTTATTAATGTCTGCCTCATCAACTAAAGAACTGCAAACTCCACAAGAACAGAGATAGTGTCATATATTGAGTCTTGAAATATAAAGTCCTTAATAAATATTTGTTATTTAATGGATTGATCTATATCAGTGGTTGGTAGAAGGGTTCTTTATTGTAAGCATTTTGAACTTCTGAACTTCAGGATGGAAAGATAATAAATTTGTATTGTTTCAAGCTACCAAGTCTGTGGTAATTTTTATAGCAGCAGTAGAAAATTAATATACTGGTGTAGCATTTTTAACTGTAGAACTTATTTATAGCACAGAATTATAATTTTCTGCTTGTTATGTCTCCCACCAGATTTTACCTCCCAGAAGAGAGGAACACTTCTTGAATAAATAGCCTGAGTAAACTGCACAATGCTTGGCATATAAATTGACAGAATGAAAGAATAAATTATCTTCTAACAGTCTATTAAATAGGAATGACCTTTTACACATAGTGGCAAAATTTTTATTACTTTTTCATTTGGAGTAATTTTTGTGACCACTGAGATGTTGCTGGTGTGTCTCTTTGAAAAAAAAAACAAAAACAAACGATAAAACTTACTTCTCTTGGTATTCCTTTTTTTCCTTCATGGCAATAAATGTTTACTTCAAGCAGCCTTTAAATTTTTTTTTTACATTCTAATGACAATGCAAATTAATTATTAAGAAGAGTAAGAAAACACTATAATATTCATTTTTTTCTGTAACAATGACTTTTTAAGCCATAGTTTTACTTTTTTTTCTTTTTCTGATTTTTAGAAACTTTCTTTTCTGAAAAAAGATAAAACTTTCCAGTGGTCATTTCATTTAAAAACATCTGACAAGTGAGGGATAACTAACAAAATTCAATCATACTTTCAGCAATGTGCTATAAATTAAAACAGATGCAGAGTTAAGTGTATTTCTTTACTGCAGGCCCAGGACTAGAATTTAATGACTTACAATACTCACATGTGTGGGTGCTAAGTTGCTTCGGTCATGTCTGACTCTTAGCAATGCCATAGACTGTAGCCTGCGGCCCACGGAGTGGGTTGCTATGTCCTCCTCCAGGGGATCTTACTGACCCAGAAAAGGAACCCGTGTCTCCAGCAGCTCCTGCATTGCAGGTGGATTCTTACCGCTGAACCCTGGGGGAAGCCCCCATAATATCCACATCCACATGCAGTTGTATTGCAGATATTTGAAGTAGAATAGGAATTTAATGAAGAGAAATATGAGTAAAAATCCTTATAGCAGATACAAATTTAAATGTCTACCATATCTTGTGGGCATGTCCATCTATATGTAAATTGACAGCAGTATATTCATAGACTCACCTTAATCCTTTCCAAAGCATTCAAATAAGCTTTTATACCAGTGCCTTTTATTTTGATGTGCTTCATCTATTTGTGTAATATTATATTAATAATAAAATATAATACAAATGTAAGTGACAGAGGAATTATGAGAATAAATGCAGGGTGTAGTAAGCACACACTCCAATTTACAGGAGGAGAGGGCATGGGACCCACAAGAAAGCAGGCTTCTACCCCAAGTCTGCGTTGCGGCCCCATGAAATGAAGATCTACAGAGGAGCAGTTAACGAAACTAAGTGGCAATTGCTTGCTAGAGCCACTACTCAGAATGACCTTCTCAATTTTACTCTGCTTCTAGCTGGAAATTTCTTACTTCTCTTTTATAATTCAGTGTACATTTTCCCTTCTCTGGGAGGGTGTCTCCAGTGTCACCAGATAGAATTAGCAGAGACAGTATTTCACTGTTCTCTTGGAGTACTTACACTCTCTGTAGTACTTATACTTGGTAATGGTCAGTCAATTATTTGCCTTCTTTGGTGAAGTTTCTATGATCTACAAAGAACAGGGATTGTATTCTACACATTTTGCATCCCACTGACACCAGCACAGGCCTGTTTTTAAGCTAATAGATGATTAATAATTTTTTGTAGTGAGTGAATACATTTTAGACATAAATGTATGCTAGATAAAGACTGGGTTCATACACTGGGTAAAAATTGTTAAAATAAAGTAAAAATAAAGGAAAGGCATTATAATGGATATTTGAGTGAAAGTTTTAGGGTAGGAAATGACTTAAGGAAAAAAAAAACAGATTTGAAGCAAAGAAGAATTGAATTCTAAGCTTTCATTTATACACACGTTGTATATTAAGCAGAATCAGTACTAGGAAAGTCATTATAAAACTGTTCAGAAATATGGGAAATGGGAATGAAATATAATGAACCAATGGGATTTGGGAGGCTGAATTGTCCCTACATTTAGCAAATGTTTATTGGTCAGATTCTTACTGGTCTTAATGAGGCTTTGAGTTATCTGAAAGTAAGGAAGCTTTGATTATAATGTATTGGGTTGACAAAAATGAATGAGCTTGGAAGGCATTATGCTAAGCAAAATAAGCCAGAGAGAGAGACAAACTTTGCATCATATCACTCTTACATGGAATCTAAAAAGTACAATAAACTAGTGAATATAACTAAAATGAAGACTCAAAGATATAGAAAACAAATGAGTGATTACGAGTGGTGGGGGAGGGTCAATGTAGGGGTGGAGGTGAGAGGGACAAACTCTTATGAATAAGACAGGCTCAAAAATGTACAACACAAGGAACATTGCCAATATTTTGCAATAATTATACATGGAAGGTAACTTCTAAATTATATAAAACTTTTTAAAAAGGCCATTGGAATATTAATAGAGAAAAAAACTAGTTCAGTTTCAGTTTCAGTTCAGTCGTTCAGTCGTGTCCGACTCTCTGAGACCCCATGAACTGCAGCACGCCAGGCCTCCCTGTCCACCTGTCCAACTCCTGGAGTACACCCAAACCTATGTCCATCGAGTCAGTGATGCCATCCAACCGTCTCACCCACTTTCATCCCCTTCTCCTTCTGCACTCAATCTTTCCCAGCATCAGGGTCTTTTCAAATGAGTCAGCTCTTTGTATCAGATGGCCAAAGGATTGGAGTTTTAGCTTGAACATTAGTCCTTCCAATTAATACCCAGGACTGATCTCCTTTAGGATGGACTGGTTGGATCTCCTTGCAGTCCAAGGGACTCTCAAGAGTTCTCCAACACCATAGTTCAAAAGCATCAATTCTTCGGCACTCAGATTTCTTCATAGTCCAACTCTAACATCCATACATGACCAGTGGAAAAACCATAACCTTAACTAGATGGGCCTTTGTTGGCAAAGTAATGTCTCCGCTTTTTAATATGCTGTCTAGGTTGGTCATAACTTTTCTTCCAGGGAGTAAGCGTCTTTTAATTTCATGGCTGCAATCACCATCTGCAGTGAATTTGGAGCCCAGAAAAATAAAGTTAGCCACTGTTTCCACTGTTTCACCATCTATTTGCCATGAAGTGATGGTACTGGATGCCACGGTTTTAGTTTTCTGAATGTTGAGCTTTAAGACAATTTTTTCACTCTCCTCTTTCACTTTCATCAAGAGGCTCTTTACTTTTTCTTCACTTTCTGCCTTAAGGGTGGTGTCATCTGCATATCTGAGGTTATTGATATTTCTCCCAGCAATCTTGATTCCAGCTTGTGCTTCCTCCAGCCCAGCATTTCTCTTATATACTCTGCATATAAGTTAAATAAGCAGGGTAACAATATACAGCCTTGACTTACTCCTTTCCCTATTTGGAACCAGTCTGTTGTTCCATGTCCATTTCTAACTGTTTCTTCCTGACCTGTATACAGGTTTCTCAAGAGGCAGGTCAGGTGGTCTGGTATTCCCATTTCTTTCAGAATTTTCGACAGTTTATTGTGATCCACACAATCAAAGGCTTTGACATAGTCAATAAAGCAGAAATAGATGTTTTTCTGGAACTCTCTTGCTTTTTCAATGATCCAGCGGATGATGGCAATTTGATCTCTGGTTCCTCTGCCTTTTCTAAAACCAGCTTGAACATCTGGAAGTTCACGGTTCACCTATTGCTGAAGCCTGGCTTGGAAAATTTTAAGCATTACTTTACTAGCTTGTGAGATGAGTGTAATTGTGCGGTAGTTTGAGCATTCTTTGGGATTGCCTTCCTTAGGGATTGGAATGAAAATTGACCTTTTCCAGTCCTGTGGCCACTGGTGACTTTTCCAAATTTGTTGGCATATTGAGTTCAGCACTTTCACAGCATCATCTTTCAGGATTTGAAATAGCTCAACTGGAATTCCATCACATCCACTAGCTTTATTCGTGGTGATGCTTCCTAAGGCCTGCTTGACTTCACATACCATCATACCATTGGCATTATCTGGGTCATGAAGATCTTTTCTTTACAGTTCTTCTGTGTGTTCTTGCCACCTCTTCTTAATATCTTCTGCTTCTATTAGGTCCCTACCATTTCTGTCTTTTATTGAGCCTATCTTTGCATGAAATGTTCCGTTGGTATCTCTAATTTTCTTGAAGAGGTCTCTAGTCTTTCCCATTCTATTGTTTTCTTCTATTTCTTTACATTGATCTCTGAGGAAGGCTTTCTTATCTCTTCTTGCTATTCTTTGGAACTCTGCATTGAGATGTGTATATCTTTCCTTTTCTCATTTGCTTTTAACTTCTCTTCTTTCACAGCTATTTGGAAGGCCTCCTCAGACAGACATTTTGCTTTTTTGCATTTATTTTTCTTGGGGATAGTCTTGATCCCTGTCTCCTGTACAATGTCACAAACCTCCATCCATAAGTCATCAGGCACTCTGTCTATCAGATCTAGTCCCTTGAATCTCTTTCTCACTTCCACTGTATAGTCATAAGGGATTTGATTTAGGTCATACCTGAATGGTCTTGTGGTTTTCTCCCCTTTCTTCAATTTAAGTCTGAATTTGGCAGTAAGGAGTTCATGATCCAAGGTACAGTTAGTCAGCTCCCGGTTTTGTTTTTGCTGACTGTATAGAGCTTCTCCATCTTTGGCTGCAAAGAATATAATCAATCTGATTTTGGTGTCGACCATCTGGTGATGTCCATGGATAGAGTCTTCTCTTGTGTTGTTGGAAGAAGGTGTTTGCTATGACCAGTGCGTTCTCTTGTCAGAACTCTATTAGCCTTTGCCCTGCTTCATTCCGTACTCCAAGGCCAAATTTGTCTGTTACTCCAGGTGTTTCTTGACTTCCTACTTTTGCATCCCAGTCCCCTCTAATGAAAAGGACATCTTTTTTGGGTGTAAAGAAATGATAATATAGAGGTATGGGGTTAACAGATACAAGCTACTGTATATAAAATAGATACAGGAGATTAAGAGACATGAATTATTATGATAAAATAAATAAGCTAAAAGGATATATTGTACAATACAGGGAATGTTACCAATACTTTAATATAACTATAAATGGAATATTTCCTTAAAAAATTTGAATTACTCTGCTGCATACATGAAACATGTAATATTGTACACCAACATACCTCAGTTAAAAAAAAAGAAATGGTGATATTGCCTGAGTGTTTAATCATAAAGGGTGAAAAAACATATAAGAAAAATTTTAATCTAATATATAAGAGAAAATAGTGACTTCCCTGGCAGTCCAGTAGTTAAGATTTTTCCTTCCAATGCAGGGGATGAGGTCCAATCCCTGCTGGGAGAGCTAAAACTCTACACACCTTGGGACTAGAAAAATGGAAAGAACATAAAACAGAAGCAATATTGTAACAAATTCAATAAAGTCTTTAAAAATGGTCCACATTAAAAAAAAAATCTTAAGAAAATATATGTAAGAGAAAACAAAAAATGCACAAGTTAACCTCCTCCAATTAAATATAAATGAATAGATAACATTGGGTATCATAGTTAAAAATTTTAATGAGCAGAGAACACGAACACTGACAGAATAGACACAAACCAGTTTGTCCAATGGGAGCTAATTTACTCTTTAGTATATCTGGATATGGTATTTCCCTCCTAGTAGACACCAATTTATTTTTACTTTTCTGAAAATGTTTGGGATAATTTCAGTCTCTACTTTCAAGAATTAAATTCTTAACACTCAGTGTCCTCTTTATTTAGCCCACTATTCTATTCATCTAGGCCAGGTGTTAAGTCAACTACTTAGATTTTGATCTTTCAGCAGTTTTTAATAATGCTGACTTTTCAGAGTTTTTCACTGTAATTTAAATTACAATTTTCATCAATATTTCTTTTCAGTATTATAATGTGCTTAGTGATATTAGGAAATATAATTACTCTTTGGCTGAAAAATGCACAGTCCAGTAAATATGAAGAAAATTTTTTCTGCTCTGTCAAAAATAGCTTTCAAAATAGAGCTACAATATAGATTTTTTTCAAAATACTTTTATGCTTGATAGAAATGATGTCTATGTGTATTTTCTCTTTTTATTAACAAAATCATCTGTTGACATCTTTTCAATATGACAATATTTTGTGAAAGTTTGTGTTTCTTTAATAAAATAGATATATTATTTAGAAAATAGTAGATTTATAAGCTGTAAGTTTAAACAATGAAAGAATAATTTCAGTTGACCAATTTAGCAGTTTTCAATATTTTTAACATTAAATTAATTACTTCTATTAAAACAACTGTTATTAAAGACCATATATATATAAACATTTCAACTTAAATTCTATACTTTTTCTTAATAATAAAATAATAGATTAACTGAAAGCTTAATTAAATTATTTAATGAACATATGATTTTTTTCAATCTGTCTACAACCCCATTCACCCATCCAGTTCCAAAATAAAATCAACATATAATGATTAAAATCATAGGTATATTGAAGTTGAAGAAGTGAAGTTGCTCAGTCATGTCCGACTCTTTGCGATTCCATGGACCGTAGCCTACAGGCTCCTCCCGTGGGATTTTCCAGGCAAGAGTACTGGAGTGGGTTGCCATTTCCTTCTCCGGAGGATCTTCCCTACCCAGGGATAGAATCCGGGTCTTCCGCCTTGGACTCAGACGCTTTACCGTCTGAGCCACCAGGGGAGTCTTATAGATATATTAAGTCACTGTAAAGAATCAGAATGGCTATGGAGCTAGCTGACTTTTTAATGTTAAATTGCTTTAAAATATAAACCTGTTAAATGGACTATGCCAGTTAAAAATGAGATGGTCAGATATAGGATCATAGAAAAAGCATTTAGAATTTCAGGGTAAAAAGTAAACAATGTCCATTCCAGAGATTCTTAGAAAAAGGAGAATTTGTCCTCTTATTCAAGCTGTTTAGATCATGAACAAGTTCCACACAACCATAGTGATGGTTTTAGCAACCTATATTAACCTCCCTTAAATAATGAGAGAGTCTGACCAGGACAAGTTCATTACAACTCACCAAATCTTTGCACACATTTCAACATTTCTCAGCCCTCTTCCAACTAGGCAATGTGATTTATTCTGGGCCAGTTGTTTGTGACCAGAGTGATGTGTGTCACTTTCAACTGTATTTTTAACATTGGGTGTATATTCCTCCACCTCTCCTAGAAAGAAATGAACCCTAGTTGAAGTGTCACTGAAGTTTCAGGGGTTTTATGTGACAGGTCCCAAATTTTATAAATTTTGCTCCAGGCCACTTTGCTTTTGCAAAAGACCTACATTAGTACCTACTTTCACTATCCTAAAACAATACGAAGAGGATTTTGGCTTTTACAGAAAAAGTAAAAATAGCGTTTTTCATGTGTTCTGTAGCGTCTTTGAAGATGGAGTATGCACCCTGAGCTGTGAGAGTGGCGCCTCCCAGCCCCTTCTTGGGGAACTGCACTGAACACCTCAGCACCAAGGCGCCTTGCCATTGAACTGCATCTGTGACCATCTGTGATTTATCAGGATTTTTTTTTGTTTGTGTGTTCTAGTTAGACGCGTCCTAAGGTGATTGCTCCTTTATTTTATGCCATTTCAGATTTGAAACGTTTTATATAGTAGGAGAAACCTATACCACAGTGTACACTGGCCTATCTGCCTAGTGTGCTAATTTACATTATTATAATTTCATATTCACCAAATAAAAAATATAGTTTTGCTCCACACATAATTATTTAAGTAATTAATTTAATAATAATAATTATCTCAAGGTAATGTGTTGATCAGGCCATGAAGATTCTTGTAAATGTGACAGGTACATGACTTCTTGTCAGTTCAATATGCTAGTAGTAGATTTTTATGCATCAGTTTTCTTATTTTGGTTAGTTTTAGTCTTTCAAAGAGATAAGTATTTCTCCTATATAAAATATAAAGTTTTAGAGCCTAAAATACTGAGTTCCTTTATCAATAGTACCTGACCTTGTATACACAGAGGCTCACCTCCATCCTGATAAAATCTTTTTATATACTTTCACTCTCCCATTGCTGCATGCATTTTTCATTTAATATCTTTTCACTATATACATTTAGAAAAACATTTGTTAAAGTCATAGAAGGATGTATAAAGATAAAAATAAATAACATTTTCTTTTTATCCAAGCAGAACTAAATATAATTCAACTGAGCTTAGGAGTTTGGTTTCTTACCCTCAAAATGCTATAAAAGCACCAACCTCAGAAATGATTCAAGTGTATAACATCACAGTTCATCTTTATGTTTAACCTTTTTTCTTGGTACACTTTAAGTGCATTTTTACATGTTCTGTTTTTGGTTCAAATAGAATTTTCAGTAACTCAATGTTCAGGATTCGCTTTTCTAAGCCAACCATCTCTTTTAGCCTTCTTTGTATATCTTATTTTCCAGACCATTTAGTATTACCATCACTCATGGTGGATCTCTGGTTTCTTTCCAGAGCTTTCTTTTCTTTAAAATTTATACCATCAAATTCTCAGAATAATTTAAACTTGATACACACACACACACACACACACACACACACACACAAAATCCATGTTTACTTGCTGCTTAATGGACCAACACTATTTTTCCAAGTAGAAATAAGGCCCAAGAAATAGTATCACTTCACAAATAAGAGGCCTTGCTTTCAAAAAGTAGTGCCTATAACAAGGTGCTGTGATCACAGTATTACAGTGCATTTGAATATCTTTATGTTTTCCCACTGACATCAAAGTGAATTCAAAGTATTGAAATCTCTTTGGTGATTTGGCCCATTTATTAAATTTGACATGTGTTTATAGAGATGCCAAGTAACTGCAAAATACTAGGGACTTCCCTGATGGTCTTGCAGTTAATAACCCACCCTCCAATACAGGGGATGAAAGTTCAATCCCTGGTGATCCCAGGTAAGGGAACTAGGCTCCCAAATGCCATGGAGCAACTAAGCCTGCACACCTCAATTACTGAGTTCCCACACTCTAGTCTTCCCAGGTGGCAGTAATGGTAAAGAACCCACCTGCCAATACAGGAGTCTTAAGAGACGTGAGTTTGATCCCTGGGTTGGGAAGATCCCCTGGAGAAGAACATGGCAACCCTCTCCAATATTCTTGCCTGGAAAATCTCATGGATAGAGGAGCCTGGCAGGTTATAGCCCATGAGTTGCACAGAATCAGACACAACTGAAGTGACTTGTGCGCACACACACACACACACACACACACACACACACGCACACACAGAGTCTAGACACCAAGTGACACAAGAAAGATTCCGTGTGCAGCAACTAAGACTCTACTCGACCAAATAAATAAACACATATATATTTAAAGTAAAAAAAAAATGCAAGATACTCAATTTTAAGTATGATTTTTATTCTACATAGCTTGAATATTATTTTTAGTGTAATCTTAATCTTTTTTACTTTAAATAAACTTAGTTTACTTATTTTTTTGAAATAATTACTATTCTTGATTTGAATTCCTTAGTCTGATTTATGGTTTTATGTTAAATATTTCTTATTTTAATTTTCTGTAAAAATGTATAGCATAGATAGTAAGTTTTGAATTTTTAATGCATTCTTAAAATTACATGCTGTTTTATTTCTCAGAATCAAACTTTTGTAAATAACTAGGCCCCAAGATAAAGTCCTACATAATTCTCAGCCTTGGATTAATAGGCCACACAGACTTGAAATTAAATGTTAAGTCTACATGCTTATTATCTAGTAAACTTTTTAGAAGGTGATCCTCACATTACTGTGCCCCTTATATCCCAAGAATATGTTCCCAGACTCCAAAATAGTGCTTCCCCAAGTTTTACTGCAAAACATTAGCTTCTCAACATGTTTCATTAGAAATAGTCTCCAAGGTCAATTAAGTTTGGGAAACAGGGCATGCAAAATGCCACTTAAGAGGTGTAAACTGTCCATTAATATATTCAAGAGTCTGAGGAATACTGAAGCAAATAACCTACTTAAATTTATCAACTAAATGGACCACATAGCTGTCTATGTGTATGTACATGTATAAATATGTATATGTACAAAATCTATTGATATTCTCTGGAACTAGTGCCAATTGTGTTCTAAAACAGCTACTTGCAAAATGTTTCTCTAGACCAGTGATTCTCAGCCTCAGCACTGGGTACATTTGGGGATGAATAGTCCTTGGCTAGGGACAAGGCCTGCTGTCCAGTGATTATCTAATGCTTAGCTGCTTCCCAGGTTCTACCCACCAGATGCCAATATTAATAAAAAGTATCTCCCAACATTGCCAAATGTACTCTCAGGGGTAAATTTGCTCTCATTTGACATCTACAGGTAGTAGTTTTCAATTCAGATTTGAACTTATGAAGGTACTTCAGAATGTTACAGTAAGGTATGTATTTGGGCAGAAGGACTGAGGAAAAAAGAAGATAGAGAAGGTTAAATACTCATAGTGTTGGTAGCCTAGTTCTAAGGCTGCTGGTTCAGAAGAATTAAGTATGTGATTCTTTGCTCATAATGTTTGCCCAGCTTGCTTACCTGGATCTATTTCACTTGATTACTCAGAGCATGGAAAACCTTTTTTTGATTTCTTAAGCTTTATATTTTTACTCACTCTCTCACATTCCAAATATTTAAGAACTTCTTTGACCTCTTTCTAACTCATTTCTACAGTCTACCTGGATAATCTCTACTACTATCATGGGTTCAAATAAGACCACTACCTGATACATTTAAATTAGTGTCATCAATCCTGACTTTTATCCAGAAATTTCCATTGGAGTTGAAAAAGTCAAACTCAACATCTGACTCCCCTAAGCCTATTCTTCATCTTTAATCTGTTGAAGTATCATCATCCCCATGAGAAATGAGGAATGAAAAACTGTTTCAGGCTCCAGTCCATCCTCAACTGTTCCAGTTTGTCTTCACTTTCCCAGCTTCACATGGATTTCCCTAAAACTTCCTGCACTTGTGACTTCAACCTCCAGTTCCACAGGCAAAGATGGAAGACTTGCATGGGCTTAATCAGCTCCTACATTGTGTGAATTCAAGTATTTGGAGAAATTCCTTATATATTCCTCCTAGTGATCTTGTTTTTACAATGAATGAGGGATCTCATATCTTGGTTCTATCTTCTTTCACCATCTCCTTCTCCACAGAGGAGATGAATTAACCTATCTAGTCTTCTTTGTTTTCAGAGTCTCTTATCTTTCTCTTTCATTTTTCATCCTGTTCTCTTTCAGATCTTTACTATTTCAATAATCCCCTATCTGGTCACCCAGTCACCAATCTCTTCTTTAATTCTTTGTTCACATGGTCTTCAGAGTTACCTTTCTAAAAAGTATCCACTCATTCAAGTTTTGTTCATTCATGTGTAAAAAAATACTTCATGAACATTTGCTGTATTTCAGGAGTTGTAACAGACCTTAGAGATGAAGTGAGCAAGAGGACTAACATCACTCCTTCTCCTATAGAGTATACTTAGTAATGAAGGAAACAAATAGCACAAAAGTTTAATAAAACAAGTATAAATAAGTGCTTGGAAAGAAATAAGCAAGATGAGGAAAAGGTGTATAACTAGAGGAATGAGAAGAGTAACATTCTGGATAACCGTGTCTGGGAAGACCTCACAAAGAGTGATATTTAAGTTGAAGCCTGAAGGGAGAACAGAAGCTAGCATTATCAGCGAGCTTTGTTTGAAGGAACTGAACCACTGGGAGTGGTATATAAGGAATTTCTTATAGGGATTTGAGCTCACAGGATGTGAGAGCTGATTAAGCCTATGTAAGACTTCTGTCTTTGCATGTGGGGCTGGAAACTGAAGATGGTAGGCAGGAAGTCTGGAAGATGATGTGAAGTGGGAAGAGTGAGGACACAGTAGAACAGGTGAGGATGAACTGGAGCCTGCATCAGTTTCTTACCACCTTCAAACTACCAATCTTAATGGTTCAAGTGACTTTCTAGAAAAGTTGCAACCCTTGTCATGGAGCTAAACATACACCTAGTACAGGAGCAGAGGAAGCCAAAGGAGGAACTCATAGTTTGTGAAAGAGACAGAGGCCCGACTGCTGCTCGGTGCTATCAAGATGAGTCAGCCGAGAAGCAAACACCTGTGTGAACTACGACAGCACTGGCACAGTTTTTTTTGTATCAACCGAGTGTGAACAGAATCTATTTGTGGCTTCTCTGCCTTTCAAATTTCATGCCAAATATCCTTTGTTTGCTTCTAATTTGGAACTATTTAGGGAAGAGAATTCAGGGAAATATGATTCTCATTTAACGCAGTTGACATAGTCTACCTCGCTAGTCTTGTGAGGAGTGGAAAAAAATGCATTGGGGCTATATATGTGAAATCCCTGAGACATTAAAATGTTTGATGAACTGAGAATGAAAATGGTTGGACAATAGTACAGGAGCAGAAGAGCATGAAATGTAATTAAAGAGACAGCAGGGTTGAGGTTCTGCTGTGTTGTATGGACTGCTAGGTGGCAAATGGTCACCATTTCCTTCAAAGTCTTCTGTTTCCTCCCAATAGTAAACCCAAGTTTCTTGCCTTTGCACTCTAGCTACTAAAGGGGGGTTACAACATCTAACTAAATTGGGAATGCACAGAATGTTCTGAACACAAATTGCAATCACCTAGAGAAAATAAAAATCCAATTTTGGGGCCTCATTGCAGATATTTTATTTTTAATTGGTGTGAACTATATTCCTGGTGTTTGCTGAACTAGAATCGCACTGAGATGGGTTCATACCAGGGTATGTGCATGCTTAGTTGCTCAATCATGTCTGATTTTTTGCAACCTGATGGACTGTAGCCTGTCAGGTTCCCCTGTCCATGGAATTTTCCTGGCAAGAACACTGGAGTGGGTTGCCATTTTCTCCTCCAGGGGATCTTCTCAAACCAGGGATCAAACTCATGTCTCCTGCATTGGCAGGCAGATTCTTTCCCACTGAGCCACCTGTGAAGTCCTTCACAGCAGGGTACTCCTGAACATTTGAGGATTTTCATTAGCAATTAGGTCCTGGAGCATGAAAAGTTAAGATAATAATTACTAAGTCATATAATACTGAGTCATTTTGTAGGATGGGGGCTTCCCTGATACATCAGCTGGTAAAAAATCCACCTGCAATGCAGGAGACCCTGGTTTGATTCCTGGGTTGGGAAGATACTCTGGAGAAGGGATAGGCTACCCACTCCAGCATTCTTGGACTTCGCCTGTGGCTCAGCTAGTAAAGAATCTGCCTGCAATCAGGAAACCTGGGTTTGATCCCTGGGTTTGGACGATCCCCTCAGAAGGGAATGGCTGCCCACTCCAGCATTCTGGCCTGGAGTATTTCATGGACTGTATAGTCCATGGGGTCACAAAGAGTCAGACACTGCTGAGTGACTTTCACTTTCACTTTTTGTAGGATAACACATTAAAATTTCAGCAGCACCTACTCGTATCTTTTTAAAAATTTGTTAATTTATTTATTTTAATTGGAGGCTAATTACGTTACAATGTTGTAGTGGTTTTTGCCATACATTGACATAAATCAGCCATGGGTGTACATGGGTTCACCATCCTGAAACCTCCCTCCCCATCCCATCCCTCAGGGTCATCCCAGGGCACCAGCACTGAGTACCCTGTCTCATGCATTGAACCTGGACTGGTGATCTGTTTCATATATGATAATATATGTGTTTTAATACTATTCTCTCAAATCACCCCACCCTCGCCTTCTCCCACAGAGTCCAAAAGACTCTTCCATACATCTGTGTCTCTTTTGCTGTCTCACATATAGGGTCATCGTTACCATCTTTCTAAATCCCATATATATGTGTTAATATACTATATTGGTGTTTTTCTTTCTGACTTATTTCACTCTGTATAACAGCCTCCAGTTTCATCTACCTCATTAGAACTGATTCAAATGCATTCTTTTTAATAGCTGGATAATATTCCATTGTGTGTATGTACCACAGCTTTCTAATCCATTCATCTGCTGATGTACATCTAGTTTGCTTCCATGTCCCAGCTATTGTAAACAGTGCTGCAATGAACATTGGAGTACGTGTATCTCTTTCAATTCTGGTTTCCTTGGTGTGTATGCCCAGCAGTGGGATTGCTGGGTCATAAGACATTTCTATTTCCAGTTTTTTAAGGAATCTCCTCACTGTTTTCCATAGTGGTTGTACTAGTTTGCATTCCCACCAACAGTGTAAGAGGGTTCCCTTTTCTCCACACCTTCTCCAGCATTTACTGTTTGTAGACATTTTGATAGCAGCCATTCTGACCAGCATGATACGGTACCTCATCGTGATTTTGATTTGCATTTCTCTGATAATGAGTGATGTTGAGCATCTTTGCATGTGTTTGTTAGCCTTCTGTATGTCTTCTTTAAGAAATGTCTGTTTAGTTCTTTGGCCCATTTTTTGATTGGGTCGTTTATTTTTCTGGAATTGAGCTTCAAGTGTTGCTTGTATATTTTTGAGATTAATTCTTTGTGAGTTGCTTCATTTTCTATTATTTTCTCCCACTCTGAAGGCCATCTTTTCGCCTTGCTTATAGTTTTCTTCATTGTGCAAAAGCTTTTAAGTTTAATTAAGTCCCATTTATTTATTTTTGCTTTTATTTCCAAAACTCTAGGAGGTGGGTCATAGAGGATCCTGCTGTGATTTATGTCAGAGAGTGTTTTGCCTATGTTTTCTTCTAGGAGTTTAATAGTTTCTGGTCTTACTTTTAGAACTTTAATCCATTTTGAATTTATTTTTCTGTATGGTGTTAGAAAGTGTTCTAGTTTCATTCTTGTACAAGTGGTTGACCAGTTTCCCCAGCACCACTTGTTAAAGAGATTGTCTTTTCTCCATTGTATATTCTGGCCTCCTTTGTCAAAGATAAGGTGTCCATAGGTGTGAGGATTTATCTCTGGGCTTTCTATTTTGTTCCATTGGTCTATATTTCTGTCTTTGTGCCAGTAACATACTGTCTTGATGACTGTAGCTTTGTAGTGTTGTCTGAAGTCAGGCAGGTTGATTCCTCCAGTTCATTCTTCTTTCTCAAGATTGCTTTTCTTCTTTCTCAAGATTGCTTTGGCCATTCAAGGTTTTTTTTGTTTTGTTTTGTTTTTTAATGTCCATGCAAATTTTGAAAGTATTTGTTCCAGTTCTGTGAAAAATACCATTGGTAGCTTGATACGGATTGCATTGAACCTATAGATTGCTTTGAGTAGTATACTCATTTTCACTACATTGATTCTTCCAATCCATGATTATGGTATTCTCCATCTATTTGTGTCCTCTTTGATTTCTTTCATCAGTGTTTTATAGTTTTCTATATATAGGTCTTTTGCTTCTTTAGGTAGATTTATTCCTAAGTATTTTATTCTTTTCATTTCAATGGAGAATGGAATTGTTTCCTTAATTTCTCTTTATTTTTCTCAGTGTATAGGAATGCAAGGGATTTCTGTCTGTTAATTTTATATCCTGCAACTTTACTATATTCATTGATTAGCTCTAGTAATTTTCTGGTAGAGTCTTTAGGGTATTTTATGTAGAAGATCATGTCATCTGCAAATAGTGAGAATTTTACTTCTTCTTTTCCTATCTGGATTCCTTCTACTTCTTTTTCTTCTCTGATGGCTGTGGCTAAAACTTCCAAAACTATGTAGAATAGTAGTAGTGAGAGTGGGCACCCTTGTCTTGTTCCTGACTTTAGGGGAAATGTTTTCAATTTTTCACCATTGAGGACAATGTTTGCTGTGGGTTTATCATATATGGCTTCTATTATGTTGAGGTATGCTCCTTCTATTCTTGTTTTCTGGAGTGTTTTTATCATAAATAGATGTTGAATTTTGTCAAAAGCTTTTTCTGCATCTATTGAGATAATCATATGGCTTTTATCTTTCAATTTGATAATGTGGTGTATCACATTGATTGACTTGCAAATATTGAAGAACCCTTGCGTCCCTGGGATAAAGCCCACTTGTTCATGATGTATGATCTCTTTAATATCTTGTTGGATTCTATTTGCTAGAATTTTGTTAAGGATTTTTGCATCTCTGTTCATCAGTGATATTGGCTTGTAGTTTTCTTTTTTGGTGGCATCTTTGTCTGGTTTTGGTATTAGGGTGATGATGGCTTTGCCTCATAGAATGAGTTTGGAAGTTTACCTTCTTCTGCAATTTTCTGGAGGAGTTTGAGTAGGATAGGTGTTAGCTCCTTTCTCAATTTTTGGTAGAATGCAGCTGTGAAGCCATCTGGTACTGGACTTTTGTTTGTTGGAAGATTTCTGATTACAGTTTTCATTTCCGTGCTTGTGATGGGTCTGTCAAGATTTTCTATTTCTTCCTGGTTCAGATTTGGAAAGTTATACGTTTCTAAAAACTTGTCCATTTCTTCCAAGTTGTCCATTTTATTGACATATAGTTGCTGATAGTAATCTCTTATGATCCTTTGTATTTCTGTGTTTTCTGTTGTGATTTTTACATTTTCATTTCTAATTGTGTTGATTTGATTCTTCTCCCTTTTTTTCTTTATGAGTCTGACTAATGGTTTGTCTATTTTGTTTATCTTCTCAAAGAACCAGCTTTTAGTTTTGTTGATTTTGGCTATGGTCTCCTTTGTTTCTTTTTCATTTATTTCTGCCCTAATTTTTATGATTTATTTCCTTCTACTAACCCTGAGGTTCTTAATTTCTTCCTTTTCTAGTTGCTTTAGGTGTAGAATTAGGTTATTTATTTGATTTTTCTCTTGTTTCTTGAGGTAGCTTGTACTGCTATGAACCTTCCCCTTAGCACTGTTTTTACTGAATCCCATAGGTTTTGGGTTGTTGTGTTTTCATTTTAATGTGTTTCTATGCATATTTTGATTTATTTTTTGATTTCTTCTGTGATTTATTGGTTATTCAGAAATGTGTTGTTTAGCCTCCATATGTTTATATTTTTAATAGTTAATATTATTAATGTTAATAGTTGGTGTTTTGTTTTGTTTTTTTTTCCCCCTGTAGTTGACATCTAATCTTAACGCATTGTGATCAGAAAAGTTTCTTGGAAGGATTCCAATTTTTTTTAATTTACCAAGGCTAGATCTATGACTCGGGATGTGATCTATCCTGGAGAAGGTTCCGTGTGCACTTGTGAGAAAGGTGAAATTCATTGTTTTGGGGTGAAATGTCCTATAGATATCAATTAGGTCTAACTGGCCCATTGTATCATTTAAAGTTTGTGTTTCCTTGCTAATTTTCTGTTTAGTTGATCTATCCACAGGTGTGAGTGGGGTATTAAAGTCTCACAGTATTATTGTGTTACTGTTAATTTCTCCTTTCATACTTCTTGGCATTTGCCTTATATATTGCAGTGCTCCTATTTATAGTTGGTATATCTTCTTTTTGGATTGATCTTTTGATCATTGTGTAGTGTCCTTCTTTGTCTCTTTTCACAGCCTTTATTTCAAAGTCTATTTTATCTGATATGAGTATTGCTACTCCTGCTTTCTTTTGATCTCCATTTGCCTGAAATATCTTTTTCCAGCCCTGCACTTTTAGTCTGTATGTGTCCCTTGTTTTGAGATGGGTCTCTTGCAAAAAGCATATATAGGAGTCTTGTTTTTGTATCCATTCAGCCAGTCTTTGTCTTTTGGTTGGGGCATTCAACCCATTTACATTTAAGGTAATTATTGATAAGTGTGATCCCATTGTCATTTATTTTGTTGTTTTGGGTTCGAGTTTATATACCTTTCCTGTGTTTCCTGTCTAGAGAGATCCTTTAGCATTTATTGAAGAGCTGGTTTGGTGGAGCTGAATTCTCTCAAGTTTTTCTTGTCTGTAAAGCTTTTGATTTCTCCTTCATATTTGAATGAGATTCTTGATGGGTTCAATAATCTGGGTTGTATGTTTTTCTCTCTCATCACTTTAAGTATGTCCTGCCATTCCCTTCTGGCCTGAAGAGTTTCTATTGAAAGATCAGTTGTTATCCTTATGGCAATCCGCTTGTGTGTTATTTGTTGTTTTTCCCTTACTGCTTTTAATATTTGTTCTTTGTGTTTGATCTTTGTTAATTTGATTAATATGTGTCTTGGGGTGGTTCTTCCTTGGGTTTATCATGTTTGGAACTCTCTGGGTTTCTTGGACTTGGATGGCTATTTCCTTCCCCATTTTAGGGAAGTTTTCAACTATTATCTCCTCAAGTATTTTCTCATGGCCTTTCTTTTTGTCTTCTTTTCTGGGACTCCTATGATTCGAATGTTGAGGCATTTAACATTGTCCCAGAGGTCTTTGAGATTGTCCTCATTTCTTTTAATGATTTTTTCTTTTTTCCTCTCTGCTTCATTTATTTCCACCATTCTATCTTCCACCTCAGTTATCCTATCTTCTGTCTCAGTTATTCTACTCTTGGCTCCCTCCAGAGTGTTTTTGATCTCAGTTATCACATTATTTATTATTGATTGACTCTTTCTTATTTCTTCTAGGTCCTTGTTAAAAATTTCTTGCATCTTCTCAATCCTTGTCTCCCAAGTATTTATCTGTAACTCCATTTTGTTTTCAAGATTTTGAATCATTTTTACTATCATTATTCTGAATTCTTTTTCAGGTAGACACCCTACCTCCTCTTCTTTTGTTTGGTTTGGTGGGCATTTATCATGTTCCAATATTTCTCTGCCTTTTCATCTTCTTTTTAGATTGCTGTGTTTGGGGTAGCCTTTCTGTATGCTGTAAGTTTGTGGTTCCTCTTTATTGTGGATGTTCCTCCCTGTGGGTGGGGTTGGACGAGTGGCTTGTCAAGGTTTCCTGGTTCAGGAAGCTTGTGTCGGTGTTCTGGTGGGTGGAGCTGGATCTCTTCTCTCTGAGTGCAATGAAGTGTCCAGTAGTGAGTTTTGGGGTGTCTATGGGTTTGGTGTGACTTTGGGCTGCCTGTATGTTAATGCTCAGGGCTGTGTTCCTGCACTGCTGGAGAGTTAGCTTGGCATGTCTTGCTCTGGGACTTGTTGGCTCTTGTGTGGAGCTTGGTTTCAGTGTAGGTATGGAGGCTTTTGTATGAGCCCTTTTCAATTAATGTTCCCTGGAGTCAGGAGTTCTCTGGTGTTCTCAGGTTTTGGATTTAAGCCTCCTGCCTATGGCTTTCAGTCTTATTCTTACAGTAGCCTCAAGACGTCTCCATCCATACAGCACTGATGATAAAACACCTAGGTTAATGGAGAAAAGATTCTCCACAGTGAGGGACACCCAGAGAGGTTCGCAGAGTTACATGGAAAAGAAAAGAGGGAGGAGGGAGATTGAGGTGACCAGGAGGAGAAGAGGGGGAACCATAAGGAGAGATAACAATTTAGCCAGTAATCAAATCCTTATGTGCCCTCCACAACCTGGAACACTCAGAGAGGTTCATGGACTTACAATGAGAAGAGACGAGGGAGGAAGGAGATAGAGATGACCAGAAGAAAAGGGGTCATTAAAAGGAGAGAGAGACAGATCTAGCCAGCAATCAGTTCCTTAAGTGTCCTCCACATCCCAGAATACCCAAAGAGATTCACAGAGTTGGGTAGAGAAGAGAATGGGGAGGGAGGAGATAGAGGTGACCTGGGGGATAAAAAAGTAGAATCAAAATGGGGAGAGGGTAATCAAGCCAGTAATCACACTCCTAAGTAAAAATGGGTACTAAAGATTGGATTCTTTCTTTTTTTTAATTTTTTTTTTTTGATTCTTAAAGGTACAAAATTGAAAACAAATACCAAAAAGCAAAGGTTAAAAATCTAGAGTAGAGGTTAGACTCTCAAAAATACAATATTAAAAAACAACAACAACAACAAAGCAACAAAGCAAAATCACAAAAATTGTAAGAAATGTATATGAAATTTGCTTTAAAAACAGGGTCTTTTTTTGCGAGGTAATAGTAGGTTATAAAAATGAAAATTAAAGGAGTAATAAAGGGCTTAAAATTTTAAAAATTAAAAAAAATGATAATAGTAAAATATATCTAGGAATTTTTCTGGCGCTGTTGTGGGCAGTGTGGGGTCAGTTCAGTTTCAGATAGTATCTTGTCCAGCTTATACTTCTTGTCAAGGTCTATAGGCCCCTTCCAATGTAGTCAGTGCTAACTATAGGGTTTTAATCTGTTACACCTGTCACTTCCAAAGCGGTTCCCTCTGTTTATTTTGGCTTCTTCTGTTTGCCAAGTCTCTTCAGTGTCTAATTTCCACCCTGACACAAGGGGGCGAAGGTGATCACTTATTTAGGTTCAATTCTTCAGTTGTGCTGTGGGGAGCGGGGAACACTGCAAGCAAATATCACTGGTGTTTGTGGGGAATGCTTGCAGTGTCTGGGCCACACTGGGTTTCCCCCCCACTCACAGAGTGTGTGCTTTCCCAGTCTACACTGCTCAGGCTCCAGGTTGCTCTGCAGGGGAACTGTCTAAACTGGGCCCAGGGTTGCATGCACTTCCCAGGTCTAAGCTGCTCAGGTTAAATTTCTCGGGTACTCCACAAAGGCACACACTCGGTTGGGCCTGCGTTTTGTGCCCTTCCCAGGTCCGAGCAGCTCAGGAGACCATGTGCTTGGTGAGCTCACTCTCCCCAGGTGTTCAGTGGGTCTTATCACCTCCTGGGTCCCAGCTGCTCGGTTTCCTGGGTGTGCAGCTGGAGCATCATCTCAGGCATGCCGTGTGTCTCCTCTGGGGGGGTCCATCTCCAGCTGTGACATTCTTGGTGGATGTCAACCGTCCAGGATCTCAGGAAGACTTGGTTAGCGATGGGGAGGCTGCTAGCAGTTTGGTGGAGGATGCCGTCTCTGGGGCCAAGATTGCCCCTTTCTTGCTCTGGCTGTCGCCCGCCTGCCTCTCTGCCTCCAGTGGGGGACGGGCTGGTCCACAGCCAGCTAGCTCTCCTCTGGTATTCACTCAGTCCTTTGTTCTGTGAGCGGGCCGGCAGTGCCTCAGGTTAGAGCTTTTCCTGGGAAAGTTCTCTCTCTCTCTTTCTTCTCTCTCTCTCTGGCTCTCCCACAGTTTGGGTTGCTATCTCACGTTACCTCCCTCAGATAGTCCTCAGGGCATTCAGATTCAGTGGTCGTTACCCTAAGCATGTAGCATGTGCCTCCCTGTTCGGCCCCCACTTGCTGGTGGCAGATGTGAGCATCTGGGCTACTTCTCCACTGGGAGTTGCAGTTAGGCACATAAAAATCTGTGGGTCTTTTTTATTTATTTATTTTTCCTCCCGGTTATGTTGCCCTCTGAGATTACAGAACTCCCCGCAGACGCGCTGGTGAGAGGGTTTCCTGGTGTTTGGAAACTACTCTTTCACGACTCCCTCCCCAGGACAGGTCTCCATCCCTAACTCTTTTTATCTTTTATATATTTTTTTGACAATATTTTTTTTATTAGTTGGAGGCTAATTACTTCACAACATTTCAGTGGGTTTTGTCATACATTGATATGAATCAGCCATAGAGTTACACGTATTCCCAATCCCAATCCCCCCTCCCACCTCCCTCTCCACCCGATTCCTCTGGGTCTTCCCAGTGCACCAGGCCCGAGCACTTGTCTCATGCATCCCACCTGGGCTGGTGATCTGTTTCACCATAGATAATATACATGCTGTTCTTTCAAAACATCCCACCCTCACCTTCTCCCGCAAACACACTGAGGAAACCAGATCTGTTTATCGTTTATATTTTGTACTACCTCTTTTTGAAGACAGTGGGCTGCCTTTCTGGTTGCCTGGTGTCCTCTGTTAGTGTTCAAATGTTGTTTTGTGGAATTTGCTCAGCGTTCAAATGATCTTTGATGAATTTGTGGGGGAGAAAGTGGTCTCCTTGTCCTATTCCTTCACCATCTTAGGACCACCCCCCACCTACTTATATCTTAATAGAGAAAGGATCTAGCTTGCTAATTCCATTTGAGATGACTCTGGGGATAGATTTGCGAGGTCACTTTTTTATCACCTTCCTCTCTACCCTAGGTTTTGAATGATGCTTCCTCCTGCCTTCTACTCACATCTTTCTAAGGAAAATGAAATGATTAATTACAACCTCTGAGGAGATTTAGGAATTATGTTTTATCCTCTCCTGGACTCCTCAGATATGTCTTATAAATAAATAGTAAAACTCCTTTGTAACAGATTATTGTTTCCTCTTATCCACATTAAGGCATAGCAAAGGAATGATGATATGAAAAGTAAAAGGTATAGTTAAATGTTAGTTTTCAAAGTTTCAGTTTTGAGGTATGAGTTTCTTCCGCCGTTTTCTTCACCTTCCTGCTATCTAAACATCAAATGATTCAGTGTTACATTACTAAGAAACAATAGGTTTGTTTAACTTTGTAAATCTCATAGATACATTCTAGATAGGAGATAGATATTCACTACATCAATTTATAGAATAAATCTATATGGCTACATGGAAATAAGCAATGACATAAATGCAAATGTCTCTGGGGTCAAGCTGCTTCCTCCTTCAATTTACTGTGTGACATGGGTCAAATGACTTTATTTCTTGGTGCCTCATATTTTTCATTTATAAAATAACAATAAAAAATTACTCCATAGGCTTATTGTGAATTGTGAAGATTAAATGAGTTACTGTATAAAGTACTTAGAAAAGCACCGAACACTCTATAAACTTAATCTTAGTATGAGTGTGTATGTGTGTGTATAATGCATATAAATGTATGTATCACATATTTATGCACTATATGCTTGTACTTATAATCTTTAATATATTTTAACCTGTCATGTAAACATTATTGGAAGAAATGCATAATTAAGATTTTTCTTTTTAATTACCAGATAATATTATAGCATGTTACTCCTGAAGATTTGAACAATTGAGATACCTCAGCCCACTTGGGGGAGGAAAGATGAAGCTGCAGGTATTAAGCTTATTTATTCCTTGTATCAGTAAGAGATTTTGAGGTCTTGTATGGAATAGAAGGGAAAGTGAGATTCTGGCAACTGTCATGTGGCAGGATAACATTTCAATTGCGATGCTATTTGGAAAAGGTTATGGTCTCAAAAAGGTAATTTTTATTCAACATTATTACAGGGTATGCAATTGATTCTATTCATTTCAGTAAAGGGAATCTGAATCATAGATGATGAATCTCTCTTCAAAGAAAAACACTTGCAGCTTCAGAAAGTAATTTATGAGGCTACCTTCATGTCACGAGCAGAATAAACAATGGCAAGAGGTAGTAGCTCTGCCCGTTATTTACAGGTGGTCCTTCTTTCCTTTCTTTGGTGTCTATTACTCTATAAAGTGGTGTTTATCAGTCTTTATTTTCCCCTTTCATGTTAGAAGAACAATTGCTGTGCTCCCATTACAAGGTTAAGTTGGCCATCCTGCTCTCCCTACTGTTTTTTTTTTTTTTTCCCGCTGCTTTAAATTACACACACCTTGTTGAATTCTAGCCAGGAACAAAGATCAAGATAGATGCTTCAGCTGGGAGTTATCTTTATTGTTGTTTTTTTTTCTCTATTGCTGTTATGTAATATTGATATTATTTTTATTTATGATATTAGAAGTTATTGTGAAGTTAGCAAAGAGAATACTTACCTCTATTAGTTACCTCTATGTTATCAGTTGTTCCAATGGAATAATAGACATACAATCAAAATTTTACAACTATGGCAGACTTGAGAATTTATCTAATCAAGACTCCTCATTTTACAGAGGAGGAATTAGAGATCTGGAAAGTTAAAATGAGTTGAGCCCCCTTTCTTCCTAACAAGCCAACTACTATAGTCAAAAAATAAAATCAACATAACCATAATAAGAAAAGATCAACATTTTACCTAAACAAGCTAAGTAATCATAACTAGAAATGGAGAATTTGAAAAATGATGGGCATAAAGAAAACAATAGGGAACAAAAGGCAATATATGCACCTTATTCTAGAGAACCATCAGCAAACATGACCAGGTCTTATTAAGAGTCCCAAATCTATCCTTGCTACTACAAGAAAACCTTATTAGTACCTTTGTTTATCTTTCCCAAGTGGTCAAAGATCGAAAACTTGCACCATGTGGATATAGTTGAAGAAACTGTTGATGTTTGATTTTAAAAGAGGAGTTTGTGAATATAATAATGGTATTTAAAATTTTAGAAGGAATGTCTAGGAAAAACTGTATCAAAGAGTCTGTGAAAATGTAGAGAAAACTAAGAGAAATGAGTGGGTCTACAGGAGAGACATTTCTAAGTATAAACATAAAAAGGAAGAAAGTGAGTAACCCTATCCCTGGAGCATTCAGATAGAAGGAAGAAGAGCCGTGTTAGGGACTAAATGCCAAGCACACCTTCTAGACAATGAATAACCAAAAGTTCTTTGACATAACGTTGAAAGCCCTTCCCATGAAGATTCTATGACTCATGACACAAAGTGAGAGGCCTGCATAGCTCACTTGGCTGTTATTATTCAGTCACTAAGTCATGTCTGAATCTTTGCAACCCCATCATCTATAGCACTCAGGTGCTTATAATGGCATGTAGGTGGTCAAAACGGACAGTTGAAAATAAAAAAAAACTGGATTAGTGTATTAAATGGTCTGTTCCTTCCTTTCTACTATAAATAATATCATTCTTTAAGATCTGTTTTAGACCCATTTCCTCCAGGATGATTTTTGTGTTCAGCTGACCTGCAACTATCTTAACATCATTTACTGTAATGTATTGGTTAGAGCCCAGAAACATGTTTTAGAGACTTATACTTTATTCTCTGTGAACTCCTATCAAACTCATTCCCAGTTACATTCAATTTGCTCTAAAAATCTTTCACATTCTGTTTCATGTTTTTCCATCTACTCATAATACTTATCATGTTTCATTTCAATTAGTTATTTACACATTTATCTCCTCCATAAGACTGGGAGTATTTTGATAGAACATTGTTTTGCTATTATTGTAGTTTCAGCATATCAGTGCTTAGAACGTGCATTCAAAATGTCCAGTAAACATTTGTAGATTAGCTGAATGAATGCATACATAAATGAGTAAAGAAGCAAGAATGTCTTAACTAGTAAATTAAGAATGGTACTCTTAAGGGCTTACATCATGTCTTATTATATTATATTTCTTATTACATATTTCCTGGTATCACATATGAGAAAGAAATGGCAACCCACTCCAGTATTATTGCCTGGAAAATTCCATGGACAGAGGAGCCTGGCTGGCTACAGTTTATTGGGCTGTAAAGTCAACATAACTGAACAATTGAGCATAGACACACACACACACACACGCACACAACACAGCACTTAATTTGTATAGCATATAACAAATACTAAATATTTCTTCATGCTATGATTTAATTGTCTGTAATTTGTTTTCACTCTGTTATACCACAGAATCATGTTACACTACATTATGTCTTGGTTTATATGCTTTATAGGGACATCTATGAAAGTGAAGCAAATTTAGAATTTACCACTTATTTTTATAATTTATGGTCTACCACAGCCTTGAAGTCTATTGTCTTCCACATTACTATGTAAAGGACTCTAGAAATATACACCTATAGGAAAAAAATTTTAAAGTTATGTGATCCTAACTCTAGTGAATAATTTTGTATGAGTGGAAAATCACACTCAGAGAGTCAGAAAAAAAGTCAAAAAAATTACTTTCATGATATCACTCTTGGGTCAATAATTCAACAAAAGTTTTGAAATATCCACTTTTCAAGTAGTTCTATAGCAGCTGCTAAGACTTTGAAGGTCAAATTTTATCTTTTCCTTTTGCTTAGGTAAAAATAGCTATAATTAGGACTAACATTTATTTAGTACTTGTTTCTTTTTTCTTTTGCCAGTCTCAAGCTCCAAATATAAATCATCTCACAATGTTTACACAGCAATGGAATGAAGAGAAATATTTCTAGATTAAAATGAGGGAACTGAGGCTCAGGGAGAAGAGCCTCAAGCCCTGCATCCCACACCTGGGGAAAGCTGCAGTCAGGACTCACTCTGGAGCAGGTTGGTTCCTCAGCTGACTGCACAGAGCGCCCTGGTGAACTCAGTCAGGGCTCACCTCCACTCACCGTCCAGGGCACCTATGTTCCCTGAACAACCAGCCATAACAAAGCCTTATTTAAATATATTTCATATAGTGTATTTTGTGTGTTTGTATTAGCCGCTCAGTCATGTCTATCTCTTTGCTATCCTATGGACTGTAGCCTGCCACACTCCTCTGTCCATGGGATCCTCCAGAGAAGAACACTAGAGTGAGTTGCTATGTCCTTCTCCAAGGGATCTTCCCAACCCTGGGGTTGATCCCAGGTCTTTGCATTGCTGGAGGATTCTTTACCATCTGATTGGATAATATATTTGAAGTCTTATTTTTTTAGGCTTATAGAGAACCAAGTGTTCCAAGGGCTTTAAAAGATATTCTTTTCATCCTCCCCACGCCAAATGTGAGCAGTCCTTCACTTCTTCCCAAGGTTTCAACTTGTACTGTGAGATCCTTATCCATTTCAGTTAGGAGGACTTTTCTTCTCCAACAGAGATGGTTTAATAAGTACTGAGTCAGACACAATATTTTATGTGCTGAAGTTCCATGCTGTCACTTGCTAGCTCTGTAAATGGTCATATAATTTGACTGAGTCCTTATGTTTTAATCTGTAAATGGAAAAAAGAAATGTGTATTGAAAATGAAAGAAGACAGACTCATGAAAGAAGTCTGGTGACTGTGCTATCTGGTAACATCAGCATTAGCCAATTCTTTGTTGGGCAAATGTTGATAGTCTGGCTAAGAAGTTCATTCATTCAATCAAGACTGATATTCAGCCATTATACCATAATAAACTAATACTGGTGATGAAAACGTGAAAATAGTTCTTAGAGAGCAAATAGTTGTTTCTTTGCATCCTGAGTGCCTCTTGGTTTCCCAGGCTGTCTCTTCTACCTTCTCTTCTTATGCCTTAGACCTCCCTACTGTCCAGAAAGTCAAATGTAATGCCTGGCCCAGCAGGACCCTCCAGAATCCTGCTGTAATTCCACAGCTTATATAGTTTCTAGCTAAACAGAGTTCTTGCAACCCTGGTTGTAAATTAGTTTTTAAAATACTCTTGCTTTTAACAGATATTTCTTGAGCATACTAAGTGCCTCTCAAAATGAGACATACATGGCCCTGTCAGAGAATTTAAGGTCTCTGCTTAACCTTTCAGAAAAGAGAATCAGTTGCAAAGAAATAAGGAGCACTCCCGGAAACTGTTTTAGAATATGATTATATGTCTGACTTTAGAAAGAGCTGAGGGTAATCAGTATGCTACACAATTTTCTTAACTGTTTACACTGCTCTCTCTACCGCTTGGTGACTTAGGACTTAATGAGAATTGGGAACTTAAGAATTCAGTTTTATTTTCTACTATAAGGTATAAATTGTTTGTGTTCTTTTTAATAGTTTGTAAACTCACAGGAAGCCTTGGCACCTGGATTCCTATTGACATTTGATTCTTGCCGAATGTTGAATGTGCTGCAAAGCCGTTTATTAATTTACAGCAATTTTTCCTTCACCTTAGTCACTAATGGCTCATTACTGAGCCATTATGGCCCAGCTATTCAACTTCTCTATGGCATAAGCTTGTGTTTCATTTTCAAAAAAAATCTGTGCTTTCAGTTTAAATCAGAGGAGCTATTGATGTACAGATGCAGAATATGCTTGAGTAAGCCTTCACATGGGAAAGATTTTTCTGCAATATAAAACTTGTTCCATTAAAGGAAAGTGAAAATGTTGACATCCACAAATCAATTGATCAGAATCTTAGTCATTAACAGTTTACCATATAAAGTGTAAGTGTACAGGAGAGAACATTTTGAGCTGAAGAAAATGCAATTCCAAAAAGTGAAAAAAAAAAATCTGATACTAATAGTGAAATCTATTTTATAGTTAATGCTATATTCACTTAACAAAGAGTAATTATGCATGAAATTAAGTATGTCAGGAGCATTGACCCCAGGTTGTAAGAACATAGATGTTGAGTCTGCCATTCTAGAAGGGTCCATAGAGGGTAGGAGTGCTAATGTACTTGACAAATTTATTGTAATTTTGTTTAGCATTTGTAAAGGCAAATATATCCCTGGGCCATCTCTCCTGCAGCTCAAAGAAGTTTCAGTTCTAATTACCTTCACAAGATTTTATGCATTAAAAGAGTTTTCTCCATCAAACTTGAAAATTACTCTACATAATCATGAATTTAACCATAGCACAAATGTGCAAGTAGATTAATTTCTGTGTGTCACCTCAGAGGGCTCTTTGTGGCTATAAAGTTGAATGGACACTAAACTTAGATGAAGCAAAGGGTTTGTTTGTAAATGTAAATTAAATGAAAAACAAGTTTAAAGATGATGTCAGTCATCACTGTTCCCTCAGTATGCATGCCTCTTTCCTGTAACTTTCCAATGAGAAGAACACAAATCAGAAAAATCTCAGTAATATTATAGGAGTGAGAGTAACAGACTAGTGAAAACTTGGAGAAATATTTGATAGTCACAAAAAAATAAAGAAGTGTATAAGGAACAGAGATTAGATTGAATTTATTCCAAAACATACTGAAACTTATCTCTACTAACATTGAAGGAACCAAAGTTTACTTTTCTGATAACACTTTTTGTGTTAGCTTCCTTTCTGAGAAGAGTCTTGTATAGAATTGATAAGTATTAGAGATTTAAAGATTACTATTTTCTTTTTCTTATTTGACCATTTCATAGCTCTTTTCTCCCTTGAGATGTGAGTTTGCTTTTTTCATTTCTTGTAACTTGCTAAATGGCATTAAGATGTGATTTAAAGTATCTAATGCTGTGATTGAAAAGGGATATATAATCCAACAATTAGGAGTAAAGTAGGAAGAAAACACTAACTGCAAAGACAAGAAAATAACTTAAGCCAGACTCTAATAATTTCTAGAGCAATTTGTTGAGTCCAATTATATGATTTGCTTTTGAGAAGTCTAACACATGACTGGTGAAAATACATAACAATATAAGTAGTAATGCTTCAAGATAATGTACTTGATTCTGTAGTATGAACTTAGCAATTTAATAGACTTTCAGAAAAGAGAGACCTTGACTTGGAATGAACGTCTGAAGTTAAAAAAAAAAGAGAAGAAAAGAAAGAAAGAAAGAGAAAGAAAAAAAAAGATACAGAATAACCGGAGTGTATGAAACTAGAATTAAGTACTAAAAAATGAGTACAATGTTGGTAAATGTTAAGGATGCAGGAAGAATTTCCAGGAAGAGAGCACTCCAAAATGGTTAATGACAAAGTGCACAGTTGGCTATACGTAGATCACCTGCATAGGATACAGGGAATAGAAATCTGAACAAACTGGTCTTTCTAAGTGCATGGTGATGTAGGAGATAGATTTTGGTGTTCACAGTAACAGGGCCAACTGGAAACACAGGAAAAAAAAAAGTAGGGGGAGATTACTGATGGAATACTGAAGTGTATAGTGGCTAAACCATTTTCAAGCCACTGGATGGTTGAAAGCATAGCACTTGCAAAAGCAAAACACCTTCAGACATTATTTTTGAAAGTCTGTGTGGCATTAAAGAGAAACAAATATTCCAACTTAATGTGTGTTAGGAAGTAGCAGAGGATCTCACACAAGCTGTTATCTTTAACACAAATAACTAGAAATGCATTTTCACAAGTGATGTGTCCCTTTGTGTGTAGACTCCAAGTCGGGTATGAGGAAAAGTAGAATCTAGCCCAACTTTAAAGAGCAATGTCAGGAACAAAACAGGTGCGTATGCACTAGCAAGACCAGTCTCTAACATCAGGAATGTACTAAAATGTTAATAAGAAAAATCAGAGTATAACTCAAGTAAATGGCAGAGAACATGAAGAGAAAGGTTTGGACAAACAAATAGGTAACTCAGAGATAGATTTTGCTTGTAAATGTGTTTCATTTAACCTACTCAGAGTTTTAATAAATATTGGATGCCATGCCAAGTCGCTTCAGTTGTGTCTGACTTTGCAATCCTATGGCTTGTAGCCTACCGGGCTTCTCTGTCCATAAGATTCTCCAGGCGAGAATACTAGAGAGGGTTGCCATGCCCTTCTGCAGCTGATCTTCCCAACCCAGGGTTCGAACCTGCATCTCTTAAGTCTCCTGCATTGGCAGAGGAGTTCTATACACTAGTGCCACCTGGGAAACCCTCTATATTGGATTAGTTCCCAACATTTAGAAATTAGAATATTTAATATTAGAAGAACATTATGGAATACTCTTACTTCGAGAAACCCAGTTGCAAAATTGGGTTGTTACTGAAAGAAGAAGAGTATGCATTGTCCTATTGCATCTTCTCTCGAATTTACCCAAGTCCTTATTTCATCTGTTTAATATCTTATTAAGATCATGATGACTTAATGCAGTTACTTGACCTGCCTGACTCATGTTCACCAGGACTTGGGATCTCTGGTTCAAAACAGTAGTCTTCAAGCTGAGAGGTACAAGCGGCACAGATCAGAAAGATTTTCTAATGTGTATCTGGGCATAAATGATTTTAAGAGAATCAAATTTCAAACCTTGAACACTCAAATGCTCTTAAAATTTGTCTTCCTGAGAAGACATCTAGTAGAGGTAATCAACCTGTTTTTCTTAGCAAACTTTTCTTTCACAACTGTCAATCTTAGCATGTTGCAATACCCCAGTGTGTCAAAGCCTGTAAGTCAACTAACTATATGGAAAATTTAAAGAATTGGTATCACCAGTGCTTTTTATAGACAAAGTAAGAAAACCATATCTAGAGCTTCTTATCTTTATCTAGCATACTAACATGAAACATGACTTTAAGAATGGTGTCTTTTGAATAATGATCAAGTTTTCTGAATTTAAATATTTTATAGATTAGAACTTAAGGAACATGAAAAATGTCATCTATATTGCCTCCTTACTCCATGCTGCCATTCTTCAGTTATTTTTGGAACAGTTATTTTGTTTCTGAGAAGAGATTTGTGAAATCAAAGTGAAGCACTGATAAGAAATAAAAGCATCGTTTCTTTTCATCCAGGCAACAAATTCATGGTAAGGCTCCATGTTTTTATTAAGCTAGCCATTCTTTATCCATTTTAGAATTAAAGTTTGTAAGTCAAATGATAATCTCAGAAATTTATTTTTATTGATGCCTAAAGTAATATTTTTCTTGGTTAAAAACTTAGTCTGATGTTACAGGTTATTTGTAAAAGAGAAACGCCTCTACCGTTGAAGCTGCAAGATAGTAAAAAATCAGCAGATACAATGTTTTAGTAAAAATATTTTTAAAACATATGTTAGTATAAAAGCTTGTAATAAAATAATTTTAGAAAAATAAATTTAAATAATATATGTATACGTGATGCAGAGAAGTATGATAGGGTTATCAGTAAAATGTTTTCAAGAATAACCATACTATACAATGGGAGAATTCTGAATGCAAGAAATGGAATGGAAATGTGAGTTTAAGGAGAAAAGGAAACAATGATAAGTTCATATTCTTGATTATTAATGATAGTAGATATCAAATTGATACAGTATTTCAAATTCTAATTTCAAATTCTAATGGACATATTTATAGGAATTACCTAGAAGTTTTAGTTTTAAATGGCAAGATTTACATAATGTTGGACATTACATCTCACATAAAATTTGAAATTTTGCTGAATTTACAAATACATAAGGATAAAAGCTCAGCATTCAGAAAACTAAGATCATGGCATCTGGTCCCATCACTTCATGGGAAATAGATGGGGAGACAGTGAATACAGAGCCAGACTTTATTTTTGGGGGCTGCAAAATCACTGCAGATGGTGATTTTAGCCATGAAATTAAAAGATGCTTACTCCTTGGAAGGAAAGTTATGACCAACCTAGATAGCATATTAAAAAGCAGAGACATTACTTTGCCAACAAAGGTCCATCTGGTCAAGGCTATGGTTTTTCCAGTGGTCATGTATGGATGTGAGAGTTGGACTATAAAGAAAGCTGAGCACCGATGTACTGATGTTTTTGAACTATGGTGTTGGAGAAGACTCTTGAGAGTCCCTTGGACTGCAAGGAGATCCAACCAGTCCATCCTAAAGGAGATCAGTCCTGGGTGTTCATTGGAAGGACTGATGCTGAAGCTGAAAATCCAATACTTTGGCCACCTCATGCGAAGAGTTGACTCATTGGAAAAGACCCTGATGCTGGGAGGGACTGGGGGCAGGAGGAGAAGGGGACGACAGAGGATGAGATGGCTGGATGGCATCATCAACTCGACGGGCATGAGTTTGAGTAAACTCCAGGAGTTAGTGATGGACAGGGAGGCCTGGCGTGCTGCGATTCATGGGGTCACAAAGAGTCAGACACGACTGAGCGACTGAACTGAACTAAACTGAAGGACGTATATAACTTTTCAAAAAAAATCTTTTTGGAAGTATAGAGGGAACTTTACTAGAAGATTACTTTTCTGGAAAAAAAAATGAGTTTTGAAATTTTCATTGATAACAAATTTCATCCTTGATAATGTAGTTAAAGATTATTTAGATGCCTAGTCTTGTCACACAGAAGACTGAGGTGTTTATATATAGTATTTTCTGATCTGGCCAAAAGTGAATTAGAAAATTAGCAGGATTGAATTTTTTTTTTTTTTTGGTGAGCTATCCAGCTGTGAAAGGTTAGGGAAAGCAGGCACTAAGAATAATGTATAAAAACAGCATAAAAATATTGTGAGATGAGACTGTGGGAAGTTTGAAAATCAAGCAGATAATTTTAGGTTAATTGAAAATAAATTGTCTGAGAATATTCTAAATTCTAAAAGGAATATTGAGAAGAAAAAAAAGAAGTAAATCACTTTTGAGTAAAGGTATGATATTTGGAGCAAACAATAGTTTAAGTGCTAGGTGAAATAAAAAGTAAACAATGCAATATTATTGAATGATAGTGATGAATAACATCATAATACTAAGATGTTAAGACTGTATTGACAACCTATAATTAACAGTTGTTCACTATTATTGTTAATAGCTAAGTTATGTTACTATAAAGCAATGATTGGGCTTGCTAGAAAATATGCAGTATAATAGCTTTTACAGAATAATGAAAACAACCTTTAAATTCTGAATTTAGTCAAAAACAATTTTAGTTCAAATTTGTTAGATACTTGCTATAGACCAAATATTTACCTGCACTAACTCATTATAACTCATTACCTTTCCCACTTAACCTCTGAGAAAGATATTATTACTATCACTGTCTTAGCTATTTGAAAAAACTGAGGTACAGGCTATAAAGTCTAAATCAAGAAGAAGAAATTACCTAAGTTAGATAACTTATTTTTCAATCAATCCATTAAGATAAATAGTGAAAGAAAAATTCTAGTCTCCTTGACAGAGGATCACATTTTAGAAGCAACTGACCATTGTGCTTCAATCAAAAGCAAGGCCACAATTGGAAACAAGCTCTCCTAACCCCTCATCCTTTGCCTTAACATAGCCATATAATTCACTACTAATATAAAAAAAAAAAATAGTAATTTCCAAAAGTCTGCTTCAAGAAGTAAATTATCAAAGGATTGCTTTGAGAAACAAACTAGTTAATTCACATAAAACACTTAAAACAGTGTCTGGTATATAATAACACTCAATAAATTTAAGCTACTTTTGTTGTGTACACTAATGATTAATTTTATCTTCAGTTCAGTTCAGTTGCTCAGTCATGTCTGACTCTTTGAGACCCCATGGACTGCAGCACACCAGGCTTCCCTGTCCATCACCAACTCCCAGAGCTTGCTCAGACTCATGTTCATCCAGTCGGGGATGCCATCCAACCATCTCATCCTCTGTCATCCCCTTCTCCTCCTACCTTCAATCTTTCCCAACATCAGGGTCTTTTCCAAAAGAAGACCCTTCTTTTCAACGGCTTCCCTGATAGCTCAGTTGGTAAAGAATCCACCTGTAACGTGGGAGACCTGGATTTGATCCCTGGGTTGGGAATTATCTCCTGGAGAAGGGAAAGGCTACCCACTCCAGTATTCTGGCCTAGAGAATTCCATGGACAGCCCATGGGGTCACAAAAAGTTAGACACGACTGAGCAACTTTCACTTTCACTTTCGTAGAAGCGGAAGTTGAATGGTTCTATGAAGAAATTTTATCTCGACTTTATTTCATTTCTTCTGCAATTTTAGATTTCTTTCATGTTGTTTCATCATCTTTAGGCTTTATATCTTTTTAAAGAAACAATCTGTTACATAAATACTCAAAGCCTAAAATTCTTTGCTTTTTGACTTAAAAATACAATTACTCAAAATTGGTTTTGTACTGTTAAAAGTTGAAAATATGTGATATTTACATACACTGACCCTCCATTTCTGGCAATCAATAATTGTGTCTCAACAATCCAATGATGTTTTGAACATAACCATCATGTTACATGCCTCATTACATACACAGGATTGAAGTTAACCTTAAAACAGTAATATATAACTTTGTTTGTGACATAGGCTACTTTTCCAGTGCACAATTGATTTTTAAGGTTAGGAGACTGAGAAATGAGAACTACATGCTTCTAGGAATTTATCAATCTCAGGGGACCTGGTGAATTTGTAGTTTGAAAAAATCCTCAATATATTCTTAGAGAACACTCTTAGTCATATCCATTATGAATATGGACCCTAATGAAATATGATTAATACTGAGGCTAAATTAGGAGTCTGGACCATGTGTATATATTTGTTAAGCAAAACAAAACAGTTGAATAATTAACTTTTGAATAAAATAATGAGATGTTTTAGAACAATGCCCAGATGGAAATTAAAATCTTTAAGAGAAAGTTAAAAGTTATGGACTTGGGGATTTCCCTGGTGGTCCAGTGGTTAAGAATCAGCCTGCCAATGTGGGGGACATAGGTTCGTTATCTGGTCCTGTAAAATTCCACGTGCCCCAGAGTGACTAAGCCCCTGTGCCACAGCCTACTGAGCTCATGCTCTGCAACAAGAGAAGGGGCTGAAATGAGAAACCCGTCTAGAGAGTAGCCCCTGCTCACTGCAGCCAGGGAAAGCCTGAGTGCGGCAACAAAGACCCAACACAGCCAAAAAAAAAAAAAACTAACCAAATAAATAAAATTACATAAAGAATTATGGGTTTGGTGCACTTAACAAAATGCACCCAAATATTTGTAAACATTGATAATTAGCATCATAAAGCACATATTGTCAGCTCCTTTCAGTTTGGGGAGGGGGTTGGTGTGGTAAAGGTTGAGCAGGTAGTTACAGGTACAAATTGGTGTCATATACACAATATCATTTTGGGGTAAGAAAATTACAATTTCTATCATTAGCTTCTTCAGCATCATACTGTTTTTATTCTATCTGTATTTATTATTCTCCAATGGAAATAGTGGTTCACACTCATATTTATTGAGTTTTTTAGAACACTGCATATAAGAAATCAAAAATTCCTCAAGTAATTACTAATCTGAAATTTTCCCACTATGAATTTAGTTTGTGCTACATAAATCTAAAGTATACCATTTTACCATTTACATAATTGATATTTACCACAGTTGTTATATATTCAGTTAGAATATTCACAGCACAGTCTTGGCAGCTTGAAAACTATTGGCCTCCAGGTGCTGCTTGTGGGAATTTATGTTTTCAATAAAGTGTCCTCCAACATGAGCAGCTGTGTTTTGTCAAGAAGTTCTAATCCGTAACATTCAGTTTCTTCTTCGCATTTTTCATTCTCTTTGCACTCACACTCAGATGCCAAAATACATGTCACAGAAACAAAAAGCCTCAGAGAGACTGAGAGAAGGAGAAGAGAGAGGGAAAGGGGAAGAAGGAGTGGGGGGAAGTGAAGGGAAGAGAAAAATAAAACAGATTGTGATCAACTCATAGCATTTGTTCTTGAGGTTTTCATAAACATTGGGTAGACAAAAGAACTAATAACATGGTTATTTTCATCCCCATGAAGTATTACTGCATCATCTGGAACTTTTAAAGATTATGAAGACTTTTCTTAATTTAGATTAGAACAGTTTAGACTACTTCTTTGAGCTTAATTCAACTGGGATGATTAAATATTTATATTAAAGTTTAAATAAAATCATGAAGGATTTAGTTTATCTTACTATGACTATTACTAACCCAAGTTCATATAATCCTCACCTTCATGATGAGAAAACTTTCATATCTTCGTGTTTTCTTTCTCATTTCCTCTTATTATCTTGGCAGCTTGTTTATACTTAACATTTTATCTCTTTTAAAATTTTGTTTACATTTTACACATAAAAGCAGCACATAAATACCATTTTTTTAAAGAAAAATAGCCAAATCATTTTCATCTCAAAATTGATTAAATGGGAATGGATAAAGAAGATAGAATGAAGGCACATATTTATATTTGTTCCATGCTCACAGCTATTAAAATCTATTTTAAGTCACAAAGCACCTAAAAGGACATAGATAAAGGGAGAGGAAACATCAAAACAATTTTGAGAGTACAGAGATTTATGAATGGTAACTTAACATTCCCAAGGAAGTCAAATTTGAAAGCTCGAATCTAAAACCATAACAATAAAGCAACCCAATTTACAATGCAGAGCTCTAAAATCTCAAGGATTTTTGGCATATGGTATCTCTCAGAGAGGAGAGGCTAGGGTGCAAGGGGGTAGGGGGAGGCTAGACTAAATCAGGATAGTTTGAAAGATTTTATAAGAAGTGGTTAGACCCCTAAAGACTTTCTCCCAATCTACACTGCCAGGTAATTTATCTTTCATTGTGGTCTCAGAAATCTGGAGTTTTATCCTCTACAGAGGATCAAACAGTTTCCATCAATAAAAGTATTGCATCTAATAAAAAAAAGAACAAAATGCCAGATAAAACAGCACAGATAACAGCAAAAAAGCTCACAATACTTTAACATATAAATGAAGGGAAAAAAATGAAGTTGAAGAGTCTTCTAGAAAAGAGATTCAAGATATTAAGGGGCTTCCCTGGCAGTCTAGTGTTTTAAACTTCACTTCCCAGTGCAGGGCATGTGGGTTTGATCCTTGGTCAGGGAGCAAAGATCCCATAACACTCAGGGCCAAAAGACCAAAACATAAAATAGAAGCAATTCTGTAACCAAAACTTAGTTAACGGAAAAGAAAGAAAGAAAATTGAAAATTAGGAAACTAAGGATAAAAATGTCAAAGAACTATTTCAGATATTCCAAATAGAAATAACAGGAATTCCAGAAAGATAAACTAAGAGAAGAGAAAATTATGAAACAAGTAAGGCTAAAATGTCAAAAGAACAGAGCGACATGAATTTCCAAATTGTGAAGGATCACTAACTGCTGAGCAAAATAAGTGAGAAAGATCAATATTATCATCCCAAAATTTTAGAAAACAAAGACTAAATAAATTATTACAAAAGCTTTCAGAGAGAAATAGTAGCAGTAATTATTAGTATGAAGAACCTATAGACAGAGATACGTGAGACTTTTCAACAACAACACTAGAAATTAAAGAAAATTAAGTACAGCCTTCAAATTCTGGGGGGAAATAACTTCCACTCCGAATTATATACCCAGTCAAATTATCTATCAGATGAAAATGTAGAATAAGGACATGTTAATTAAGGAAACACCTCCCTTCCCTCTCAAATTACCTGTCACTTTCCTCAGACCCTGAGAAAAATTTCTGAATATAAATTGTTTAGGTTTAAGTTCTGTTTACCTAATCGCTTTTTTAAACTCTGGAAGGAAATAAAGAAAAATTGCTAATATAAAGCAAAACTGCTCCTTTACCTGTGAGCATAAACCAACAATCAAGATTCATTTTATATTTTTGAAATATCAAATTATTTTTAAAACAGGCCCTAAGTTAAAGAAAATGATGCCCTTGACATATATAATATAAACAATGTGGGCAAAATATGGCAAAAAAATGTGTACCAATTTTCCCTGAAATTAAGAACGAATTGAATTTTTTGAGTCTGAAAGCACCCATCCTCGTTTACGGAAAACTGATTTCAAAATCATCTGTACTGAGTCAATATTGAATCTCAAGGATAAAGAACTTCTCAAGCATTTAGAAAGACAAATAAGAGAAGTCATACCTCAGGGTTTTCCAGAGTCGTGATGATCTATAGAGTAAATCCCTGGTGACAATGGAGCTATGACTGTGAAATTACAAAGGGCCAAGAAAGCTGTGCCCATCCAACCGTGTTCAAGTATAGAGGAAGCAGAAAGACATTTCTAAAACAAAAAAGCCTTTGTAGGTAGGAAATTCCAGGCAACTCAAAACAAAATGAGAAGTCATGATGAAAGAAAAATGATTAGTATTGGGATTATTCATATATAAAACTATATAAAATGTAATTATAGATATTATGTTATACACTATGTGTTATATATATATATATGTCACAATAACAAGAAAAAAATATTGGGAGGCAGAGGAGAATATAGTATTTAATAGAATTTTATTAATTTTCTCAACTTGGTGGAGAATTCAGTTCAGTTCAGTCACTCAGTCGTGTATGACTCTTTGCGACCCCATGAACCACAGAAACCCAGGCCTCCCTGTCCATCACCAACTCCTGGAGTATACCCAAACCCATGTCTATTGAGTCGGGGATGCCATCCAACTATCTCATCCTCTGTCATCCCCTTCTCCTCTCACCTTCAGTCATTCCCAGCATGTCTTTTTTTTTAAATATAAATTTATTTATTTTAATTGGAGGCTAATTACTTTATGATATTGTTTTGATTTTGCCATATATTGACATGAATCTGCCATGTCAGTTCTTCGCATCAGGTAGCCAAAGTATTGGAGTTTCACTTTCAGCATCAGTCCTTCCAAAGAATATTCAGGACTTATTTCCTTTAGGATGGACTGGTTGGATATTCTTACTGTCCAAGAGAGTCTCAGGAGTCTTCTCCAACACCACAATTCAAAAACATAAATTCTTTGGCCCTCAGTTTTCTTTATAATCCAACTCTCACATCCACACATGACTACTGGAAAAACCAAAGTTTTGACCTTTGTGGGCAAAGTAATGTCTCTGCTTTTTAATATGCTATCTAGGATGGTCATAACTATTCTTCCAAGGAGCAAGCATCTTTTAATTTCATGGCTGCAGTCACCATCTGCAGTGATTTTGGAACCCCCAAATATAAAGTCTGCCACTGTTTCCACTGTTTCCCCATCTATTTACCATGGTGTGATGGGACAAGATGCCATGATCTTAGTTTTCTGAATGTTGAGTTTTAAGCCAACATTTTCACTCTTCTCTTTCACTTTCATCCAGAGGCTCTTTAATTCTTCTTCACTTTCTGCCATAAGGGTGGTGTCATCTGCATATCTAAGGGTACTGATATTTCTCCCAGCAATCTTGATTCCAGCTTGTGCTTCATCCAGTCCAGCATTTCACATGATGTACTCTGCATATAAGTTAAATAAACAGGGTGACAATATACAGCCTTGACATGCTCCTTTCCAGATTTGGAACCAGTCTGTTGTTCCATGTCCAGTTCTAACTGTTATTTCTTGACCTGAATACAGATTTCTCAGGAGAATTAGGGGTATTAAATAAACTTGAAAAAAATCAAGAAATACAAATGGACATAGTCATATACTGTTATATAAAGAATGTTAGAAAAAATATAGCGTAATGAAATCAAAGAAGTTAAGAAGAGAGGGAGAATAGAAGAAAGTGAAAATTAGCTACTCTTCTCTGCTGTCAAAACATATAAATAGATATTATATAGTGTTGCTAAATTCAGGAAACCATGCATATGTATGTATCTATATCTACATCGATATCTATATACCATATGCCATAGATAAAAATAACTAATACAATAGCTGACAGTCAAAATATACTTATATAGCTAGTTGCCATCTGTGTGTGTGCTAAGTCACTTGGGTCATATTTGACACTTTGCAACCCTATAGACTGTAACCCACCAGGCTCCTCTGTTCATGGAATTCCCCAGACAAGAATACTGGACTGAGTTGCCATGCCCTTCTCCAGGGGATCTTCCTGACCCATGGATCGAACAAGCATCTCTTGAGTCTCCTGCATTGGCAGGCTGGTTCTTTACCACTAGCCCACCTGAAGTTACCATCTGTACCCTTACCTTTTTATCATATGGACAAAAGAGTATTTATTTGGAGGAAAAAACAAACTTTCAACAGACATTATTTGGGGGAGAGAAAATGGAGAGTGAATAGTTTTAATTTTTGTTTTACACCTTTTAGTACTGTCAGAATTTTTTCTAAACATACGCATTTCTAGAAATTTATAAATATATATATATATATATATACATTTGCTGTGGTATTCTACTGGACCTGTATCAGTTAGTGTTAGGTTCAGCAATGTGTGACAAAGCAAAACTAAATTGAAACCAAACACAATGTTATTGATGAACAACTGCTTATCTCTCCAGACATTTCCATCCAGGCCTTCTTTTCCAGAACTTAGGTTCATTCTAGCTTGATATTCTAAGATGATTTTCTCAAAATTGGCCATCATGTATAAATCCTAAATGAGGGAAAAAGTAAAAAATGAACTGATCATTCCTGATCATAACCAGAAATTCCATAAGAAATGTTCTTACCAGTTATTAGTCAAAACTTAATAGACCTTAATTTATGGGATGTTGAGAAACACAATTATTATCTGCATTATATTTTGCTTTCTTAAGTACATATTTTTTAACTTCCTAAGGAGAAGCATTGATATTTGGGTAGGATACTAGCCATCTTTGCCACAGTGTCTTATAATTTGATGTGTATTTTTTTCATGGACTCACAGACAACACAGTACATATTCTGCTTAAACATACAGTAAAATGCACAGAAATACTTATAAATATATTGATCAGTGGAAAATAAGAAGTATTTCTTATGTGAAAGTTTTAAAGAGTTTGCCATATAAAATTTTAGCAACTGGGAAAATGAGAAAAGTAATTTTCTATACAAGCACAAATTTATAAATATTAAAATTTTACATGATAAATGTTTAAACTGTAATAGAAGAAAAAAAAACCTAAGGTTTCAAACCTTGAATTATTTTTCATTATGGTTCATTTAATTGCATTTTGCCACTAACTGGTACAAATAAGTATTCCCAGAACGTTTCAAAAAGATAGTAGTAAAAGGATAGATGTGTCTAAGATCTCAATAACATTACAGATCTCAAGCAAATAAATCAAAGATAAATCATAATATGCAAACTTAGATAACAATTTCTGCATGCTCACTGACAATATGAAGTGGAAATTGTTTTGTTACATGAAAGTCCCTATTCTATTTGGTTGATTTATGTTCACACAGGTGATTGACAGTTTGAAGATACAAAATGCATTCTAAAAGGAAATATGGCATTAATTCTGGACTTTGCCCTTATTTCTAGTCACTGGAAGTACCAAATTTGATGTCTCTGTATAAGGTAATGCAAATATGAGCAATTTGGTGCTTAGGAAACAAAGCTTCTATAAATATTTCCTACTTTAGCCTCTCCAATAGATTCATTCCTTTTTAACTGTAGTTCCATGGGATTGCAAAAGAGTCTGCATGACTTAGCAACTAAACAACAACAGTAAAATCAACACAGGTACATAGTTTCTATCATAAACTGCATGCTTTCAAACTCTTGCTTCCTGAAGGAAATTTTTCCTACCACCTTACCTCTCGTCCCCATCTTGGCCATAGTAGTCTTCAGACAATTTTGATCTCTAAGGCTAGTTTCTCCTAAATAATTTCAATCTATCTGTGGAAGAGACAGGACAATTGTATTACCCTGGGTTGCCCAGAAAGCAAGCCCAAAGCATGGGTGTCCACATTATTAGGGAAGTGAGTTATAAACTTAGAGAAGCAAGTTAGAGACAAAAGGAGTGAAGCAGGAGAGGAAGGAGATCCACTACAAGAGGATTGCTAAGTTACATGCACTTACTATATGCACAACACAACTGCTTGCTTGGCCTCATGGGACTATTTTCTAAAAAAATAGAAAGACCTCTACTTAAATAGTAAATTGGGAGGGAAGTGAGAATAATTTGTTCTCCAGTTTGGTATTCTATTGTCAAAAATTTATCTGTGGGACGTTAATTTCCCCTCACTTCTAGGTTATAGGCACTGAGCATGTCCCCTAACATGTCACACTTCAGCATCACTGAGAAAGCCCAAGACAGGGAATAAAAGGTTTGTGTTGTGAACAGGGAGTGGAATATATTTTGTGTGTGACACATTTTGGAGACCACTCAGAGTCAGTTAATGAACAACAATGGCAATGCTGGGAACAGTGACAAAAACACCAGAAACAAGTGATGCAGAATGGGTGGAAAGTAGCATAGAAGAGGTATCTGATACAGTATCTAAGCAAACTAATCATTTAAAAGGAAGCCAAAATGTTATATTTATTTCCAATTTGGGAAAAGCTGTGAGGCTTACCTCTTCTTGGTTATATTTCTAACAACACCCCCTAAAATTTTCATGGACTTATTTATCTTCCAAATCTGGATTGTATATTTCTCCTCAAATAATCTATTTCATCAAAAATTTTGAAGATACAAACACATGAATTCAATAAAGCCCTTAGTCAAAATTATCTTTAACCAAATCTGGTAAAGTCTAATTTGGTTTGTGTGTTCTGATATGCATCAATCTGATTATAATAATTTATTTTAAGTGATCTGACATGCATCAGTCTGATTACAATAATCATACAACAATTTTATATATAAAAAGGTTGTGGAGGAATAGACATTCTTTGGTGACACAGGCCATGAGGAAGCAAACAAACTCCATCGTGATAGTGAGATGGTTAGAAGACAAGGTAGCCTACAGAAATAGGTGAATCTTAGAAAAGAGGTGGCTTTGGGAGAAGATGACAGTCTCTGGCATTTTTCCTTTGAACTTGCAGGAGAGAATCTGGATTAAATGTCCCAAAGGGAAATAGAAATGAAAGACTGAATCTACCGAGAGATATTTGGGTTAGAGATATAGACTTGTTACCATCCATGTGTCTAATTTGTTGTTGTTCTGGTTCAATTGCCAAGTATACCCTTTGAGACCCCATGGACTGCAGCGTGCCATGTGTTCCTGTCCTTCACTATCTCCTGGAGTTTGCTCAGTCTCATATCCATTGAGTCTGTGATGCCACGCAACCATCTCATTTCTGTTGTCCTCTTCTCCTGCCCTCAATCTTTTCCAGCATCAGAGTCTTTTCCAGTGAGTTGGCTTCTCACATCAGGTGGCCAAAGTATTGGAGCTTCAGCTTTGAAAACAGTTGAGGCTTAGAAGATGAAGACTGTCTTTACTGAAGAGGCAAAAGGCAGGGAAAGATAAGAATTTGATTAATGTATTTTTAAGGAGATATAAAGAAGTGGAAAATCAATGAAAACTAAAAAAGAAAGAAAGAAATATAAATTAAAAGTAGTTAACACAGAGTAGTCTCATAAATCTGAATTAAAAAAAAAAAAAAGAATTTCAGGGAAGAAATGTTAATCACTTTGGAATAGTGTTACTGTGTCAAAGAATACTGTATGATAGATATGATAGAATGTTTTACACAGTTCTATGTTACCTGAAATCAGAACAGCATTTCTACTTTGAGGCTATCATCAATTGTGCATCTCCTGACAAGAGAACATTATTATATCAGAAACAGAAGCTAAACCTTCTCCCTGCTTTGTAGCTGACTAGAGTGTGGAAACTGGGGCTCTGATAAGTAAATGGTCACACCTCCCAGTTTGAATCTTGAAAAATGACCAACCAATATGGGTATATGCAGATTTTTCCATGCAGCACTGGCAATCATTGCTGTGAGAACTCTGGAATGGAGACAGTGATAAGTACTTAGTTGTACCAGAGCCAGCAGCAAAGTCCTAACTAGATTGTCCCTGAGGCATGATACTGGCTCTCTTGCCTGCTACCTAGATGTGCTTGGTAGTTGCCCAACTTCTGAGTCTGGCTTTCCAGCCTTCTGTTAATATTTTAAGCTATCACATTTCCTTCCAGCAATTTTCTTTTTTCTGCTTGAGTTTTAAAAAAGAAAAATATGTTGGAAAATGTTGCAGTTATTCTGTTGAGACAAGATGGACCCCCATCTGAAATTTGATTCTAAAGTCAAAACTGATAACACCACAAATGCACACTCACCAAGAAGATGTGAAAAGCTTTATTTAACCATTAAGAGGCTGGCTGAGGAGTGAAGCTCTGGTTTCCAAACTGATTTTTAAAAAATGGCTTTCGAAATCTGGGGAAGACTGACTTGAGTTTTATGGTGATAGGCATGGTTAGCTTGATGAAGGTTCTCAAGTCTTCTGTGATCTCAGTTGCTTGAGTTGACCTTTCAGGTGACAAAGGAGGTAGCATCCAATATTTACATCGGAGCTACCCTTACCTAAACATGGGAGAAAAGTGGGAAGGGAATGGTGAGGCTTTATGCTGTTAGCAGTCAAACACCAAAATTGGAGTTAGACTTGTTATTAAAGGAATTATTATAAATTAACCCAGACCAAATCGACCATGAATAGTTTTTAAGGGAGTAGGACTGTTGCCTTGTTAAAAAAAGACTGAACACATATGAAAGTGGTGAATGGAAAATTCAGGAGCTTTAGAATATGATATGAATTGAATTCTGATCCTTCCCTACATTAGCTAAATCATCTTGTGCTAGTTATTTGATCAGTTTCATCATCTGTAAAGAAAACAATAATAATAATTCATCTACCAGTCTTGACAGGATCAAGTGAGCAGTTCCTGTTTTCAGCCACAAGTCACAGCATGGAAGCATTGTCTAGTAATTAAGAATGTCATGTCAGTAGTCACAGAGCCTTGGTTTAAATCCCCACTTTACCATTTACCAAGTTGTAAACTTGGACAAATGATGAAACCTCTGAAAGAACCAGTTTTTCCATCTAACCTTTAAAAACATTGTATTTTGGGGAAAATGTGATCATATATTTGGCTCAGAATAAGAATTCACTAAATATCAACTGTTAGCAATCTACCCACAAAATGGATACAACTCCATCATATGATAATGAGGTTGCATAGTTTACTGAACATACTGTGGGGATATGTGACCAGGTTTCATGTGACCCACGATACAGAAAAAGCTACAGAGAATAAATTACACACTTAGTCAAATTACTATTTCATAATTTTCTCCTTCTTCCCTAAGATCTTTTGTCTGCATGTCATTGTCTCTTCCCTGTACTATGTCATAATACTATGAAATGATTATTAAAAATTAGTTCTTACCCTTCATTCCAAAACCTAATTGGTCAAATAGAAGTCCAGAGGTACAATGATGATTGTACTGAAAATTTGTTATCCTCACACATGGTAATGGGAAAGGATCTTATTTGCTACCACACCACTAGTGACTAACCATTTTATTAAAAAAAAAAAAAACAAACTAAAAAACAAATGTGTGTCTCCAGAAAGGGAGATTGTGTCCCTTAAAAATTTAAATATACCTAAATAATGCTCTGTGGACATGAGTTTGAGCAAGCTCTGGGAGTTGGTGATAGACAGGAAAGCCTGGCTTGCCACAGTCCATGGGGGTCTCAAAGAGTTGGACATGACTAAGTGACTGAACTGAACTGAATCAGTGCTATTTAGGAATAATTATGTTTGCGCCCATGAGGTTGCAGAGAGGTTTTAACTAGGTAGTTTCTATTAAACACACACACACAACTTATTACAATACCTTGCTCATAATAGGTAAAAAATGTATCCTAGTAATTCTTACTAGTTACTCTCATTTGTGCTATAAGTATCTATTTCATATTTCTCAGGATATTATTTAATATTATGATGGATCTGACATTTAAAAATTCTATTTATTAAAATGTATTTCTAATTTGTAAAGTTAGTTACTTTAAAGTTTAAATGCCAAATCAAATTTTATGTAACTGAAGGCAAAGTGAAAAAATAACTTCTTTAAAATCATAGAGGGGTCACTCCAGACTGATAAAACATATTATTCTCCTGGACTTTTAAATTCTTCATTAGTATTTCAACTTTCTTCTCTTGAGAAAAGCTATGAAATATAAGTTGACTTAGAAAATAGTGAGAAATTCTCTGCTTTTATACCATGGAAAATATTTCAAGATTGTAAAGTGTTTAGTTTATTTCTTGGTCCAATAAATATTGTTTTTATGCTTTCCAGAGCCTCTGAGTAAAACTGCAAACTGTATATGTAGCTTCTTAGCCTTTAATTGATTTGAGGGCAATTTTGCTTATTTATTGTTTTAACACACTGGACAATGTTCAGGAACATTTGAGTGAAATAAAAATTATTATAACCTCCTCTCCCAACAAAACAAAAAAATGTCAGATTTACACATTCACTTTCCGAAGGTTTGTATATCTCTACTATTAATGATGAAACTGAAGAATTCTAACTAAAATCCTGTTTCTCAAAGAACTAAGGTGAACAGGGGCTAAATGGCAGAGAAAAGGGCAGCAAAGATTCTTGCATTGTTAGTATGCAAAAATGCACTTTCTCATCCACATTGGGAAGTAAGAAGGAAAGGTCAAGGTTATTTTTCAAGGAAATATTACTGATATTGACACACAAGGACCTTGGATCAAGCCTGAATGCATGTGCAGAAATGTTAAAGCTTTGACAAGAGATGAGTGAAGGACAAGATTGTCACCCTGAAACCTATTTCTTGAACATGCCTCCAATCACTCTAATGCTACATTTTTTTATATTTAGTAAGATTTCTGCTTTTTATTGTCAAAGACAGAGTACTATATTTAGGATATTGGTGAGGAGGAAAAGTGTTTTCTAAGCCTGGTTAAATCTAGGTTGAAAGATAAAAATCTATAAATACAAGTACAGCAGATCAACAAACAAACAAAAGTTATTTACTGAGACTTCCCTGGTGGTCCAGTGGTTGAGACTCCACACTTCCAATGCAGGTTCAATCCTTGGTCAGGGAACAGAGATCCCCTATCCTGCATGGTACAGCATATATGTACATAGATTTTATATATCTCTCTCTCTCTCTCTCTATCTATCTATATAAATCAAAAAATGAATAAATATATTGCCTAGCATCATTAAAATATAAACTTACTGATCATGCAATTGACAAGTACAACAACAAATGCAAATAAATATATTAATATAGCACAAAAGGACTGAGTAATTACCATGTGAAGCAAGGTGCTTTAGAAGTTATTTGGCAAATATTTGTTGAATTTAATTGCATGGATATCTTCCTAAATTGATTTAATCTTAGTATGGAAAGTGAGATCTATTTCTTTATAAATAGGAAAGGAGAGCAATCCTTACAGTGGTTAATATGAGTCCAGAATAGCTGATGGCTTTTCAATGAGTCTGATTGAAAAATATTTAATGAATCCTAAGTTAAATGTGACACTAAGTCAAAAGAAGGAAAGAAAAAAGAAAGTTACTGCCAGACTCCTCAGTCCATGGAATTCTCCAGGCCAGTATACTGGAGTAGGTAGCTGTTCCCTTCTCCAGGGGATCTTTCCAACCCAGGGATCAAACCCAGATCTCCCACATTGAAGGCAGATTCTTTACTGTCTGAGCCACCAGGGAATCTTCCCTGAATTCTGGGATAACTTCAAAGTTAAAAGACTTCTGAAATACAGAAAATGAAAACCAGTCAATCCTAAAGGAAATCAACCCTGAATATTCATTGGAAGGACTGTTGATGAAGCTGAAGCTCCAATACTTTGGCCACCTGATGCCAAGAGTCGACTTATTAGAAAAGACCCTGGTGCCTGATGGCTGGGAAAGATTGAGGGCAGGAGGAGAAGGGGGAAACAGGGGATGAGATGGTTGGAAGGCATCACCAACTCAATGGGCATGAATGAGTTTGAGCAAACTTGGGGTGATAGTGAAGGAGAGGGAAACCTGGTGTGCTACAGTCCATGGGTTTGCAAGGAGTAGGACCCAACTTAGTGACTGAACAACAGCCACCAAGTAGTTACCATGCTTAATGCAAAACCAGGGGATATGAACATAAGCCAAAAAGTACCTGCTTCATGCTATAGGAACCCATTGTACCTATTGAAATGGACATTCCAAGCCCTATTTCACACATTCTGCATTATGCAGTAGCAATGAAATTTTGGGATTCAACTCTGTTCTATCTGGTAGTGTGACTTGATTAGTCTATTCATTCCTCTTGCTTGCATTTGGCTCAGATGTATGATGATTTAAGCCATTTTCAGTCCATAAAATGTAAAGAGAACTTTGCCAGTGGAGCCATGGTAACTTGTGATCATTACAGTTTGTCTCTCCTCCTAAAAGTGAATGTGGGAGTGTATTTCCTGGGTTACTCAGTTGCCACCTTGCAATCATAAAGGAAGTTACCTGATAGTAAAGCCAACACAGAAAGGAAGCTAAAGTCAATAGAATCCCAAAGAAATGGAAACAGAGTCATAATTATGTGACCCAATAAAAGTCCTATGATTTAGGCCAACTGGAGAGGACATTCTGCTACTCACAAGGAGAAATCATTGTGATTCAGGATACGATAGGGTAAATCTTCTTTTGCCTGCCTCTGAGAGGTCAGTGTGTTGGAGCACACAAAAGTCTAGGCAGTATTTGGAAGCAATGAGCTGAGTCCAGCCTTTCATTTGCTGCCTACAAGATTTGAATCAGTCACTTCATCTTCTAAACCTCGAATTTCTTGTTTGCTAAAAATGGTAAGAACACTATCTACCATGAAAGGACCTAAAGATGATTAAATTACTTGTAACTCAATTTCCAAATTTAAATATCCAATAGGCAAAAGCTCTTTTTGTCATACATGATTACATTTACAGCCTCTGAATGCTGAGTTTCTCAACATTCAAGTTCACTTGGTACCCAGCTCTAGAATGAGTCTCTTTCTAGTCTCTGCCATCAGTGAAGCATTCCTGACCCTGAAATGAGCAAGATGAAAAATCTTTAGCTTACAAAGTAGAAACTGAGTAGAAGAAAATTTAGCCTGAAAAAGTAATTTAACGGTCAAAATTAAATTGTCATAGATGTATGAAAAAACCAACATAGGTGTTTTTCCTAGGGGGTGAAAAAAAAGCATCTGTCAATGGGGCCTACATGCTGCCCCTTCCCATGAGGCATGAACTCTGGGGTTCATTCAGTTTCCATCATGTCCTATTGTCTTGTATTTGACAATTTCCCTCAAATATATTGCTTTTGGTTCTGTGGGCCTCCATTTTTGTATCTTGCTCAAACTCAGTGGAGACTATTGCTAAAAATCAGCAAGCTTTATGCTAGTAAAATTTTGCTGAGTATGCCTCAATTCTAATTTTTTGGGTTTCTGTTCTATTCCTGTAATCTCATTCCCACCTTACACTCTGGTTTATTGGGTACTGTTTTATACTTTTGACCCTAAATTTCTACCATGGTAATCTGCTATATGCAAATACGTTGTAAGCCTTATTATTACTAATTCAACCTTCCCCTCCACAGAAAGGACCCTTTCCCTGAATTCCAATTATGTGTTAAGATAAATTCCTAATACTACCAAGCTAATACTCTTCAAGCTTTAAAAATTTCCTGCCTTTAAATTACCCAGAGTTATGCTCCATATACCACGTGGGATGCATATGTGCTAAGTCTCTTCAGCTGTGTCCATCTCTTTGTGACCTCATGGAAGGTAGCCCACAAGTCTCCTCTGTCCATAGGATTCTCCAGGCAAGAATACTGGAGTGGTCTGCCATGCTCTCCTCCAGGGCATTTTCCCCACCCTGGGATCAACCTTGTGTCTCTAACATCTCTTGCATTGGCAGGCAGTTTCTTTACTACTAGCGCCACCTGGGTAGCCTGCCAGTCGGGATACCCCTCCTCTAACTTGGGCCTCCCTAGTGGTTCAGCTGGTAAGGAATCCACCTGCAATGCAAGAGACCTGGGTTGAGAAGATCTCCTGGAGAAGGGAACGGCTACCCATTCCAGTATTCTGGCCTGGAGAATTGCATGGATTGTAGAGTCCATGGGGTTGCAAAGAGTCAGATGCAACTGAGCAACTATCACTTTCACTTTCTTTCTTTCCCCTGACTTAATGTTGTTACTTTACAACATCCATCCACCATGTGCACAGCTGCTTCTCAGAGGAGGCGCTTTGCCGGCTGCAGCCCTTGCTTTCTGCTTGCATGTGCTACCAGCATCCCTTAAGCATTTACAACAGTCTCTTTCAGCTTTGGGTGCAGCCAAACTCTATACAACAGTGTTTTCAATTTCAAATCGCTTGTTTCCAATATTTTCTTACAAGAATTTCTGAAATCTGTCTGCTGTTTGCATTTTTATATATCTTTACGAGACAAGTGATTTTCAAAGGTTATAGTTATCTAGTGAAAGTGTTAAGCAGCTCTGCCATTTTGCAGATGACTCACAAAGGATAAAACTAAATACTGTCACTGGATAAAGCAGATATATCATGATCTAAATATCTAGCTGAAGAAGATGGAGATCAGAAATTTCTTGACTTCCTAGAGTTCAATCTAGAGTTTCTCATAGTATAGGACATTGTAGCATGGTATACCTAAAATTTCTTATTTCTTTCTACTCTATTCTTTCAATTACTTAGAGTTACAATTGATATATAAGTGAGAATATTGAAATAAGAACATTGCTATTATTTTGAACTTTCCCCCCATTTTGCTGTTGCTGTTTAGTCACTATGTCATGTCCAACACTTTGCAACCCCATGGACTGCAACCCACCAAGCCCCTCTGTCTATGGGTTTTCTCAGGCAAGAATACTGAAGAGAGTTACCATGTCCTTCTCCAGGGGATATTCCTGACCCAGGGATCCAATCCACATTTTCTGCATTGGCAGGTGAATTCTTTGTTGCTGAACCACCAAGGAAGCTTTTTTCCCCATTAATATTTTAAAATATAAACATCACCCTAACTATACACATATATTTTACAAATTCCACATGATTTTCAGAAGTCTGAAATAATTACTTATGTTTTTATTGCATGATTTAGTGAAAAATCTATTTTATTTTCATCTTATGGCAAATATATAGAGCTAGAAGGAAAGATTGATATTCTAAATATTTAGGATTTCTATGTCAAATTTATCATACTTCCACAATCATTTTAAAGCTAGTTCCTGAACTTTATTTTCTAAAAATTTCATGCTTATTAATAATTTATGGCATGTATCATTAGTCAGAATTGATACTATTACTTGATGTTTTATAAAATTTAGAAAATTTTAAACAGGTAAGCTAAAAATCAATGATTCTCAGTGAGGTATATAAGGAGATACTTGAATTTATATTTGGAAAATCTGATGAAGGTCATCTTATTTGACAAAGTAAGCAAACATTATGCTTCATCCATTTAAAAAAGAAAATTTTGAGAACATTTAAAACATTTATACTGATATATGTAACTTAAAATTTGCAGAAATATAATTGAATAGATATCTGAATTATCATTCTTATCAAAATATCTAAAATAACTAGAATATGTAGATAGATAAATGTGAATGTGAGTGTGTACATTTTTGAAATGTATTGCTAAACACAAAATAATGAATCCATAGAGCTCAGAAACAGAGTGAATACGAGAAATTTAAAAAGCACTTAGGAGCCAAAACCATAATTTTATCAAGACCTGGAAGCTGTAAGCATTTAATCTGGGTACTGCACAGGATACTAAGAAGAGGATCTACAGCCCATTCCCAATACTAGTAATAAAATAAAATACTCCAATATTAAAGCTGAAATGGGGCAAAAAGTTGAGACTATGAATATTTATAATCTAAATGTAAAGATGAATGAGAAATAAATCTCACTTTGAAGGACAATTGTCCTTCATGAAATTTGTGTTGAGTTGATGGGGAAAGATCTTCCTGAGGAACTTGCAACCACAGAGTCATCATTTTCAGGGTTTTAAATCCAAACTTATAGAAGCTATGTAGTCTGAAAAACAGCACAGATATTGATTTACCATGCCACTTAGATGACTAGCAGTAACAAGGCAGGTGCTCACTAAAAAAACTATATTTCATCTTTCTGGCTTACTTCATTCTGTATAATGGGCTCCAGTTTCATCCATCTCATTAGAATTGATTCAAATGAATTCTTTTTAATGACTGAGTAATATTCCATTGTGTATATGTACCATAGCTCCCTTATCCATTCGTCTGCTGATGGGCATCTAGGTTGCTTCCATGCCCTGGCAATTATAAACAGTGCTGCGATGAACATTGGGGTGATCTACTCTTTAAAAAAATTCTGAAAATTTCTAAAGAATACAGTGAGGCAGCTCACAATTAATCTTTCAAACATCTCATGGAATGATGCCCCATGTATCAAAGCTAAAAGATAGAGTAAAGAAAAGTTCATAAGTTCATGTCAAAATCTGATGTAAGATTTACCAGACATAGAATACAAAGTAACCATGCATATTATTTTGAAAACTAGAAGAAAAAAAAATGATATGGAACAAGAGGAAACACATCAGCTTTGCCAAGTAAAATAGAACTTATGGAAATAATAATTTATATTTAAAATTCTATAGGTGTAGTAAATGATAAATAAACAGAGTTAAAAAATAATTAATGAAAAGAAGATAGAGCAAAATCGATTATGCAGAATGAACTCCAAAAAGACAAGCTAAGGAAAATAAAGGCATTGTAAAAATACTAATATAGAGTTTTTTTTACCACATATATTTGCAGAAGACTATAACAGAGAGAAAACATGAAACATCAGGTAAAAAATTCAGATAATTGCTTAAATGTTCCTATCATTGAGAAACAGGAAAAAATCTCACAAAACCTTATATCTAGAAAGCCTCCCAAATTTCTTGCAAGGTAAATGAAAATATTTCCCACCTAGCAACATCATAGTTTAACTATAGAAGACACATAAAAAAAATAAAGGTTTTCTCTCTGTGTGTGGTGTGTGTGTTGCGTGAGAGACTGAGAGAGAGAGAGAGAATTAAAAGTTGCCAGAAACAAACAGTAAGTCAACTAGAATAAAACAATTAGATGGATTTCTCTTTTCTCAACTGCAACAATAGAAGCCAGAAGACAATGGAATCATTGTTCTGTAATTCCAAACAAACCAAAAAATCCATCACATAGTTCTAAGTAATAATAGAAAAGAACTGTTAACATAAAGTTCTATGCATAGTTGTGAGGGGGCACTGAAATGAATTGCTGAGATCCCTCTACAGGAATAAAGGATTTAACATGCCAGCTCCTGAGAATGCTTCAGGAAGACAACTTTGAACTCTTAGTCCCTTTTGGGTGTTCTCAGCTGGTGAAAGCTGTACTACTGAGGTCACAAAGTTCTTTTTTTTTTTTTTCAGTGAGTCCTCTCTTCACATCATGTGGCCAAAACATTGGAGCTTCAGCATCAGTCTTTCCAATGAATATTCAGGGTTGATTTCCTTTAGGACTGACTGGTTTGATCTCCCTGCTATCCAAGAGATGCTCAAGAGTCTTCCCCAGCACCACGTTTTGAAGCTCTTTCTTCAGTGCTCAGCATTCTTTTTTTTTTTTTTTTTAATTTTATTTTTTTATTATTATTATTATTTTTTTCCAGTGGGTTTTGTTATACATTGATATGAATCAGCCATGGATTTACATGTATTCCCAATCCCGATCCCCCCTCCCACCTCCCTCTCCACCCGATTCCTCTGGCTCTTCCCAGTGCACCAGGCCCAAGCACTTGTCTCATGCATCCCACCTGGGCTGGTGATCTGTTTCACCATAGATAGTATACATGCTGTTCTTTTGAAATATCCCACCCTCACATTCTCCCACAGAGTTCAAAAGTCTGTTCTGTATTTCTGTGTCTCTTTTTCTGTTTTGCATATAGGGTTATCGTTATCACCTTTCTAAATTCCATATATATGTGTTAGTATGCTGTAATGTTCTTTATCTTTCTGGCTTACTTCACTCTGTATAATGGGCTCCAGCTTCATCCATCTCATTAGAACTGGTTCAAATGAATTCTTTTTAATGGCTGAGTAATATTCCATGGTGTATATGTACCACAGCTTCCTTATCCATTCATCTGCTGATGGAAATAGAACTGCCATATGACCCAGCAATCCCACTTCTGGGCATACACACTGAGGAAACCAGATCTGAAAGAGACACATGCACCCCAATGTTCATCTCAGCATTCTTTATAGTTCAACTCTCACATCTGTACATGACAACTGGAACAAAAAAACATCGCTTTGACTAGACAGACCTTTGTCAGCAAAGTGATGTCTCTGCTTTAATATGGTTTTTCATAGGTTTAGATTTGTCATAGCTTTTCTTCCAAGGAGCAAGCATCTTTTAATTTCATGGCTATTGTCACTGTCTACAGTGATTTTGGAGCCAAAAAAAATAAAATCTGCGTGTTTCCACTTTCACCCCACCTATTTGCCATGAAGTGATGGGACTGGATGCCATGATCTTAATTTTATTTTAATTTTGAGTTTTAAGCCATCTTTTTCACTCTCCTCTTTCACCTTCATCAAGAGGCTCTTTAGTTCCTTTTTTCCTTTTCTTTTCTTGACTAATTGCTATAGCTAGGACTTCCTCATCTTGTTCCTGATCTTAGAGGAAAAGCATTCAGCTTTGCACCATTTAGTTAGCTGAGGGCTTGTCTTAAATGAGGTACATTCCCTCTATACTTGTTTCACTGAGAATTTTTTCAAACAATATGCTGCATTTTGTCAAATGCTTTTTTGCATCTATTAAGATGATCTTATGATTTTAATCCATCATTTTGTTAATGTGGTGTATCATATTGACTGATTTTCCAAGGTTGAATCAGCCTTGCATTTCTGGAATAAAAACCACTTTATCATGGTGGGCTTTTATCCCCTCTATCCTTTAAATGTACTGCTGAATTGCATTTGTTAATAATTGTTGAGAATGTTTACTTGTATATTCATCAAGAATATTGGCTTGTAATTTTCTTTTCATGTGGCAATTTTGTCTGGTTTTGATATTGGGGTAATACAGGCCTCCTAAAGTGAGTTTGGAAGAGTTCTCTCCTTTTCTGTTTTTTTGTTTTGAAAGATTTGAAATGTTTATGTATTAATTATTTTCTGAACGTTTGGTAGAATTCACCAGTGAATTCATCTGGTCCTGGACTTTTTGCTTTGTTTTAATTACTGATTCAATCTCTTTACTAATATTCAGTCTGTTTAGAATATTTATTTCATCACCATGATTTACTCTTCATCAAATTAGCTTTGTAAGATATACCAGAAAACTGTCTTTCATAGTGACTACATTATTTAGCATTCCAACCAACAATGAATGAGAGTTCCTGTTGCTTCATATCTTTACCAGCATTTGATATCATCAATACATAAACCATTATCTTGAAGCATAAAGTTTGTCCAATTAAGGTGCTAACACAAAAAGACAAATTTCAGATTTCTACATATGTACTATGGAACAAAATACCATTGTAGAATGAATACCAGCTGTAATTTCATAATGATGATAGCTCACAAAATGATTTTCTCTGATGGTTTCAATGTACACCTTCTTCCCAACTTAGCTTTTACCTTATTCAATGTCTATATTATTGATATATTTTTATTTCTTAGATGCTCCTGTTTTCTCCATATATTAGTTGTGTCTCTGATTAAAAGAAGTTTTCCCAAATCATGTGTCATTCCTGACACTGCCAAGGTTGAAATTGTTCTGTACTTAAACTAATAAATTTGTCAGATTATTTACTTTTTCTTAATGTTAGGTTGATTTGGTTATTTAAGTGATACAAAGCAATTAAAACTAAAAATTTAAATAATGGCTTTTGGAGATGGGGGAATATCTTGTTACCATCAAATACAAGCTAAATATATTTGCACCGGGTACTAAAATGGACACTGATAATCCAGGAGTGAATAAATAGAGTCCCTACAACTGAATTTTAATACTTTAAGATTGAGAATAAATCTGGGGATAGAGCTGCTTAAGAATGAATGCCGAAACAGTCCCAAATTAATCAAATTAGGAAGGATGCTTACCTAAGGAAACCTAGGATACAAGAAGTGTTTTCTAAACTTTCATAAATAATGGCCTGGAAAGTGTAACCAAGTGTCATAAATACAGAGTGAAGTGAAAACAAAAGCTAAATAATGAGTAGGATGTTTCATGTTAGCTGATGAAGTCAGACTCAAAGAAGGGTCAGGAAGCATTTCTGAAATTAAGTGAAAAACAAGCTGCTTTAAATGTGGCAATCCCCAACATGGCCCTGGGGCTGGCATGGTGGATTAAAGTAATAGTTCAGCTCTGAACTTTATTTCAGATATCATAGAGTATTTTATAACTTCTTATGTATTTGTTCAACTCAAAATTTTTGTGCATTTTTCGGTGTTATGAATAAAAGAGAAAGCCTATCCCTTAAGATGCATTTACTCAAGTTGAAAAGATTTATCTACCCACAATGGGAGTAAGCAATGTTTTTTATTCAAAGCCAAAAGGGATAAAACTGTGAAGATCTAGTAAATCATCCTGAAGGCAGCTCCTAAATAAGCCCAACTGATTTTAGAGTCTAGGTTCATGGAGGGAATAAAACAACCAAGTAGTTGGCGATGAGAAAGAAAATGAAACTATTTGATGATCAAGAGAAAGAAACTTGATTCTTTGCTAGTATTGAATCCTATGGGGCAAAAATTTCAACTCAAGGTTCATGGAATGGAGCACATTTAAGAAGACTTTTTTTTTTTTTTTTTTTTTTTTTTTTCATGTGGCAGCAGAAGGTCTGAATCCTAATCACTGAACTGCCAGAAAATTTCCCTCTAAGGACTGTCTTTAAGGAAATGGAAGGAGTGTTTCTTCCATGACTAGTCAGCAATATCCATGGCCTTAAAAAAGTCATTGTAGCTCAACTTAGCAAGGGACAGTAGAGAAGCCAGCATAACTCACCGGTTAAGACTGAAAGATTGACAATTAAAAACACTTCACTGACTGGCTTATTTTCTTAGCATAATGTCCTCCTGGTAAATCCATATTGTGACATATGTATGGCAAGATTTTCTTCTTTTTTCTTAGGCTGACTAATGGCCCAATGGAGATATATATACATATATACATGCCACATTTTTTATCCATTCATCTACCAATGAATATCTAGCTTGTTTCTCTATCTTAGCTATTGTGAGCAACACTGAAATGAATATGGGAGTATGGATATCTTTTTAAGATCCTCATTTCAATCATTTTACGTATGTACGAGAAGTGGGATTGCTGGGTTACATGGTAGTCTTACTTTTAAATTTTTGAGGAAACTTCATAATGTTTTCCTTAAAAGTTGCAAAATTTTACATCCCCACCAATAGTACACAATGATTTTAATTTCTCCATATCCTCACAAACACTTGTTATCTCATTTTTTTGACAATAGCAATCCTAATGGGTGTGAGGTATTATTTTACTGTGATTTTTATTTGCATTTCCCTGATTAGCAGTGATGTTGAGCGTCTTTTCTTATGCCTGTTGGTCATTTGTATGTATTCTTTGGAGAAATGTCTGTTGAAGTTCATTGCCATTTTTTAAGTTGGGTTATTTGTCACAGAAATGAATGCTGCATGATTCGACTTACAGGAAATATCTAAAGTAGGCAAACCCCCAGAAACAGAGAATAGAATAATGGTTGCCAGGGGCTATGGGAAGGAGAAATGGAGAGTTGCTATTCTATGGTTATAAAATTTCACTTACACAAGATGAATAAGTTTTGGGGATCAGCTCCAAACATACGTTGCTCCTGTATTTAACAACATGTGCTTCCCAGATCCCTTAGTGATAAAGAATCTGCCTGCCAGTGCAGGGGACGTAAGAGACGCAGGTTCAGTCTTTGGGTCAGGATGATCCTCTGGAGGAGGGCATGGCAACCCACTCTAGTAATTTTGCCTGGAGAATTCTATGGACAGAGGAGACTGGTGGGTTACAGCCCTTGGGGTTGCACAGAGTCAGACACAACTGAAGTGATTTAGCACGCATGCATGTCCATAGTATTGTACATTTAAAATTTTGTTAAGAAAATAGACCTCATGTTATGTTCTTATCACAAATAATAATAATACTTCAGAGAGAGCATTAGCATCGGGATTTTTGATGGCTGTGTGCAGGACCACAGGGAAAAATGCAGCTGCAGTGAGAACAACTGATAAACAAACCCTTAGTGTCTCCAAAGAGTCTGCCTGTATAGACATAAAGAGTGATCAAAATAACTGACACTGGATTTCTCTTCTTTTTTGGAAAATTGGCTATCAAGTTGGATTTAATTTAATTTCAAAGCAGACCTTCTCAACTGAGTTTCCATGATAAAATTTCCCTAATGCTTGGAGCATTCATTGTGTATAATAAATTAACTCATCTTTTATGCATCTAGATGATGCTAGATGACAAACAATCTAATAGTGTAATTAAAAACTGTTTTAAGAGCTTGAGACAAAATGAAACAGGGAATAGAAAAACTTTCTAAACTTTCTCTTCCTTGGGAGAACTGAAAACAAAAGAGAATAACACTTAATTTTCTCAGAACCCTGGTTGAGAAGGGCTGGTTAGAAACATGAACAAGTAGGACATGTACTGCACTCCAAGAGTTGTATAGCTCATATAGGTAACTATATGTGTATTTGGATAGGTGAAGAGAGTGAATATCAGAGACTATATCAGGAACACTATCCTTTCATTCTGACAAAATCACAACATATATTTAGAGTTAGGATGAAAGGTATACAACAGTTTTAAAGCAGGTGAAAAAATCTAGTCATTATCCATAAGTAGTTATGTGTATTTTGAATTTTTTGAGGAAGTCAGGAGCTCCTATAAAGCATAAAATCTCAGTTCGTTGTAGCTGCTTATGTTTTCTCCTTTTTGGCAGATTTCTCCACGCTCCCTGATAAACCCCGCTACATAGCCACAGAGAAATCAGTTACAAAAATCTTCCAGCTTTGGACAAATCCAATGCTTGCCTTAATGTGATCTTTCAGAAACTAATACATCTGGACACAACTGAGGGTAACTTACTCTAAAATTCTCAGAATCCAAAATTACTTATATAGGCTTTTTGAAATACCTGCCAAACTAATTCCTTATGTGTGACTAATTCTCTGCCTGGTCACTTCAAGCTAGTGCCAGGCTTGTTAGGGACTCATTTCACTTGTATTGATCCCTTGCCTACAGTTTATCTCTGGTGAAACAGCATAGACCTTAAACAGTATTCTGAGTTAGATGTGGACACTTGTGACTTCTCCATATCAAGCAGAATAGGGAAGTAAACAGACCAGAGAATCAACTTTAGGAAGACTGTTTTAATGTAAATTGGTAGAAGACGACTACACATGGAGACAATTAGAAGACTTTTATGCTTCAATCAGGGAGGCAGACATGGAATGGGATTAAAAATAAGAGATGTGAATGTTTTTCCATGGGAAATTTATAATCAAGTTAAGGACACAAAATGTCTATACAAACCAATTCATGAATAGAATGTCTTAAAATATAACAGCTCACATATTTGGTATCCATTCAATAGCAAATTTTAATTCCATGACTAAAAGAAATAATTTAGACCATGCGATCATGCTCTAAAATATGAGCTAAAATGTTCAATATATTTTTTTTCTCCTCTGGAAATAAAGGAATAAAACAACTTCTCAGTCTAGATATCATAGGTAAATTAATGAATTTATAGGCTGTGATTTTTTGTTGTTGTTTGTTTTTTACTTTTGAGAATAGTATATCTTTATGTTCCTCTTTTTACTTTTTCTGTTTTTAAATTTTTCTTCCCGGAAATTCTGTTTCAATGTTAATTAAAAGTCAATAGTATTGTAAGTTCTGGTCAAATTTGCCATGAATAAGAAAATTCATACAAATCAGAAAGTGGACTGGCCTCTCTGTTTTATCTGAATTTGTCTTCAGGAGTTTAGGTATGATGCTGGAAATTTGCAAGCTTCTCATACACTACAAAATCCCTGAAGGTCAGAGAACCAATGTATTTTGGTTGACATTAAAATGCCGCAGTATCCCAGCACAGTGGGACTTTCATCTGTATATTAACTCATTATCTGCAGGCAGTACTGGTGGTGAATTTGCTCACAAGCAATCTAATAGTGCAATTAAAAAATGTTTAAGGAGTTTGAAACAAAATGAAGCAGTGAATAGAGAAACTTTCTAATTTGATCTATTTTAAATGAATAAATGACAATTCCTCTATTTTAAATAAAATGGCATTTGGAATTAAATGGGAAATTTGATGTAGAAATAGCATTTTAAGTTAAACAACTTCATACTCAACTCTTACATGTGTCCCCAGAGGGAAACAAGTGAACTTACATAAGGCATTTGTGCTGTGTTATGCCAAGTCACTTCAGTCACGTTTGACTCTTCGAGACCCTGTGGATGGTAGCCTGCCGGGCTCCTTTACCGCTAGTGTCACCTGGAAGCCTGTGTGTGTCGGTCACTCAGTCATGTCTGACTGTTCACAAACATGGACTGTAGCCTTCAGTCCATTCTCTGTCCACAGAATTTTTCAGATAACAATAGTACAGTGGGTTGCCATTCCCATCTCCAGGGGACCTCCCCGACCCAGGGGTCAAACCCAGGTCTCTGTGCTACAGGCCGATCCTTTACAGTTTGAGCACCTAGAAGCCCATAGGACATTTAAAGTGAAAGTGTCAGTTGCTCAGCTGTGCCAGACTCTTTGTGACCCATGAGCTGTAACCCGCCAGGCTCCCCTGGATTTCTCCAGGCAAGAATACTGGAGTTGGTTGCCATACCCTTCTCCGGGGAATCATTTTTGACAAACTATAGGAAACAAATCTCTTAAACAAAACAACAACTACAAACAGGAAAAACTGGATTTGTCTTAAACAACTAGCTTATGTTCATCATATAGGCATTATGGGTCTTTTAACTGATTTTTTTCACCTCTTACCTTTAGCTATGGTCACTTTCAGAAATAATACAGACTTATGATAAAGATTTTCTTCATTTAACTTACCATTGGCCTAATCACATAGTGATGTCTTGTCAAATCCCACAGAATTGTAAAATAAACTCTTCCAAATCCCATCAGTTTAATCACAAGATTTAAAGATATGTATTTTAAAATCTTATTGAGATACAACTGATGCATAATTAACTGCTTATATCTGAAGTATTTGGTTTGATAGATTTTAACTCATGTATATACTTGTGAAACTATGACCATGATTAAGACTGGACATACTACATTTGTCTTCATTTCCTCTCTGACTTGATCCCCTAATATGCCTAGTTAATTATTTGCTTGCTGTTATTATGTGTTTTTCTAAGATTTTATATAAATAGGATCTTATAGTATATATTTTGTATTGAATCTTTCACCCAGCATGCTTATTTTGAGATTCATATTGTGATAATTGCTTTCTTTTATTCCTGACTAGTACTCCTCTCTATGGATATATTTATTTATTTATTGGTGATCATCTGAATTTTTTCCAATTTTGGACTATTACAAGTCAAACTACTATGAATATCCATGCACAGGTCTCTATATAGATATACTTTTATTCCTCTTGGGTGATGAATTTGAAGCACAATGACTGGGACATATGGTAGGTCTAGGATGAACCATTAAGAAAGTGTCAAACTGTTTTCCAAAGTAGCTATACTGTTTTGTATTTTACCACTATGTATGAAACTTCAGTTTTCTATATATTTGTGAATAGTTGAGATGATCAGTGTTTTTAACTTTAGTCATCTATAAAGTGGTAATAATAAATATTAAATAGTTATGCTTTAATTATAGCAATGAATAATGATGCCATGAACTTTCAGATGTTCAAGCTGGTTTTAGAAAAGGGAGAGGAACCAAAGATCAAATTACCAGCATCCATCAAAAAAGCAAAAGAGTTCCAGAAAAACATCTACTGTTTTAATGACTATGCCAAAGCCTTTAACTGTATAGATCACAATAAACTGGAAAATTCTGAAAGAGATGGGAATACCAGACCACTTGACCTGCCTCTTGAGAAATCTATATGCAGGTAAGGAAGCAACAGTTAGAACTGGACATGCAACAACAGACTGGTTCCAAATAGGAAAAGGAGTACGTCAAGGCTGTATATTGAAACCCATGTTTATTTAACTTATCTGCAGAGAACATCATGAGAAACGCTGGGCTGGAGGAAGCACAAGCTGGAATCAAGATTGTGAGGAGAAATATCAATAATCTCAGATATGCAAATGACACCACCCTTGTGGCAAAGAGTGAAGAAGAACTAAAGAGCCTCTTGAAGAAAGTGAAAGAGGAGAGTGAAAAAGTTGGCTTAAAGCTCAACATTCAGAAAACTAAGATCATGGCATCTGGTCCCATCACTTCATGGCAAATAGATGGGGAAACAGTGGAAACAGTGAGAGATTATTTTGGGGGCTCCAAAGTCACTGCAGATGGTGACTGCAGGCATGAAATTGAAAGACACTTGTTCTTTGGAAGAAAAGTTATGACCAACCTAGACAGCATATTAAAAAACAGAGACATTACTTTGTCAACAAAGGTCCATCTAGTCAAGGCTATGGTTTTTCCAGTAGTCATGTATGGATGTGAGAGTTGGACTATAAAGAGAGGTGAGTGCCGAAAAATTGATGCTTTTGAACTCTGGTGTTGGCGAAGACTCTTGAGAGTCCCTTGGACTGCAAGGCAATCCAACCAGTCCATCCTAAAGGAAATTAGTCCTGACTATTCATTGGAGGGAGTGATGTTGAAGCTAAAACTCCAATACTTTGGCCACCTGATGCGAAGAGCTGACTCATTTGAAAGACCCTGATCCTGGGAAAGATTGAAGGCGGGAGGAGGAGGGGATGACAGAGAATGAGATGGTTGGATGGCATCACCAACTCAATGGGCGTGAGTTTGAGTAAACTCCAGGAGGTGGTGATGGCACAGGGAAGCTTGCTGTACTGCAGTCCATGGGGTTGCAAAGAGTTGGACATGACTGAGCTACTGAACTGAACTGAACTGAATGATGCCCAGCATCTTTCCATATGCATAATTGACATTCATAAAACTTTGGTTAAATGTCTGTTCAAATTTTTGCCTTTTTCTTAATTAGCTTGTTATCTTAGGGTACAGTGTTAAGATATATAAAGAGTAGTATTCAGATCATATATATGTATAATGGCTTATGTTATTCATATGGGCATTATGAATATATATGCACATGATCTAAGTATTATTCTTTTAGCAGATATATACTTTGTAAATAGTTTCTTCTAGCCTGTGTGTTGTTTTTTTATTCTCTTAATAACGTCCTTCAAAGAGCAGAAGATTTTAACCTTCACTAAAGCCTGATTATCATTTTTTTCTGTAGATCATATTCTTGGTGTCACATCTAAGAAATCTTTGCCTAATTCAAGGTCACATAGGTTTTTTTCTTATGTTTACTTCTAGACGTTTCACAGTTTTGCTTTTTACATTTAATATTATAATCTAGATATATTTACATATAGTGTGAGATATGGATTGATTGAAGTGTATTTATTATGTAAGCATACCTATTTGTTCCAGCACCATATTTTGGAAAAAGTGTAGTTTCTCCAAAGAATTTCCTATTCACCTTTTTTTGAAATTACTTGTCCACACATGTGAGAATGTTTCTGGAATCTTCTCTGTTCCATTGTTCTATTTTTCTATCTTGATGCCAAAGCCACACTGTTTTGGTTGCAGTAGCTTTATAATAATTCTTAAAATAAAGTAGTATTGATCTTCCATCTTTGTTCTTTTTGTAAATCAAAGTTGTTTGACTCTCCTAGGACCTTTGTTTTTCCAGTCAAATTTTAGAAGCAATTTGTTGATTTCAACAAGAAAGTTTCTCTAAGATTTTGATTGATATTGCAATGAATATACAGATCAATTTGGAAAGAATTGGCAACCTAACTATAGTCATCTATTCCATTAATTGGATTTTCTCTAATTTATATACACTGTGTATTATAGTTTTCATTGTGCAGGTTTTGTGCATCTTTCATCAAGTTTATTTTAAATAGTTCATTTTTGGATGCTATTAAAATGGCATTGCCTTTTAAATTTCAATTTCTGATTGCTCATTGTTAGTATATAGATCTGCAGTTAATTTTTATGTTAATCTGATAGCCTATAATCTTACTAATCTGATTTAGTGGTTATGACTTTTTTTAATATATTCTATCAGATTTTATAGACAGATTTTTGCTTTTAATTCCAGTCATCCCACTGAAGCACCACCAGGTCACACCTGATCAAACGAGTTATGGTGTCTCACACACAAACACAATAAAGATTATCATGAGTTGCTCCACTCATTTATACCATCTTACTTTTAATGTGTAAAAGCACTTTGTTTTTGGATTGATATGACTCTTAACTACTTAATTTTCAAACCCATTTCTAGTTTTATCTTCATTCATTTGAACTAATGATAAATATCACTTCTGGTTGCTAATATTAGTTATGCAAATTCTTATTTAATTTGTTCTATGCCAGTTCTGAGCAATAACTATTCTCTCTCTTTCCTCTCTCTCTCTTTTTTTTTTTTTTTTGGCATGGTCTATTTTTATCCTTAAAGGGAAACTTGGAAAATCTAACCAAATATTAAGTCAAACAAAACATTCTCCAAATTTATACAATTTTTAAGCTACCCTATGTGCAAATTAGATATCTCAGAAATAATCTGCCTTTATTCACATGAACTATCACCAACCAGAAAATGAAGGTAACTTGGCATAATTATCTCCTTCCTTGTAGTTGCTGGGCTCATCAGATTGATTCAGCTAACTAGGCAGGTATTCTCATCCTCATTGCTCTTTAGTTTTTGTTCTGAAAGTAGATGATTGGTCAACATTTCCAGATAGAAATATTGATTTTTTTTTTTTAGTCTCCCCATTGAGTCAGTGACAGGACTAAACAAAAATATGTCTCCAAAACAAGAAGTTTGAGAAGATGATAGATGAAAGACCTAGAGAAATATAAAAGTAAACAAGAGGTCAACAACTAGGAGAGAGAAAAAGTAAGTGTACACAAAACAGTATGCTTTGTGTTGGAAAGAAGTATTGGAATGCAATTCACACAAAAATCAATGGCCAGAAATCAATGTAATAGTGGAAAGAATGAGACCAGAAGTCACAACTGCTGAAGGTTAAATGGTAAGACATTACTGGTTATAATCAAAGCTTTATGATAAACTTTACATTATTTCTTTGAGGATAAGTGCTTCTCTGAACTAAATTCATGGTAATATAAAAGGATGTACAGTAGATTGACATAATTTATTTAAATAATTCAAGATTGCTACTCTTAAGCCTCTTAATAATGCACATAGTCTTCTGCTTTTGTTTTGTTCTCTGTATTTTGATGGATGAAGACTGTATTGAGAGACTTCTCCTCTTGGCCAAGATGGAATAATAAGGACTGAACGTATGTTCCTGGCTGAAACAAACTTTAAAAATATAATCATACATGCAGAGAAAATATGTAAGACAATGGTTTTTAGGACACTGGACATAGGGGCATCAGATGTCTACTGAGATAAGAAACAAACAAAATGAAATCAATAAATGCCCCAGTGCTCACTGCCCTGGGAGACTTTCCCCATGGGATGCAAGCAGGCATAAACCAGAGAGAGCTTGATTCAGTTCAATTCAGTTCAGCTGCTCAGTCATGTCTGATTCTTTGCAACTCCATAGCCTGCAGCATGCCAGGTTTCCCTGTCCATCATCAACTTTCAGAGTTTGTGCAAACTTACATCCAATGAGTCAGTGATGCCATCCAAACATCTCATCCTCTGTCATCCCCTTCTCCTCCTGCCTTCAATCTTCCCCAGCATCAAGGTCTTTTCTAATGAGTCAATTCTTCGCATCAGGTGGCCAAAGTATTGAGCTTCAGCCTCAGCATCAGTCCTTCCAGTGAATATTCAGGACTGATTTCCTTTAGGATTGACTGGTTTGATCTCCTTTCAGTCAAAGACTCTCAAGAGTCTTCTCCAACACCACAATTCAAAAGCATGAATTCTTTGGCACTCATCTCTCTATATGGCTCAACTCTCACATCCATACATGACTACTGAAAAAAAAATATACCTTTGACTAGACAGACCTTTGTTGGCAAAGTAATGTCTCTGCTTTTTAATATGCTGTCTAAGTTTATCATAGTTTGTCAGAACTTGGTAGTCTCTCTGAATTTAGAAGATGGAGCCAGGAGTCCAAGAAGACCAAAGTGGTTCCCTTCCAGGGAAGAATACCAGAAAGTAAAGAGCTGTCACTGAAAGAACTCCAGAGGTCTACAGGGGGCCTTTATGATATTTAGCTGAGTACTGATTAGCTCTGCATGAGTTGAGGTAACTATTCAATGTCAGTAAAGAAAAACCCTGAAAGGTTCAGTGAAAACAGCCATGGAGTTTAGACATGTCTGGGTATAGACCCCGTTCTACATCTAATAATTCATGGCCATCATTTAGAGTACTCAGAAATGTTTTGCCATGGAAGTGGGCAGTATTAGCCCTATAGTAAATGCTGCACTGTTTCTAACTAACAAAGTTTAAAAGCAAGGCATGAAGGATAAAAAAACTTTCTAAGAAATTTAACCTTATCCAACCACAAAACTGAAAAAAGAAAAAAAAATAAAAAAACATTTATAGATATGTTAAAATATTCAACTCTTTAGATACAATTCAAAATGACTGGTATCCACATTTGCAGCAACATCAATGAACTTAGAGATTCTCTTAATGAGAGAAGTCAGACAAAAAAGAAATATAATATGACATCCCTTACATGTGGAGTCTAAAAAGAAATGATACAGATGAACTTACAAAAAAGAGAGACTCACAGACTTAGAGAGTGAATTTATGGGGTTGCTGGTGGGAGGGATGGGGGAAGGGATAGTTAGGGAGTTTGGGAAGGTCATGTACACTCTGCTATATTAAAATAGATAACCAACAAGAATCCGCTGTATAGCACAAGCGCATAGAACTCTGTTCAATGCTATGTGGGAGCTTGGATGGAAGCAGAATTTGGAAGAGAATAGTTACATATATACATATATGACTCCCTTCACTATTCATCAGTACTATCACAACATTGTTAACTGGCTATAATCCAATACAAAATAAAAAAAAAGTTTGACATCCAATAATAAATCATTGAGAATTTTAAAAAGTAGAAAATAACATCTAAATGTTAGGTAGTTAGAATAGGAAAAAAGGAGTCTAGAATGGCAGTGAAGAAGAAGACAAAGAAGGGGAAAGCCCATGAAAATAGAACAAAGGAATGTCCGAGGATTGGAGTGAGAACCTCAGGTGAAACAAGCAGCTCTCCTGGCTATCCCAGTTTACATAGGGCAGGCTCAGGGGGAGGAGAAAAGACATACAAAGAGGAGCCAAAATTGAGCGGTGGGCCTCTCTTCTCTTCTCATCTTTTGGGTTGGCCCTCATGCCTCGAGCTTCCCTGGTGGTTCTGAGGGTAAAGCATCTGCTTGCAATGCAGGAGACCTGGATTCCATCCCCGTGTGGGGAAGATCCCCTGGAGAGGGAAATGACAACCCACTCCATTATTCTTGCCTGGAAAACCACATGGATGCAGAAGCCTTGTGGGCTACAGTCCATGGAGTTGGAAAGAGTCAAACACAGCTGAGCAACTTCACTTTCACTTTCATGCCTTGAGGATGTATTTGCTTGCCAAATAAAACTGAGGTGTAACACTGGTCCCTCTGTTGCTTCAATATTTGCTGCAGCGAGACAGAACTGAGGAAATTACAAACTCCTGTGACACATAGCAAAGAGAAAATTAGGTCATAGCGACCCCAAAATTAGAAAGATGATAAAAATTAGCACATAAAATTTCAATCATTATTTTAATAGTATTCCATATGTTCAAGAAACTAAAGACTGAATATGTTACGTGGAGACATGAAAGATATATATTTTTAAAAATGGAACTTCTAGATATGAAAACTGCTATATCTAAGATATATGCTTAGAGGAATTAGTAGATTAGAAAATCAAGAAGAAAATATTAGTGAATCTGTGGACCTAGCTATAGAAAATATCCAAGATGAAACAGAGAAAAACACCCAAAACAAGCAACAACAAAACACAGGACCTCAGTATACTTTGAGATAACATCAAGAAACTAAACATATGTGTGATGGAAACTCTCAAGGGAGAAGAAAATGGAGGACTGAAAAAATAATAGTCAATTTTTTTTTCAAATATGATGAAAACTCAAATACTTAAGTATAAGAAACCAGAAGAAAACTACACTAAGGTACGTAATCATCAAATTTCTCAAAATCAGTGATAAAAGAAAAGTCTTGAAAGAATCAGAAAAAAAAGATTCAATGCAGAAAAGGAACAAGATGACAACAGGTTTCTTATCAGAATTAAAGTAATTAAAGAAAATAAGTATTCTATTAACACAGAATACACTATACCCAGCAACATACCTTTTAAAAATAAGAGCAAAAGGATTAATCTCAAAAATATACAAGCAACACTTGAAGCTCAATTCCAGAAAAATAAATGACCCAATCAAAAAATGGGCCAAAGAACTAAACAGACATTTCTCCAAAGAAGAAATACAGATGGCTAACAAACACATGAAAAGATGCTCCACATCACTCATTATCAAAGAAATGCAAATCAAAACCACAATGAGGTACCATTACACGTCAGTCAGGATGGCTGATATCCAAAAGTCTACAAGCAATAAATGCTGGAGAGGGTGTGGAGAAAAGGGAACCCTGTTACACTGTTGGTGGGAATGCAAACTAGTACAGCCACTATGGAGAACAGTGTGGAGATTCCTTAAAAAACTGGAAATAGAACTGCCATATGACCCAGCAATCCCACTTCTACGCATACACACTGAGGAAACCAGATCTGAAAGAGACACATGCACCCCAATGTTCATCGCAGCACTGTTTATAATAGCCAGGACATGGAAGCAACCTAGATGCCCATCAGCAAATGAATGGATAAGGAAGCTGTGGTACATATACACCATGGAATATTACTCAGCCATTAAAAAGAATTCATTTGAATCAGTTCTAATGAGATGGATGAAACTGGAGCCCATTATACAGAGTGAAGTAAGCCAGAAAGATAAAGACCAATACAGTATACTAACACATATATATGGAATTTAGAAAGATGGTAACGATAACCCTATATGCAAAACAGAAAAAGAGACACAGATGTACAGAACAGAATTTTGAACTCTGTGGGAGAAGGTGAGGGTGGGATGTTTTGAGAGAACAGCATCGAAACATGTATATTATCTAGGGTGAAACAAATCACCAGCCCAGGCTGGATGCATGAGACAAGTGCTCGGGCCTGGTGCACTGGGAAAACCCAGAGGGATCGGGTGGAGAGGGAGGTGGGAGGGGGGATCGGGATGGGGAATACATGTAAATCCATGGCTGATTCATGTCAATGTATGGCAAAAACTACAACAATACTGTAAAGTAATTAGCCTCCAACTAATAAAAATAAATGGAAAAAAAATAAAAGTAAGAGCAAAAACAATTTTATAAATACAAAAGCAGAAAGATTTCAACACCAGCAGATAAGGTAAGGATCCCCTTACCATGCAGGAGATTCAGGAGGCTTGGGTTTGGTCCCTGGGGCAGGAAGATGCCTTGGTGTAGGAAATGACAACCACTCCAGTTATTCTTGTCAGGAAAATCCCATGGACTGAGGAACCTGGCAGGCTATAGTCTATAGGGTCGCAAAGAGTCAGAGGCAACTGAAGTGACAGTGCACGCATGCAAGTGGGTAGAAAACACAGCTCCTGTTACAAAATTACTTGAAGTGTGTAAAAATCATCCATCTGGTCACAGAACTATTTTGTATGACTAATATAGGAGAAGCACAATTTTTCCTTAACAATCACCTGTTAATTTTTTTATGGAAACACAGGATGAAGAAGAATGGAAGCCACCTCACTGGAGAGGCGGCACAGCATAGGGAAACTGGACTCAGACTGTCTGGAGTTAAATCCTGGCATGGCCACACACTGGCTGTGAGACCCTGAAAAAATTGCTTAATTTCTCAGTATTCAATTTTGTCTGTAAATTGTGGGTGGTTTCAGCATATACTCTAAAAGATCACTCTAAGTATTTAATACCCGAAAGGTATCAAGAATGTACTTATTGTTCATAGTTAGCACTGTGTTGTGCTTAGTCATTCAGTTCTGTCCAGCTCTTTGGGACCCCACGGACTGTAGCCCACCAGGCTGCCCTGTCCATGGGGATTCTCCAGGCAAGAATACTGGAGAGGGTTGCCATGCCCTGCTCCAGGGGATCTTCCCCACCCAGGGATGGAAGCCAGGTCTCCCGCATTGCAGGTGGATTCTTCACCATCTGAGCCACCAGGGAAGCCCCATAGGGAGCCCTATCTGTTGTTAAATAAGTATTAGAAATTGCCACATGCTATTTCTAGGATTTTCATTCAAATATTTCCACATATTGTTCCAATCTGTTTTTCACTGTTTTGTTCAAATATAATTAAGAAAGATGTATCTTATAATGTTATACAAGGGAAATAGATTATAAGCATTTCACTCTTAAAAGGGAACATCAAATGGGCACTTCATGTTACTTTAGGACAATCAACAATGAGATAGAGGATGAATTGAAGTATGGAGATAATTAACTTGGTGAACTGCACAATTCATGGCTCTACAGACTACACAGACCCTGAAAGGGAGATTAAGGAGTGTTGAAAAAAACCTTAAGAATGAATAGGGGGAAGAAAAGGAGGTGAACAAGCATAATAATGATAGATATATAAAGACTAGGATTTGCTTTCTATCTTTCTCAGAGTTTGTTTTGTATTATTTCTTTTTCCCGTAAAAAATTAAAACATGCTTCTGACATTTTGGCTTATTGGAAGTAGAAAATCCTTAGTCATGAAGACATATAAAACAATGCATAAGTATATATATGAACAAATTAGTGTATAACTCCAAGAGATCTAAAATAGAGTGATTCTATTTAATTGAAATATATTATTATAAATAGAAAATAAATATTATAAAAACAAAGCACTTATTTTAATATAAAATGGTTTCTTAACCTCTTACTCAAGAACAAAATCATATTTTCTCAAGTCTAATACTTTAAAACCTTTGAGAATTGCCTGAATTCTACTTCATGGAGGAACAGAATCAAGTGAAACTCTTCACATGAGAGAATATAGAATTTCTGTGGTCCTGCTTCATATTATCCCTTTCTTAACTGGGCTGGCTCTTAAGGGTTTTCAGTGCATATTTGATAATGAATTAAGAAAAACTAACACAATTAAAAGATCATTGCTACATTTCTATTATAGTTAGAAGTATTAAATCTACAGGTACCTCAAAACTTAGAAGCATGAGAAAAAAAATCATCTTTAAAACTATAGTTGAGCTCTGTATAATCTAAATATTATATATATATGCACACATATATATATAAAACTACAGTTGTTACTTATGTAAAATCCCAATTTGAAAATATTTTGTCTTTATCAAAAGTTATTAAACATATTTATAAATATATATTGGTTTTTGAGAACAAATTTGCAATTTTACTTCAAATAGTTCTTTTGCAGCATTTTCACTTCTCAAAGATAATACTTTTTACATAATTTTGAAAATCATAAATATAAGAATATTAATATTCATCACAGATTTCAAAATAAGCAAGTAAATATAAATGTATTCAAATTAGATTGTATATATTGATCTAAAAATGCTAAAATTGAAATGATCAGAGCTCCCTTTAAAAATTACCGTTACTAAGATGATTTTTTCCCCTTGTTTTGCTGTCCAAGAACTTACAAACTTCAGAAACAACAAAAGTCCAATGAAAACTCTTGATTAACTCAGTAATTGCAGGTCAGCCTTTTGCTCCAAAACTACTTTTTCCTGAGTTTATGCCTTCTGAAAATAGGAGTCACACAAAGAGGAGATCTTGTTGACTTGATTCTTCTCTTTGCTTTTAAGCCTTCTCTAACAATTAATTGACTAATTCTACTGACTTTAGCCCTTTTACTTCATTGCCAGTACTAACAGAAGACTCCATTCTAACATCCTAATGCAAATTTATAGGCACATATTCATTACACTCTGTTTCAATACTGCAGATCTTTCAATGATATCTCTGTATTTCTATGTTTAAATTCAGCACTTCCCTCAGTGTGGCACTACCTATCTTTTCAGTCTTAATTCTAACAGCTACTTCAAGAAGAACCAGCCAATAGATGTGGAAACCCATATATGTCTTCATCAAATCTGAAAATCTGATGTACTAGTTTCCTTCTCTCTTCTTTTTATTTTTTTTTTTAAATTGGAGTATAATTCCTTTACCCTGTTGTATTAGTTTCTGCTGTATATCAATGTGAATAAGCTATATGTATACATATATCCCCTCCCTCTTGGGTGTCTCTCTCACCCTCCACCCCACTCCTCTAGGTAATCACAGCTTCTCTCTTCTGTTAACATTTCTGAAAGAAAACCTATCATCTATCTATGTATCTATCTATACCTATCTTCTGAAATACAGGCCATTACCATTCATTTTGCACTGCATTTTTGGTATTTTTTGTGTGTTCATACTATAACTGTTGGTTCCATTCTATGCATTGCACAGGCATAAAAAGGTGATTCAAAAACAAAATAGGAACTCTTTAGCAGAGGCAGCCAGAAGAAGTATATTTACCTCCTTTCCCCAGGCCTACATTTTCCTTTTTCTCCTTGTCTCTTTCCACAAAATAATGATCAGGAATTCTGGTGGAGATTCTGGATGAGTCTCAACTTCTTTGAATCCTTCTACAAACTGAAGTTTTAGAACCAATCAAGCAGGGTTTACTTAATCTTTGCAAAGTATTATCAAAAATCTTTTCACTTAATATAACAAATATTTCCCTTGTTTAAAATTCTTCAAAAATATTTAGTATTTTATCTAATTCATCTTCTACATGTTTCATGATGATCTTTTATTTTTGGTAGTACAGTTGAGGGCTATTATGAACATTTGTATAAGTCTTTATATTTTCTTTTCCATTATAAATACATAGATATTGAATGAATGAAACATTGATAGCTGTATGTTTTCACTTCTAAACCAACTGCCAACTTGTTTTCTAAATGGACTTTACCATTTTGCATATCTGCTGTCAGTGAATGAAAATAGTAGCTCATGCTTTTGACAACACTTACGTTCATTCTTATTTTTTAATTTCTCTGTGTTTTTGTTTTCTCAAAAGTGAGATAGTTTAGGTTAATTTAGATAATGTTTCTAAGACATGTATCTGAATTCAATAAATGGTAGTCATTACAATTATTACACTACTTATTTTTAATAAAATTGTTTATTTCCCCAATTCTGTAATCCTAACACATATGTACAGGGATTTAATATAATTCTGGTTGCTGTGCATGCTCACTCATGTCCAACTCTTTGTGACCCCATGGACTACAGGCTCCTCTGTCCATGGGATTTCTCAGGCAAGAATACTGGAGTAGGTTGGCATTTCCTACTCCAGGGTATCTTCCCAACCCAGGGATCAAACCTGAGGCTCCTGCATTGGCAGGGGGATTCTTTACCACTGTACCACTTTGGGAAGCTGATTTTGTATAACAGAGAATCCATTAATGTTTTTGAATTATGAAGGCAATGAATTATAGAGAGTAAGGAAGTATATGAAAAAGTACATCAAATGTGTTGATAATCTTTCTAGCACATCTGTCCAAATGTGGCATCAAGGCAAACAAAAGGAGAAGAATGGGTGAATATTCTTTTCAATAGTGTGTCTGGAGTCAGTTCTAGTGACTGGATTCTCATCCTCCCCTTTTTGTTAAGTACTTTATTACATTAAAAAATCAGCTTTATTGAGATATAATTAACATATAAACTTTAAGATATTTAAAGTGTATGTCAAGATGATTTAACCCATATAAATATTGTAAAAGGGTTTCCTGCCTTTGTCTAAATAATTTTCATACCCATCACCTCACATAGTTATCTTTTTTGCAAGAATATTTAAGCTTTATCCCCTTAACAAATCTCAAGTAAACAATACAATGTTTTCAACTAGAGTCACCACATTTATATTGTAGCCTCAGACTCTATTCATCTTGTTCAGGTGCTAAGTCACATCTGACTCTTTGCAACCCCATGGGCTACAGTATGCCAGGCCTCCCCAGCCTCCACCATCTCCAGGAATTTACCCAATTTCATGTCCATTGATAGTGATGCTATCCAACCATCTCATCCTTTGTCACCCTATTCTCCTTTTGCCTTAGATTTTTCAGAGCATCAAGGTCTTTTCCAATGAGCTGGCTCCTTGCATCAGGTGACCAAAGTATTGGAGTTTCAGCTTCAGCATCAGTCCTTCTAATGAATATTCAGGGTTGATTTTCCCTAGGATTGATTGGTTTGATCTCCTTGCTGTTCCCATTCTGGAAAATGTATACTGGTCATACTTTCAAATCATTCTAACATAATTATGTGTAGATTTTGTCTATTCCTCCCATATAACAGATAAATATCTTTGTCTAACACATTCCATGAAAGCCTTTTCACCCTGCTATGTATGTATATGAAAGTCACTCAGTCATGTCTGACTCTTTATGACCCCAGGGAATAGCCCACTGGGCGATTCCATCCATGGGATTTTCCAGACAAGAATACTGGAGTGGGCTACCATTTCCTTCTCTAGGGGATCTTCCTGACTCAGGGATTGAACCCCAGTCTCCAGCATTGCAGGCAGACTCTTTACTTTCTGAGCCACCAGGGAAGACCCTGCTACTTCACCCTGCTAGAAACTACTAAAGAGAGGCTTGAGGAAAGGCAAATAAATACAGCAAATTTGTGCTTTTGGCATTAATACTTTCACTAGTGATCCTGGAAAAACAATATCAAAACTGGATTCCAGCACATTAAAAAAAAATCACACTTTTCCTAAGACTTTTATAGATTTTCAGGCATTGTCATACTATATTTATCATCTTAAGCACATTAAAAATGCAAATTGGAGTCAGAGGTAAATTTGATAGCTCTGAACTTCAAGAAGACAAACCAAAAAAAAAAAAAAAATTCTTTGCATAGCTGAAACGTGTAACAATACTTTTAGATATAAATTATACTCTTACAACATATACTAACTGCTATAACACAAAAGCAATACAGATTTCTGATTTATACTGAGTATCAAAAGTTCATGTGAAAAAACAAGTCTGGCAGTTAAGGTACAAAGAATTAGGAGCATTTCCAAGTGATCACTTGAAATTTAGGAGGCAAAGAAGTGGAGCCAGGAAACATCAGATTATAGAAGGTAGTCAAAACCCAAGACAGGGAAGAGAGAAACAAAGCAATATGGTTATTTTTAAAAGAAACTGATAGCAAACAGAACCTAGGAGAACACCAACATTTAAAGGGTCAACAGCATAAAAGCCGTAATGGAGACCAAAAATAAATTTTAGAATTGGAAAGAAAATCCAGAAAATGTAGTGGACATGGTTGGTAATCTAGATAAAATGCATTTTTCCTTTTTAGCAGAATTGAACCTTCTGTTCTTGATAATCATCTTTTCACCTTGTGAAGCTCTTGTGTTGTCAAGGCAATCTATTCCAAACACAAGTTTCAGGACTGAGTCTTGATTTTTAACAATGATTTATTCTCTTCCTTGACTTGGCATTAGAATCACAGCAATGCCCAGGGTCTATCCCAGAGATTATATTTCAACTGTTGGTAGGAACACAGAACTCCTATATCTTTAACTCCTTTTCCCTTGGAGAAAGATTTAAAAATACCAGTTTGAGACCCAATATCAATTAAATCCATCAGGAATTCTGAATGTAAGAATAGGATATAAGCATTAAAAAATAAAATTATCTAGATGAATCTAATCTACAAACAGAGTTGAGAACAAATTCTCTAAAGCTGCATGTCATCACCTTTGTAGGAACTGGCTTAGAAAAGAATATACGACACAAGCTAGCCTGAAAATTACAAAGAGAAATTACCAGTAGGTGAGGGAAAATAATAGAAATATTTCTCCTGTCTCAGAAGAAGTATCTCTAGAGTCAGGCTGTCCAACATAGTAGCCACTGATCACATGAGGTTCCTGAGTACTTAAAATGTGGCTAGTACAACTAAGAAATCAATGTTCAAATTTTATTTAATTTTAATTAATTTTAATTTTGATTTAAAAACACATACATTCATGATTGGAAAAGTTTTAAGTATATTAAAAAAAACTTGGGATATATGAATCTATGTTTTTAATTGTATGTTTCATTAAATATACATCAAATGCTTCTGATTAAAATTTTGTGTCCAAATTAAGACATTCAATACAAATCAGATTCCCAAGGTCTGACATGAAAAGGAAATAAAATATCTCAAAAATTTTCTTAAAAATCTAAAAAATATGTTTCTGCAGAGTAAGTGCTGGGATAAGGCTATTTTTATTATAGAGGTTAAATAAGATATATAATTAAAATGATTTCACCTGGCTCTATTTACTTTTCTAAACATAGTTTCTAGAAATTTTTAATTACAAATGTTGCTTCCATTATATTTTTTGGGCTGCTCTGACTAGATGTGAGTGAAAATAAAGCATGCAGCTGCCATAGCCCTCTTGCTACCAGCATGAGGATAAAAATCACAGTGAAGGGGAAAACCAAGCTGATGGTAGATATATTGAACAAGAGCCTTGGTGGAAACATGCTGATTTTGCCAGACTACCAGACATTTTCAGTTATTTCTCCATACTTCTTATATTAGCTATCTATTGCTACTTAACAAATTACCCCAAACATGTATTCTTTTATTGGTTAAAACAATAGGGAGTTATTATTTTGCGAGTTATTCTGTGAGGCAGGAAACTAGATATGCCTTAGCTAGGTGCCTTTGCCTCAAGGTTTCTGACAAGTCTGTGTAATGATGGGGTGAGCGGGTCTGTGGCTTGACTGGGAGATGATCCACTTCCAAGATCATGCATATGGTGTCATCAGGATTCAGTTTCTCACAGGTTACTGGACAAGAGTGTCAGTTCCTCACTGGCTGTTAGCTAGAAGCCTCCCTGAGTTCCTTGCCACATGAGCCCATCCAAAGGGCAGCTCACAATATGGCAGCTGGTTTCCTCAAACAAGAGAGAAACTCAAGATAGAAGCCACCATCTTTTTATAACCTAATCACTGAAGTGATAGCCTATTACTTTTGCCATATTTGACTCAAAGTGAGTCACTAGATCAAGCCCACACTGAAGGACAATATTTAAATAAGGCCATGAGTATTAGAAAGTGTGAGTCAGCAGACCATTTTATATACTGCCTTCTATGCTTCTTTATGCATTTCATCCAATCTCAGAGGTAACCACTACCCTGAAATTGGCAAATGTTATTTATAGGCAAGTATTTATATTTTTACCTAAGTTGATGAATTCATAATAATAAATATTATTTCTTAAAGATCTATAATACCTTTGTAGTATTTAAATATAAAATGTATATATCCATTTGCTTTCCACCATCAACATATACTGATGTTCATACTGGATGATCTAGTTCATATAATTTACTTGCTATACAATATTTCATTGTATTACTAAGTTACAGTTAATTTATGCAATTACCTACCAAGAAATAATTAGGGTTGCTTTTTCACATTTATTCTATTACAAAGAAAAAGAGAAAGTTGCTCAGTTTGACTCTTTGCAACCTTATGCAGTCCATGGGATTCTTCAGGCCAGAATACTGGAGTGGGTAACCTTTCCCTTCTCCAGGGGATCTTCCCAACCCAGGGATCAAACCCAGGTCTCCTGCATTGCATGTGGATTCTTTACCAACTGAGCCACAAGGGAAGCCCAAGAATACTGGACTGGGTAACTTATCCCTTTTCCAGCGGATCTTCCCATTCTAGGAATGGAACCCGGGTCTCCTGCACTGCAGGACGATTCTTTACCAACTGAGCTCTCAGGGAAGCCTGATTCTATTACAAAGAGTGTTGTGAAACATGCTTTTCTAAATGGTCTCTGTGCATATATGGGAGAGTTTCCCTAGACCTAGGATTACTGGGATGTAAAGAATATAAAACTTCACATTTATTATTAGATTTTGCAAAGTTCCTTTCCAAAAGCTACATTAATTTGTGGTTTTGCCAGCAAAGTGTAGGAGTTCTTGCTTCACTGGCACTTGAATTTATTGAATGTAACTACAGTTTTCCATTTTGTGGCTATAAAATCTCATTTTATTATGGTTTTAATTTGATCTCCCTGATTCCTCTCGAGGTTGTGAAAATTCAGCTCACTTTTATATGTGAATTTTGGCACTAAGATTCCCTTCTCAAAGGCTTGTTGTTTATATACTTTGTCCCTTTTCAATTAGTTCTCTGTATGTTTGTGTGTGTGTGTGTTTGTTTTAAACTTAATCATTGGAGCTTTCTATACATTCCTGATAGAAACCCTTTATCTAACATATTGGCAACAATATTTCCTTCCAGTATGTGACTACTTGTTTTTAATTTTTAACATATTAATTCTTATGAAAGACTTACATTTTAGCAAAAATGTATTTCAATATTTCTTTTATGATTTATGGTTTTTGTAACTTGTTTAAGGAAATATTTCCACCTTAAATTCATAAAAATATATTTTTACTTCCCTCTTGGTCACTAAAATATTCAACTGAAAAAAAATGTTATTGTTTTATTGTGTTGACTACATCTAATAGTTCAAGCATTTGGTAGTAGATTTCTCTCTCTCTCTTTCTCTCTCTCTCTCTCTCTTTTTTTTTTTTTTTTTGGTCTGGACCAGAAACAGACCATGTTAATATTTAAGCTACTCTGTGCTATTTTTTTCCATTACTTGTACTACAAAGTATCCTTAATGAAAACAAGAGGTAAAACACAGAGAATTTAATAAAAGATAAGCTATTCAACAATTTAAAGTGCTACAGAAAGTTAAAGAAGTGTAAAGTAGAAATGTTTCACTTATTTGTCATTGGTGATTACAAATCCAGGAAGTAGTTTGACAGAAACCGGAAGCTGATGAGTTGAAAGCTGTACTGGTTGTCAGTGTTATTCTCTCTCTCTTTCCACCTCTGTCTCCAGAATCATGTTGAGATTGTACTTCCTGGCCCCACTGTGGTCAGCATTTGACTAGTTTCAGCCAATGAGTTGTGAGGGAGAGTTGCCTGCATCCCTTTAGGTTTGAAGGTTTCGTTGTTACATTCAGAGTTGTTTCCCTCACCACAGCAGCCAGTAAGTTCTCAGGGTTTGTGCCCTTATTTGGATGGGTCCAAAAGTGAGGAGACCTGCATAAGAGTAAGTGAATCTTTCTCATTACAAGCCCCTGTGATATTGGAATTTATCTCCACAGCACATCAGAACCCAGCCTGACATTATGTAAGTTGATACAAGAAGGGTGTGAATAGCATAAGGTGTAGTAACGAATAATGGAATATCTCAGCAGCTTTAAACAACAAAATTTCATTTTTCTTTCAAGCCACATGTCCATCATGAGTTAACTGTGGGCTCTGCTCCACAATTTCCTCACTCTAGGCTCCAGGCCAACAGAGCAGTCACTATCTGGAATGTCGCCAGTTGCTGGGGTAGAGAGAAAAAAAAAAAGTATGTGGCAAATCCACACAGGCTCTTTAAGCCTCAATATGACACATGTCCATTCCACATATATTTTCTTTTAGTTTAGGTTCCCTACAAGTAGCTCCTGAGCTGATGATTAGTAATATAAATAGTGTTTACAGCTAAACCAGCAGGAGGGTGGGGAAATGGGAATGAAAAGAAAGGAAGCCAAGAGATGTTGCAACATCAAGCAAAGCACCCTAAAATTTTGGCTCCATCTTCAAGGTAGCTCTGGAGACTGGTCAAATGAAGCCTGAAATGTCCTAACCGGGGGGGGGGCATAGAACCTGCATTATTATTCCTTGTTACTTGTCAGCTACTTTCTCAGGGTTTCCACAGTGGTGATATAAAATTCCAGGCTTTGGGGACTCCAGTGACACTAAATAGTGTCACAGATCTGGATATTAGCAGTGAAAACACAGGCGTCTTTGTGCATGAAATTGCAAAGGGCTCCCAGGGGATAGGAAGGTACTGACAGTTCTGGTATGCATGTCAATGACAAGGCACAAAACACCTAAGCTTTAGGAGGCTGGGAAGTGTAATCCTACTGTGTTATCAGGAGGAGGTACTGACAATAGTCAGTGAGTAGCACTAATTACAACCACAAGGAATTGGGAGATAAAATAGAATTGCAGGTTTTTTATAGCAACATTATTAGATAACTAGTGTGTCCAAGTGGAGTGGAAAGGAGAAGGAAAGAAGAGGAGAGGCTAGAAGGAGAATAAGAGAGGATGAAAGAAAACACAGGTTGAAGGTTGAAGTAGATTTTTTCTTTCTTTTAACATCTAAAGTCCTTGAGTGGGACTTCCCTGGTGGTCCAGTGGTTAAGATGCCCCTGCTTAAGCAGGGGGTATGGATTTGATCTCAGGTTAGGTAACTAAGATTCTACATACTACACAGCACTGCAAAGAAATTAAAAAAAAAATAAGAAGAAGAACCAAATGTCCATAAAAAAGAAAATGGAAAAATAAATTTAAAATAAATAAAAGTCTTTGAGAGTATGCTGACATGCATATATACATATATGTATATATGTATGTATATGTATACATAGAGAGACATGCATATGTATGTATTTTGTATGCATGTGGAGAGAGAGACAGAGACAGAGAGTATGTCATTACAGAAGATGCCTTTGAAGATGTACTTAAGAAGAGATAATAGATGAGGCAAGATTTTCTAGAAAACAAAAAAGAATGGAATCCCCGGTACAGGTCAAATATTTTCATAAATGTAGAGAGAAAAGAGTTACTTAAATGAAAAAAGAATAAAACTAGTGATAAGACTGATTTGAAATGCAAATAAACCTACAGGCATGGGGGTGGGGAAGTAGGATCTCAAGTGTCACCTGACCTCCCTTTTCTCTGAATTAGAATCACTGAGTCATCTCTAGAAGGGGAGAAAGGGAAGAAGAGGGAACCTAGGAATACAGGCAAGTTGGGAATAAACACTGAGGAGAGTAAGAGAGATGTCCCCAGCTTTATGATGAAGTGTGTATGGCAACAGTGAGGACCAATGAGGGCACAGAACAGAAATCTGAAGCGATTGATTCACATGCTTCCTCACCTACTGAGCAGGTCTGGTGCTGTTGTGGAGAAAGGTTTTGGAAGATGGTGGCACAACTCTGTGAGAGGAAAAGGATTTGTACTTTTGGCCATGGAGTGATTAATGTGAGCTTTTGCATGGCATCATCTTGTAAGGAAATAAGAGAAGCTAAGAAAGTGCTGAAAGATAGGGAGAATATAGTGTTAAGAGCTGGATCAGCCAGAGTAGAACTAATGGTATAAAAGACCAATAAGGCAAAAAGTTGTATATATTAAACTACTGAACTTTTGACTATCATGGATTCTGCATTCAGAGAGATGGTGAGGTTAAGTGTAGGGCATTAATTTATAGTCAAGAAATTATAAGGTTAGGGTAGGATGATGGGCACTTTATTCACAAGTAAAAATTGATTGAGACATTGAAATGACCAGGAGGTTGGACATAATGTTGTAATTTTGGCGCATAATATTCTATAGTGCAAAATGCACTGTTAATTGTTGAGACACCACTGTTGGAGTCCTGAACTTCTTGGAATTAAATGTCTAAAACTATAAATTGTGTTTAATGCTATCTGTCCTCACTATTTAACTAGCTGTTTTACTAATGATATTCTTTCTCTTGAGAATTAAATGCAATAATGAATGTGATGTCTTAACTAATACGCAAAGTTGTAGGAAAATCTTCCCAGGTGGAACTAATAGTAAAGAATCTTCCTGCCAGTGCAGGAGACTAAGAGATGCATGTTTGATTCCTGGGTCTGGAAGATCCCCTGGAGGAGGAAATATCAACCCACTCCAGAATTCTTGTCTGGAGAATCCCATGGACAGAGGAGCCTAGCAGGCTACAGCCCTTTGGGTTGCAAAGAGTCAGACACAACTGAAGCAATTTAGCACACAGGCGAATATTTTGCTCGTATATTCAGAAAGGCATGTAATAGCATAGTACAACAAATCAGAAATGTCTGATGTGTGCTAAATTAAATTGAGCCAATATTTGAAAGTACCAGATAGCTTTGCTCTTGTTCAATGGAGTATGATTAGGGGAAAGAGGTAGTTGGCTTCAGGTCATGTGGTATTGATCAATGTTCTCCTTAGATAAACAAGAATAATTTGATGTAAGTTACTATCTGTCTTTATCTGGGAAATACAATTGAATAGTCAGCAGGAAAACTAAATTGAGACTCCATTTAAGTAGTAAGACAGAGCAGGATATGGTATTGTAACATTAAACACCCTGAAGTGAGTTAATAGGACTATAATATGGTTTCTTTAAATAAGCCAATTATAGCATGTACAGGTAATTAATTATTATCAGTATTAGTATATGAAGCTTAATCTTCCATTTCCTGTTTATACATCTATGAGACTTTAAAATGCATCACTATAAATGTAAATGATATTATTTTACACTTTTATAGCCCACCCAACTAGAAATATTTTACTCTTCATTGAATTTTTAATTTTTCCATTTATATGTTTATTCTTTCATTCACTTATATACAATTCTTATCAATTAAGACTACATGGGGATTCAAATAAGATACATGATATATATTTGATACATATGTGTGTTATTATTTTGTTAAAAATCAGACATTAATTCACTAGTGGAGGAGGTGATTCTAACGTAACAATAGTTTAGCCTGCTATGTCTTAATATTTAAAAGGAGATGTCCTCAAGGAGCTTATAATCTGATGGGAAGGAAACATATACAGAACAATAATTCAAATGTCAGGAAAAAATATTTTAAACTCCATAGAGAGATAGAGCTGGAATGTACACATGGAGATTCAGGGGAGGGAGAAATACCATTTCTTTGAAAAAAGGAGAAAAAATTCCTATAGAAGAGAGGAATTCAAATTAACCACAGAGGATTAGCAAAATTTCTATGTACATAAAGAGAAGAGTTATTGAGAGGAAAGAGTATACAGTTAAGACAGTGCTGAAGTAAATTCATGAAGTAAAGCACATCCCATTTTAAATTATTTTTCAACTAAAATAAAAGCATCTTCACATTAGCTTTCCATGAATACATGCACACATAATTTTCAATTTTTCAAGAAAATTTCACACACATAATGAAGTGAGATCAGAATAACTTGATGCAGCATATTAGTGGTAAAAAAAGGAATAAGCAGGTTTATAATCTGTTTAAAATTAAAACTGACCAGCTTTGCTGATGGACTAGAAGAATGCAAGAGCAATAGTCAAAAATAACTATAATCTATTGATTTTACCAATTGAATGAGTGAATACATATAATCTCATTAAAAATAATGAATGTCTTTCCTCTTAGAAAAGATATTTTCCATGTCAGGAGGGTTTATCTCTTTACCTCTCATGAACTGGGAACAGAAATGAGCTATTTCTTATACTTTCTTGCCTAACTACTCAAACATTTCTCTCTATTTCTCATTTCTTAATATAGTCAGAGCTCTTATTTATCCTTTCATGATTCAATTCACATTAATTCTGATGATTCCTCATCTGGATAGCCCAACACCACTTTAATGACCTTCAGATTCATTTGTCCAACAAAATACCAAACATGACAGTTAAGACCAACATCATTAAAACTGACAACAGTTTGTCTCTTGCTTCTCCTTGTTTCTCTCCTGTCTCAAAGAACAGCACTATCATCTACCACACTCTCAATGCCTAAAATCCAGGATCATTTTTTGGATCCTTCTTTCCCTCACTTTGAACAATCAGCAGACCTTAAATTCCTGAATGTCAATTGATTCTATTTCAAAATTATATTTTAAAAACTTCCACTTATCTTCATGTCCTCTGTCACATTCCTAATTAAAATAAAAATATTTTGTTTCCTACAGACAACTCAAAAGTTCTCTTAACTGTCATTTTTCTATATGTCTAGGCCTCCTTTTTCTTTGTATTGGCTGAGAGTATTTTCTCCAGTACATTATATATGTCATGGCATTCCTTAGCTTGACAATTATAAGTAGTTTTCGATTAGTATTAGAGGTAATCCCAAACTTCTTAATATAACTGAAAATGTGTGCAACTTAGTTGTCTAACACTCAGAAATGAATTGTCTGAGGAGACACATGTGCTAACAAAGCAAGAGATTTTATTGGTAAGTGGTGCCTGGGCAGAGAGCAGTAAGATAAGGAACCCAGAACTGCTCTGCCATGTCTGGGGTTTTATGGTGATGGGATTAGTTTCTGGGTTGTCTTTGGCCAATCATTCTGACTCAGAGCCCTTCCTGGTGGCACATGCATTGCCTAGCCAAAATGGATGCCAGTGAGAAGTATTCTGGGAGGTGGGTGGACAGGTGGTGTCTCCTTCTGACCTTTCTCAAACTCTTCCAGTTGTTGGTGGCTTATTCTGGCTTCCAGTTCCGTGTTCCTTACCAGGACCTCCTGTTGTAAACAACTCATGCAGATGATAACTATGGTGCCTGGCCACGGTGGGTGGGTTCAGTCAGTGCTTCCCTTAACAAATCTACTCAGCTGATTAGTGTTTTTCTTTGCTTTTTTTTTACTTTGAAGTGAAGGTAACCTGGTTATTGGTTTATTAGTAAGTTGGATTGATTTGATGTTGGAGATTTTCCAGGTGCTGCTTCAGAACAACAACAGCGATGAGGATATTGGCCAGTGGGATTAAGATGGACATAAAAAATTAGAGACGTGTTTTGTCTGATAAAATAATAAAAATGTTATGTCATTGTACACGACGGCATTAGTTTTGTAAATAATAGCCAAATTTACTGTAAAATATCTTCTTTGTTCTCTTGATCTTCCTAAGTCATATAAAACATCACAATGTACTTTCATTTTGCCCTAAATCATATAAAACCTAATTAATGCTTTGAATTAATCAGTGATTAATGATTACTTATAAAAAAGTTTTTATAAATGTGTGATTATTTTTCTTTAGCATATTATATCAATATATATCGCATATATATTATATTATATGTTTTATGCTGTGATTGAAATAAAAGAAACTTTTGAATATATAAACATGCACTTACATTTTTTTGCCTCCAATTTCTACCTCATCAAATGGTTAAATCTGTATCTATGTTCAAGGATAAAATAGTAACTATTTAAAGGTCTCCTAATTCCTTTAAATAAATTCCCTGAAATCATTGCACTTTGTTTAGGCTAGGTTTGTTTAGCAAAGTTAAAAAGAAAATGCTACACATATTTGAAAGTTGATGATTCTTGATTTTATATACCAATTTAACACAAAGAAAGCAGATTATCATCTCAAATTGCTTTATAATAATAAAATGAGTATTCTTTTAAAAATCTCAATGTATAGTCTTTTATGATGCTGAAAGAAGAGATTAGCTTCCAATTTTACATGAAAAGCTGATCTTTAGCTGAATTTGAGTAGTGATTAGACAGAGCTGCATCACTCTGCAGAATAAAGTAAAAAGAATGTATATTCTTTACAGTTTCCAGAAATAAGATCCATAGAATATGGAATGGCTTTATCATTGATAGAGTAGTAATCAGAAGGGCTTTAAGAGGAGGAAGAGCTAATGAACTTTTAAATTTTTTTCACTGAGAAATACAGAAATAAAAATGTGTAGAAATAAAAAAATGAATACAGGTAAATACACTTTTAAAAGGGAAATGTGATGAGTACCCATGCAGATTAAGCCACTACCATTATGAACAACCCATTTCCTAGCCCTTCTAATCACTGTTCCCTATCAAAGATAACCATTAAGCAAACTTCTAGCATCACAGAGGATTTGATTAACTTGGTATGGAAACGTTTGTAAATGGAATTGTTCAGTATAAAACGCCTGTCTGTTTTTTTTTTTTTTTGGTCATGTGCCCATGCGTAGCTTACTTCATGATCCTAAAGCAGGGTTTCTTAATCTTGCACTGTTTCCATTTTGGGCCAGATAATTATTTGTTAATGAAGACTGTCGTATGCATGAATATTTTGTAGCATCCCTGACATCTATCCACTAGAAGTCAACAGCACTCCCTTAGCTGTAACAACTGAAAATGTCTCCAGACATTGTCAAATACCCCGAGGGTAAAACCGCCTCTAAATGAGAACTACTACCTACAGGATTCAGTTGAATATACTAAAAATTGTTAATCTACTGTTGATTGACTTTTGACTTAATTCTCTTATTTTATTTGTTGTTATAAACATTCTTGAACCACCTACGGCAACCACTTGCAAGTTTGTTAAATAAATGCATATAGGTAGAATTACTAGATCAAAGAATATGTTTTAGAACATATGTTAGTTTCCATAGTGGTTGTGCAGTTGTGCCAATTTATTCTCCTATCAAAAGTGTGTGTGACAGTTGCTATACAATGCTTCATATTTTCAGCCTCAAATAATAGCACTTCTAATAGGTATGAAGTTTCATCTTAGGTTTTCTTTTACACTTTTTTTTAAATTAAGTGAAGTGCTTTATTTTATGTTGAATGGATATTTGGATATCTTTATTTGTGAAGCACATGTTCAAGACTTTTGCAGATTTATTTTTTCTATTGGTCTGACCATTTTTTAAAAACAAATGCATAAGTTATATGATGCTGAATACCAATACTTGTCCTTTGGTTTTTCTGATAATCATCATTCTAACAAGTATGAGGTGATAGCTCATTGTAGTTTCTATTTGCATTTCATTGATGACCAGTTATTTGAGAACCTTTTCACACATCTGTTGGCTATGTGTATGTTTTGACCAATGGAACGGAAATGAGAGCTCAGAAATTAACCTACACATACAGTCAACTGATCATTGACAGAGTCCCCCAAATATACAAAGAAATTACAGTTTCTTTAATAAACAGTGTTTGGGAAAAGGGATATTCACATGCCAGAGAATGAAATTGAACCCTTATCCTACAGCATTACAAACATCAACACAAGATGGATTAAAGACTTAACTGCAAGGACTGAAATGGTAAAACTACTAGAAGAAAACAGAGGGAAAAGCTTCTTGACATTGGTCTTAGCAATGATTTTTTTGGATGTGACACAAAAATCATAAGCAACGCAAGCAAAAATGGACAAGTAGGGCTACATCAAGGGCTTCCCTGGTGGTCAGCATTAAAGAATCCAGCTGCAATTCAGGAGTCGCAGGAGACACAGATTCGATCTCTGGGTCAGGAAGATCCCCTGGAGGAGGGCACAACAACTCACTCCAGTATTCTTGCCAGGAAAGTCCCATGGGCAGAGGAGCCTGGGGGCCTATAGTCCATAGCCTCACAAAGAGTCGGACGCAACTGAAATGACTTAATAGCAGCGGCAGGACATCAAACTAAAATGCTTCTGTACAACAAAGAAAGCAATCAATAGAATGAAAAGATAATCCATGCAACTGGAGAAAATATTTGCAAATTATTGATATAATAAAAAATTAGCATTCAGAATATATAAAGAACATTTACAATTCAACCATAAAAACACAAATAACCTGATTAAAAAAGGGAAAGGATCAGGCATTTTTCCAAAGAAGTTTTACAAATAGCACATTCTATTATTGATTCGGGGATTATATTCTATACTATAAACTGAACCATCTTTCCATCTTTTCTTTTTCAGAGTAACAGAAGCTTCATTGGTGGAATCTTGAAAACCCCATAGACTCTTTTTTTGTCTCACTAATTTTCTGTCTCTCTGAAACTCATCAATATAGTTGTCTGCCTAGTGTTTTCATTCCAGTGAATTTTGTGGGCTTATTTGGAAGACCTATTTAGAAACAATGTTATGAACAATGAACCAGATGATCTTTGGGGGAAATCTCTGAAAGGAAATTAATCCTTGATTTTATGATAGCATAGTTTTATTCCTCATTCTGGTACCTACACTATCAACATCTCAGATCTTAGATTTATTCCCAGTAGCCTCTTGTCTAAAGTTACTTCATATCTAGAACTTACGAATGAGCCTGAAGTTCTTTATCAATCTATCTACTGAAACCGGCCCAATATCTATTACTGAAAAGATTATTGAAGGTTTGGGCCCATTCTACCACATGCCTTCATAAAAGGACTCAAAAAACTTCCTGTACTGCTATAGCTCCTCTGCTCATCAAAACAGCAAATGGATATGGTTACCATGTTCTTACAAGATTTATGGATCATTAGCACATTCATATATCACTTCCCTGTAGTCTTCAACCGTGTGTGTGTGTGTTCAGTCACTCAACCACTCTTTACAACCCCATTGGACTGTAGCCAGCCAGGGTCCTCTGACCATGGGATTTCCCAGGCAAGAATACTGGTGTGTGTTGCCATTTCCTCCTCCAGGGGGTCTTCCCAACCCAGGGATCAAACCCATGTCTTCTGCATTGGCAGGTAGATTCTTTACCATTGCACGACCTGAGAATCCCAGTTTCCAACCATAATACTATTCTATTCTAAATTCCTAAGAAAGCTAATTTTGCAGTGGTAGATCTATATTCAGCATTTTTTAAAAGCATATCTTTCCAACAAAACTCATAGTATCTTTTTTTGCATTTATTTAAGGGAATAAACATTACATGTGATTATTGTCTTCCACTGATGGGAAGCATCCTCTTCCTTTTTGCAAATACCCAACCAGAACTCGACTCTAATATATGGTTGATCTCTTACTGTGTTTTCCAGATTGAAAGTCTTCCAGAATTGATTTCCTGTTTGCTGACAAAGATTTTAAAGAAAAATTCCACTTTTTTTTTTTCCAGAAAAGTGCATTTTCTAGGCCATAACAACATACAAATTGGTAACTGTTTCCTCAAAACTTGGAAGCTATTTGTCTTTTTCCTTGATCAGTTATTAGAAGAAAACTTGGAGGAGTGCTAGTTCCCATAGGATACTCTATATTGGATTTCTAAATGTCTAGAACTGAACACCTTATACACTTCAGGAAAGCTGACAGACATGGGCTCAGACAGAATCACTAGAGACTGTCTCCAGTAACATTAAGTATTTCCTTCAAAATCCCTTACCTTTAACTACCCAATAAACATAAAACTTTATTTCTATGTGCACATGAAAATTTTGGATAAGCTCTATGGATCCTAACTGAACAGGATAATAAATGTCAGGAATCATCATTTATTATAATTTTTTCACTCAACTTTATAGGAAAAGTTCACACTTCTTTATGCACAGTGACAGCAATTGTGCGGTTAACTAATCCTGTAGAGAATTCTATGCAGGTCTTGTGACAACCTCAGTGCCAAGCACCTAGTTCAGGAAAAACAAACAAGCAGAACAGAACAACAGCAATAACACACATATATACATACTGAAATGGATTAAATTGGTTTTGGCACCCAGATGGTCTCTGTTCAGATCTCTATGGATTCTCTTGAAACATTGAGATGGGTTCTCTCAAAAAATTTAACCCATCATGTAAAAAAAAACTAAAATCCATCTTAAATAGGCCTTAGTTAGACAACTTTAGCATGGTTTCTGAGGATGTTTCTAATGCCCATTCTGTCTAGGAATGCTACAATTCTGAGAAAACTATAAAAGGGAATCATGAACATAAACCCACTTCTTTAGGCTTCTTTGAACACCTACAAATGGACTTAATTTAATTAAGCCTCATATGGCTATAAACATATTCTTACTATTTTTTGCATGTTTTCTTGTTAGAGCCTTTTCTTGCCTTAAAGCAGCTGCTCTAGCTAAAGCCTTTGACTGTGTGGATCACAATAAATTGTGGAAAATTCTGAAAGAGATGGAAATACCAGACCACCTGACCTGCCTCTTGAGTAACCTGCATGCAGTTCAGGAAGCAACAGTTAGAACCGGACATGGAACAACAGACTGGTTCCAAATTGGAAAAGGAGTATGTCAAGGCTGTATATTGTCACCCTGCTTATTTAACTTATATGCAGAGTACATCATGAGAAATGCTGGGCTGGATGAAGCACAGGCTGGAATCGAGATTGCCAGGAGAAATATCAATAACCTCAGATATGCAGATGACACCTCCCAGAAAGTGAAGAAGAACTAAAGAACCTCTTGATGAAGGTGAAAGAGGAGAGTGAAAAAGTTGGCTTAAAGCTCAACATTCAGAAAACTAAGATCATGGCATCTGGTCCCATCACTTAATAGCAAATAGATGGGGAAACAGTGGATGACTATTTTTCTGGGCTCCAAAATCACTGTAGATGGTGATTGCAGCCATGAAATTAAAAGACACTTGCTCCTAGGAAGGAAAGTTATGACCAACCTAGACAGCATATTGAAAAGCAGAGACATTACTTTGTCAACAAAGGTCTGTCTAGTCAAGACTGTGGTTTTTCCAGTGGTCATGCATGGATGTGAGAGTTGAACTATAAAGAAAGCTGAGCACCGAAGAATTGATGCTTTTGAACTGTGGGTCTGGAGAAGACTCTTGAGAGTCCCTTGGACTGCAAGGAGATCAAACCAGTCCATCCTAAAGGAGATCAGTCCTGGATGTTCATTGGAAGGACTGATGTTGAAGCTGAAACTCCAATACTTTGGCCACCTGATGCGAAGAGCTGACTCATTTGAAAAGACCTTGAAGCTGGGAAAGATTGAGGGTGGAGGAGAAGGGGACCACAGAGGATGAGATGTTTGGATGGCATCACCGATTCAATAAACATGGGTTTAGGTGAACTCTGGGAGTTGGTCATTGACAGGGCGGCCTGGCATGCTGCGCTTCATGGGGTCTCAAAGAGTCGGATATGACTGAGCGACTGAACTGAACTGAACTGGTCATTGCAAAGTAATTTCTACGCTTTGCTTTTGCCTTATTGGAAAACTACTGTTTGTCTGGTATTAAGGATCTCATTTCATCAGAAAATTAATTAAGATACTTGGTAAGCCTCTGCCTGTTGTTTAGAAGTTTCTTTTTCACACTTTTCAGAGACAATGGAATAAGAAAATTGCACACTAAAATTAAAACTTGCAAAACTATTGGAATAACTTCAGTGCTGTGGCCAGAGGTTTGCCCTAAACTCTCATGGCTGTTGACTCCATCCAAAAGGAAATCAAAGACTATCCTCACAAAAGCTTCTTACTGACTGCCTGTACATCTTGTAATTCCACACCTACATTGACTCTTCTCTTTCATAGTAGGCTGATGTGGACACATTTTGTAAAGGTTTAACACAAATTTTAGTCCACTGATTCAGTTTATTTACTTGAAATGATACCAGTTTATGATTACACTTGCACCTTATTAGAAGGAACCTTATTAGGCATTGTCAATTATAAACACTTCAGTAAACTTTCTGGTAACTGACCCTTGGATTCATGTTTCCCAGTTAAAAAGACATCACATATCTATTAGAAAGTGATATGTGTTAATGACTCAGTCATGTCCTACTCTTTGTGACCCGATGGACTGCAGCATGCCAGACTTCCCTGTCTTTCACCATCTCCTGGAGCTCATTCAAACTCATGTCCATTGGGTCGGTGATGCCATCCAACCATCTAGTCCTCTGTCATCCCCTTCTCCTCCTGCCTTCAATCTTTCCCAGCATCAAGCTCTTTCCTAATAAGGTTGCTCTTCACATCAGGTGATCAAAGTATTGGAGCTTTAGCTTCAGCATCAGTCCTTCCATGAATATTCAGGATTGATTTCCCTTAGGATTAACTGGTTTGATCTCTTTGCAGTCCAAGGGACTCGCAAGACTCTTCTCTAACACCACAGTTCTAAAGTATTAATTCTTCGGTGCTCAGACTTCTTTATGGTCCAACTCTCACATCCATACATGACTATTGGAAAAACCATAGCTTTGACTATATGGACCTTTATTGGCAAAGTAATGTCTCTGTTTTTTAATACACTGTCTAGAAGAACACTGGAGTGGGTAGCCATTACTTCTACAGGGGATCTTCCTTGACCCAGGGATCAGATTGGGTCTCCTGCATTGTAGGCAGATTCTTTAATGTCTGAGCCACCAGGAAAGGTCACTTTCACTTTCAGGCCGATAATACACCCAGATCCTTCAGAGTGAGGCTTGAATGCAAGGAGTAAAAACTACCACAGCTTTTTCGCTTTCTCTTCCAATTTTAATGGATTTGTTTTTCTCTCTATGTCTCTGTTGGTTTAGGGTTTTTGATTGCTAATATGAGTTTCCAAAAGTTTCCTCCTCAGTCTTGTTACTCTGAGCACCAGAGGTTAAATCTTGACATTTAGATTATAGTTGGCATCCATGAACTCATTTTCCAGAGAAAGAGTTTAATTAATCAGATTGCTGGATTTGTAACATTTTCCCTGGAAGACTAAATCTTTCTACCAGACAATTATATAAATTCTCTTTCACTATTAATTCATAACAGGGCTTTAGGATGATTGATATAAAGAAAAATTAAAATAGAAACAGTCTAGAATGTCATTCCCCACACAATATGTCACATGTTAATTGTGTCTAATAATTTCAGGTATATAAGAAGCCACAGACTTTGTAAAGAGATCAAAAAAGAACTTCCTTCTCCTAACTTCTATACCAAATTGGAATATTCACTCTCTTCTATAATTTTATAAAACTGAATTCCTATTTACCCAAAAGATAGTCTTATTGCTGTCTCTCTACATTGTTATGGCCATTTCAAGCTTAGGAGACAAATCTTTTTCAAATTAATTTTTATTAGAGTATAGTTGATTTATGATGCTGGGTTAATTTCTACTGTCAGTAAAAAGAATCAGTATACACACACACACACACACACACACAGGTATCCATTCTTTTTTAGATGCTTTTCCCATATAGGTCATTACAGAGTATCAAGTAGAGTTCCCTGTGCTATACAGTAGGTCCTTATTGGTTATCCATTTTGCATATGGTAGTGTATTTATGTCTATCCCAAACTCCTTAACTATCCCTTGCCCTCCCCTCTTCCCCGCCCCCGCCCCGGTAACCATAAGTTTGTTCTCTAAGTTTGTGATTCTGTCTCAGTTTTGTAAATAAGTTCGGTTGTATCATTTTTTCTAGATTCAGCATATAAGCAATACCATATGATATTTGTCTTTTTCTCTGACTTATTTCACTCAATATGACAATTTCCTGTTACTGCAAATGGCATTATAATCATGCCTACAGACTGAGTCCCACCCAAATCTCTGTGTTTCATAAGGAATTTCAGGTTTCTGTGACAAAGGGTCATGTTTTTCAGGCTTCAGATCTCTTCAAATCTATGCAATGAATTTTTAAAATAACACTTATTTGGAACTTTAATTCCTGGAAATCATTCAGGAATACAAACTAAGCTACCTTGTTAATACTTTTTGGTACCTAAATTTATGGACCCTGAACCACATTGTTTGAATATTCCTAGATCTCTGGGACATAAGATTGCTAGAAAATTCTACTAATTGAGAAGGTACTGGTATCTATTTCCATTCCCACCAGTTTTCTGGTTTCTAATAATCTGACCAAGTTCCTTTTATCTATGCAAGAACCTTACACTTCTTTTTCTTTCTGGTGCTAAGAAATTAATAACTATGGCCTCATGTAATATTGAACAGGACTATAAATTTCCATAAAATTCACTGGAATTAGAAGAATAGTTTCTACTTTTTCTTAGCCTGAAGAAAGCCATAACAAACTATATCTACCAGTGAAACTTGAGTTGCTCTTTTCTCTCCTAATTCAAAAACAGTTTATTATGCCATGATTGAAATAGCCATTAGTATCCTAGGAAACTTAAATAAGAGCTACAAGAATTGATATAAATTCACCAAGTTGCAGTGCTATGTGGGAAAGTTTTAAATATACTCAGCACAAAGGGTAGTGCACATGCTAACTTAGAGAAAGTAGTGTACTGAAGTAGTACTACCTACAAAGAGATGTACTATATATAACTTCCAAGATGAACAAGAAAGGAAAGTCAATGTACAAATCAGATAGAAAGACAAGCGTTACGTCAACTTACTGATATCATACAGCTTTTCTCTACAGACTCAGACTAGGAACGGGATCTGTTTTCTTGCCTTAGTCAAGGATCTTGACTAAGACACCGTTGTTGAAGATGTTCTGCTAATCCTAATATTAATTTTTTTTTCCTGTGGAATTGTTTTTCTTGTCCTCTCCAGAGTCTTAAAAGCTTCTGAGCAGCACCTATTGGTCAGATAATTTAAATTTAATTACAAAGACAAAAGTCATAATGGCATCCATCACCTTGGACCACAACCAATGAATGGTATCAATCTAGAATTCTGAACAAATCTACGTGTGGTCAAATTGTAAGATTCAATTTCCCTCCTGAAAAAGAGGCAGGACCATGAGGCCCCTTGAAAGCCTATATTTTTTCCATTTTTAGCCTTGTATGACATTAAGACATACCTTTATTTGCTCAAATCCTTATTGATAGCTCCTAATGATTAACATCCATCTTGCTGAAAACACATTGCACAAACAACTGTTGTTAAGATATTATACAAGAATAAATTTTCTGTCTTCCAATAAGTAAATTCAATCAGATCTTCTGCAAAGTAGATAAACAGCTATTTCTTCTTGCATAAGCTCTATAAAACTTCACCTATCTTCTCCAATTCAGAGCTTTCCTTTGGAGTGACACTCAGATGACAGCTTAAAAGAAGCTTACAGTGTTCTTGTTTATTTATTTATTTTCTGAAGAAATAGCTGATGCCTTAAAATATTAATCTTTTCAATCCATGATCATGGTATATCCCTCTATGTAACCTCAGTTTGCAGTTTATCTTGAAAAAGATAAATTCATTTAGGGTTCTTCACTATCTAAGTTTTTAATTGTTTATGCTATTGTAAATGTTATTTCATTTTCAATTTATTTTTCATTGCAGTATAAAAAATAATTGATTTTTAAATGATTATTGTTGTATTGAGACACTGCTCTCTCTCTCTCTCAATATGATTTTTCAGCATGCTCTCCTTAGCCTGCTAGATTCTGGATACTCAGACTTTTCACATATCCACTCAGAGTTCTCAAGGCACTTTTCCCAGCAGAGATTCATGTGGAAAATCTAGTCTTTATGTCATACCTCAATATGCATATAGTGTCACTTCTACTATAATTTTTTGATGATTATACTAGTTTCTTAGGTCTGCCATAACAAAGTATCAGAAACTGGGAGCTTAAAACAGCAGAACTTTGTTGTCTTACAGTTCTAAAGGCTGGAAGACAAAAATTAACATCAGCAGGGTCATTCTCCTTCTGAAAATGAAATCTTTCCTTGCCTCTTCTTAGCTTCTGGTGGTTCTCTCCCACTTTTTAGAGTTCCTTGTCTTGTAGACGCATCTCTTCAATCCTCTGTCTTCACATAGTGTTTTCCTTATGTGTCTCTGCCTTCCTATGACTATCTTCTTACAAGGACACCAGTCAAGTTAGGGACCCACCCCACCCTACTCCTGCATGACTTCATTTAACCAATTACATCTGCAGTGACTATTTTTTAACACGGTCACCTTCTGAGGTACTAGGGGTTAACATTTTAATTTGTTCTTTTTCTTGGGGGGGTGACAGAGGAAGGGAGCACAGTTCAACTCAGAAGAGTTGTATTAGTTAAAAAGATGTGCTTTAAGTCAAGAAGGGATATAGACTCCACTTCTTAATGGAGAAATGGCAAATATGTTGAAAGAAGAGAATGTAAGATATTGACTTTAATTTAGGAAGATACACTCTGCCACAATATTTATCCTCAGGCCTTTGATACTTGAAATCTTCAGTTTTGAATAACTTTAATTATGTTTTAAAGCAATATTTTATGCCTGCTTCTATTTTTAAAACTTTAAATAGGTAATTATCTTTTTTATTTACTCTTTAATATAAAATGATGTAATATAAGCTTCTAAAAATCTAATATTTACTACCAAAAGTTTCTATAGCTATTGATTGCTTCATTGGCTTTCTGGTATTTAGGTTTTAGTCTTTTTAAAAAATTTAGACACCTATATGACTTTTGTCTCTATTATTAAGCTGTATTTGTTTATGTCAGAAACAAAGAGGATATTTTTAATAGTAAAAAATCTTAAATCCAAGTTTAATAAGTTTATTTTTATCAGCTATGTCTGATATTTGGATCTTTAAATAAGATTTTTTTCTGACATCTGGGATTTAAAAAAAATTTTTCCTGATGTCACTTTGATTTGATTGGGACTTATTTGATTTTGATTTCACTTTGATTAGCAAATAATAGTAATTTAATTATTATTTATGTCTTATTTTTATTTCATTATGTGTCATGTACGTACATGTGTATTTGAGCCTGCCTCCTTTAAGAACTATTATTACTTGAATCTGGACTTCTATATTTTGTCATGGCTGGCAAATATATTTCTTCTTTTCATTTTTATTTCTTTGACTGAATCTCTCAAGATTTCTTGCCTTTGATTTGTTTGCTTTTCTTTAGTTTCACTTTTACTCCTTGTTGTCTCCAGTGATTTTTAGAACCCTTTCATATTTTTCATACTTTCAAAATTATTTTTTGAATCTTGGCCTCAGTGTTCTGTAAATATAAGCATCTTTGCCATGGCACAAGAAAATTAAACTTTGGAAAGAGCATTTTTGACATTTTATTTGTGATAACACATGATGGGACATCCTCAGGACTACCTAGAAATAAAGCCAAAAATCTTATTGATGTTAGCCAGTTACTAATTTTTCTTTCAAAAAGGAATACAAAAATTAATATTATAGCATGCATTTTCAATTACAGCACATCAAATTTGTGATGTGTAAAATTTTAATTTAAAAATAGAAGATTTCTTAATTGTTTGCACTGAGAATGAATAACTAATTCCAATTCTGATTTAAATACATGACTTATTCTAGAGAACTCTTGAAACTTACCCTAATTAGTCTTTGCCAGGGTCAAAGGTCTAATGTAATTGCATTATGAGTGGACATTATAAATTTTATAAATTTTACTCACTGGCTAGAAAATAGGAAAGGTTAGGGGAAAAAAATGATTAGAACAACATTCCCTTCTCTTTACAAAACTATAACCCCAAAATTTCCTGTGGATATCCCCCAATGTCTTAAAAGCAAACCTCTGTCATTTGACTTCAATGGGCTGCAAACAGTGTCAGCTTTGGTCTGAAGATGTCTGATATCTTTGAGTTGTTTGAGCTTTTAATTCATAAGGACTTAAAAGTGTAACTCTAAATTTAATTAATAGGACCTTAGGATATCTTTGAGTCATTTGAGAATTTAATGTATGAGGACTTAAAAGAAATGTAAAATTCTGACCATTTTCTTCAGCTCCTGAAATATGTATCTCTATGTGATTAACAAAAAAGAAAAGAAAAAAAAAAATCCTGTCAGCTCAGAAAGGGAACCATTCTTAATTTGAGTAGATAATACCTTGAAAAATCTGAAAAACCATTGTCAAAATATTTAGGCAATCTCAAGCTAAAGAATCTTGCCATGATTATCACCAGATGTAAACTGATTTATTTAAATATAATTTTTAAAGTATAGATTATAGAAACACCAAACAATCATTTTGGAAACCCAAAAGGCAAGTATGCCCCCATTATTTTGTATCTGGAAAAAGAAGAAAATAAAACAAAAAACTGAGGTCAAGTAAATCTTTTAGTATTCTTGTCTAAGTTCAAGAGGCAAAGCTATAGCAGTCCAGTGTTACATCTTGGGTCACTGACAGCAAGTTAAGCTCTTTTAAATTTATCTATTTTATCACATACAATTATGTATGTGTGTGAAATATTAGTCGCTAAGCTGTGTCAGACTCTTTGTGACCCCATGGACTGTAACCTTCCAGGCTCCTCTGTCCATGGGATTCTCCAGGCAAGAATACTGGAGTGGATAGCCATTCTCTTCTCCAGGGGATCTTCCAGACCCAGGGATCAAACCTGGGTATCCTGCATTGCAGGTGGATTCTTTACCATCTGAGCCACCAGGGAAGCCCACATATAATTATATGAATGGGTTATTTCAGAGTTTCTTTAAAATATGATATTTTAAGTTGAAGGAGCATGAAGATTTCAGTGCTGCAGGACAGTTCTACAATGTGAATCATTATTTGTGTCATAGCAAGTCATGCACAATCTCTTAGTTTGTTCCTAGTTTGTTCCTTATAAACATACTAAAAATTACTTTCCCAAAGTGTTATCATAAGAGACGAATCTCTGGAAAATCAAAGGAAACAAATGTTAGTTTTGAACATACCTTAAACTTTGTCTTTAAGGTGTTTAAAAAAATCAGTTGTCTTAAAGTTTAACTAATAGGGCAAGACCTGCAATTACTATTTTTTTCAAGTTTAAAAGAAAAAAAATGCAAAAATAAAATTAATCTACCCTCCAGGATTCATAATTGGAGTCATCTTGGGTCACTTTAAGATTTAAAAAAAGAAAGAAAAACAAACATACCATTTGTCACCTTTTTTTTTTTTTTTCATCTTCCCTAGAACATCTAAATTCATGTTTTCAAAACAGGGAACACAAAGAAAAAAAAAATTGAATAATTCAGTAAAGTTAAATATTTTTGAATGTTTGTAATAAAGGCAATTAAATGGCTCTATATGTAAATGAAAATAAGTACAAAAAAGATATGGAAAGGGACATAGAGGACTAAAATCTGAATGTCTGGACTTTGTTTTCATTCAGTTTAAAACAACCCTGTGTGATTATATTGTTAACTGGCACACAAAATGCTTCCCATCAGGTTGGTGCTCAGTTATGTCAAAAATACTTGTTTTAAAATAGGTGACTGTTATAAGAGATGCAAGGACAACATAAGGAAATGAATATAGGAGAAAACAAAGATTCTTAAGTATACATTTTGATATATGGAAGGAAGAAGAAGACTCAGACTTCAGTCAGCTTGGGATTATTTTCTTTACACTGACAAAAATCTTAGCTAAATGCTGTATGATAGATATAGAAATATGTTGAGTCTCATGGAGATTAAAGATGAAAACAACTTGATCTAGAGAAATTCCCCTTTGACTCGGTGAAACACAGTGCTCAAACAAGATGGGCATGAAATATGTGGATTGAGATTATACTAATAGTATTTTCACAGAGGTAGGAAATATAAGCTTATATTTTCAGTTAAATAGTATCATGGAGATAAAAGATGAGGCATAGTTTTTAGCTGGGTATAAACATGGGTCAGTTTTAATTCAACATTGTTTTAATAAAATAGGAGTTTCCTTTATAGTCATTCTTGATAAAATTACAATTCCAAAATAATCTCTAGAAAAACTTCAGAAAATGTATGAAAATCTTTTTGCATATGAAAAATATAATATTTTGTTCACTGTATGTATGCTGTCTGCTTTATTCTTTTTATGACCTCTACAAAATAGTAAGTTAAGTTAGAGTTGTGCTGCCATTAAATGTTTCCAAAATTCACTATGATAGCCAGTACTCACAATAGGTTTTTTTTTCCTATGATAAGCAATTTAAAAATTCTTATTGAATATTTCTTTGACTAATGCCTAACTTATATAGAGTATTATACTTGAAAGCGGAGATTACATTGTCTTCTTCTCTATCATCTCACCTTTAAATACTCAAGAAAAACTGTTCAAATAAACTATAATATTTATAATTCATATCTTTTCACAGTTAGCTTTCCCTGTTTCTTGTATCATATATTAAATAGGTATAAGAAAATACATAGAATATGTAATAATTTATGATAAAAAAATACCAATTTTTATTGATTTAATCTTAACCATTACACAGTCTATGCCATATGTAATTCTTTCAGCTATGCAATCATCTACACTTACATTTTTTAACACAAGTTCAGAGCCCTCAGAAAGGTTTCTGCTCAATTTAGTCATTTTATCCTATTTTTACTTGCACTATTTATTTTACCATCCCATTGTTCTTTTGGCCTCCATGCCCTTATTTTACATTTATGAGTTCCTTTCTTCCACAATAAGTTTTAAATATTCCACTACCATAAATAGTCTGTTGTACCTAATGGCTCTAAACCATTGCTGCCTTATTTAACAACTTTTCCATTACCCTTTATGCATATCCTCATTGCTTCACAATCTAAATGGTACTTTTGTTTACATCAATTTTCCCCCTTAATTTATAAGCAGTCTATCCTGAATAGAAGTCCTCTCATTTGCTGCTGTTTTGTTTTTCATCCTGGAGATTAAATAGAATTTTAAGTTAAATACAGTAAAAGATAAAAAAGATAAATAAAAGATAATAATTAATACTTAGAGAAAGTCATGCAAGTACAATTATTGTGTGGGATAAGTATTTTTCTTTAAATATTGGCCACTTGCTTTGTTTGTATTATTAAAACATCTTCAACCAATTAATAAGTATTTGTGTGTCAAGTCCTCTGTTACACACTGTTGGGGAAATATAATTAAAAACACAATTTCCTCCCAACCCAGAAAAAATGACCCATAAAGGCAGAAAGAAGAGACTGAAAACAGTTTTGTTTTAAATAAGCACTGAAACAATGCTATGCACATCACAAGCAATCTGCTAAGATACTGATAAAAGGAGAATTCTCAATTTTTTATATAGTCAGGTAGATAGAAAAGCATTGAATACATGTTCTCAAGATAAATCATCACTAGTCTTCAAGTAAGGAGAATTGACAGTACCACTTGTTACATATAGTTGATCCTAAATTCTTCTGGAAATGAGATGATCTTTTGTGCTGGGTAATTTATCAAAAAAAAAAAAAGAAAGAAAGAAAACATATTATTATGGCAGGCAGAAATTTTGGAGCAAAGAGCTCACTGAAGTTACTTTTCTACCCTTCCATAGGCACTGAGAGATAGGAGATGATTACTTTACAGAAATGGATTCTAGGTCCTTGAAACAAGACATTACTGGTTTGTAACACTGACAAGAGGCTTATTTAGGTTTCAAAATGATTTCATACATCTTCAAGGGACAGAGAAAGAATTTACAACAGTAACTTTTTTGTTGTTTTTAATGTAATTCTCTAAAATAAAAGGAACAGTGAAAGGAGTATCTTTTCCTTTCAATACCAGGGAAATTCTTTTTTTTTTTTTTTCTGATTTATATTCACCTTTACAACACTCTGAGTTGTAAAGTTGTATTGCTCTTGGAACATATGTTCGTTAAACTATGAAGATGCCTTTAACAAGATTTTCACACATACACACACACACGCACACACACACACACTCAAGTAGCTATATTTGGTGCTAGGATCTCCATTTCTGACTTTTTGACCTCTTTAGAAGTCATTTATATATTTATATATTTTGCTTAGTGATGTTTTATTGATATAAAAGTACCTTAAAATGTATTGTTCTTAATTTTTGCAATTTTTGTTCAACAAATAATTGGAGTGTTTCCTTGTTCAAGATTGTTCTAGATGGTATGATCATGATACAATTCTTGCTGCTGTTCTCGTTCTCTAAAGTATCATGCATTCTTCTAAAGCTTAACATAGATATTTTTAAAGCTCATACATACACATAAAGCCTATTTTAAAGTTAGAAACCTAAACAAATGATCCTCTCAAGAATCTTTGAATAACTGTAACATCATCTTATTGATGCATTTATCATACGGGTCAATTTGTCTTCTCTGAGAGCAATTTGATATTTGTCCTTTTCAGTTTTTCCTTTTCCTTTAGTGACAGTATGCTTTTTCAGTGACGACTAACAGTCAATGCCATTGGCTACTTCTAGATAAATTTAGAACATCTGATGTAAAGTCACTCACTACAAAGGACATTCATTCTGATTCTGACAATGCTTATATTGTAATCCCTTCATTTCCTCTCTCAAATCTTGTAGGATACAGACAACCCACATGACATGTGCATATTTATTGACAATCTTTTACTGTAGTTTAGGATGTTTTTATTAATAAATGGATTGAGTTATATAATTCAGATTCTCCATTTGGTAATTATATTCAACTATCCTAATTATGGGTTTCCCAGATGGCTCATTGGGTAAAGAATCTGCGTGCAATATAGGAGACTCAGGAGATGCAGGCTTGATCCCTGGGTTGGGAAGATCCCCTGGAGGAGGGCATGGCAACCCACTCCAGTATTCTTGCCTGGAGAATCCCATGGACAGAGGAGCGTGGTAGGCCACAGTCCATGGGGTCACAAAGAGTTGGACACAACTGAAATGCATGCATACACATACACATATTCTAAGTTTAATTCTGGTATACAATTTCCTTCTTTCATTTTCTCATCTCACCTCTTTTCCTTTCTTCTCTCCCTATTTCACACTTCCCTTCTACTTGCTAAACATTTAAAAACAGTCTTTAATGCACCAGTGGAAAATAAGAGTTTTCCATGGGCTATTTTTAGTAATATGAAGATTGTTTCAGTGTTTGAAATCCTATCCATTTTGTACTCTACTTTCTTAGCTTAGGCTTTCAGCATTACTTACTTTTGAAATTTAACTGGATTGCATATTCTTCATGTAAAATATTTGTTGTTTATTACTTAATATTAATTATATTTGTTTATTTAATTACGGGGAAATTATTACATAAAGTTATTTATTTTACTAAAAAGGGTCCCTTTGAGTGGAGCTGGCATTATTGTGATAACAGTGGAATTGGTTACAGTAAATATTCCTCTGATTAAGAATTAAAGGATAGCATTGAAAAACCTTTAAAGATCTATTAGAAACCCTAATGTTTAAAGACAGTAAATCCTAGAATTCTCAAGTGATTTATAAAAGGATTCAGTTAATTATGTAAACATTAGGGCAAAACATAATTTTTAAAAAATAGCAAGTTTCAAATCAGTTTAAATTTTTCCAAATATTTTGCTTCTGTTCAGTCACTCAGTTGTGTACAACTCTTTGAACCCCATGGACTGCAGCATTCCAGGCTTCCATTCCTTCAGCATCTCCCGGAGCTTGCTCAAACTCATGTCCAACTGAATCGGTGGTATCATCCAACCCTCTTGTCCTCTGTCATCCCTTTCTCCTCCCGCCTTCAATCTTTCCCAGCATCAAGGTCTTTTTCAATGAAAACAACATATCACTTGTCCTTTCCTTGTTAAGAAAGCAAACTATTCATATTAGTGAAAGCTATTATTTCATAAAGGATCTGGGCATCGTGTGGGCCAAGTATTGGAGCTTCAGCTTCAGCATCAGTCCTTACAATGACTATTCAGCACTGATCTCCTTTAGGATGGACTGCTTTGGTCTCCTTGCTGTCCAAGGGACTCTCAAGAGTCTTCTATAACACCCCAGCTCGAAAACATCAATTCTTCAGTGCTCAGCCTTCTTTATGGTCCAACTCTCACATTCATACATGACTACTGGAAAAACCATAGCTTTGACTATAACTATAGTACTGATAATTTTACAAATCTTTGGCTACAGTAAGTTGTTTCATTCTTCTGAAAGAAAGTAGTAACATACTACAAAACAAAACAAATTATCAATGTATCTAAAATCAACTTCTCTGAAGCAGTTGATTCCAAGGAGATTATAGTTTTTTTTTTTTTTTTTAAGTTAAATGAATCATTCAACTGCCAGAAGGCATTTGCCGATAATCAGTATGGGCTCCTATGAAGTGTTAGTCTCTCCTACATTCAGAGGCAAGTTAGGCAGAAAGGGGTAGATACTGAATAATAAGATTAAAAATTTATGATGAAAAACTCTCATATTATCCAAGACCCTTAACCTGATCCCTTTTAGTAAAAAGTCATACATTTTATCAGCCATCAAAATGTCTCCTTCTCTAGGATTTATTATCATAACAATTTAAAAAAAAAATTGTGTTTCCTCTGTCACCTGATATTTGAAGTTCTTGCTTTAGTTTACTTCAGACTTACAAGACAAAGTTCAAATACCACTGTGTTTAAGATAATTGATTCTACAGGATAAAAATAATTAATTCTATATTACAAAACCTTGTTATTTCCCTATGTGATGTTATTAATATCAGGGAGGTTTCCAAAATTTCTACACATGCAGCAATAGAGGCAATGCTTTCCAAATTTTGACTTTCATTGGAATCATCTGAAGGGCTTATTGAAACACAGAATCCTGGGCCCCACTTGGAATCTGAAAGTCAGTTGGTCTGTGAGAGGCAAGGTAAGTATTACATTTCGGACAAGTTTTCAGGTGATGCTATCTATGCTGCTAGTCTAGAAGTCGCTCTTTGAAAGTCACTATATTAAAAAATTAGGTGACTTATCTTGAAGTATCATTTGCATAGTAAGTTCACTGCTCTTAATTAGATGTCAAGGTTTTTTAAAGACAATTTCATTCGTATTTACATGAGAAAATGTCAAATACCTATGCCAATTGTTTTTTAATTTGAAGTGACTTTGGGCGAATTAAAGAAACAATGTGGGAAATGAAGTCTGCTCTGGGGCTTCATTGGGATCTACACTATATTTTTAAAGTGGTACCTTTATGGTGTGTGCCTGCTAAGTTGTTTTAGTCATGTCCAACTCTGTGTGATCCTATGGACTGGAGCCTGCCAGGTTCCACTGTCCATGGGAATCTCCAGGCAAGAATACTAGAGTGGGTTTCTGTTCCCGCTTTCAGGGAATGTTCCCCACCCAGGGATCGAAACTACGTTTCTTACGTCTACCTGTATTGACAAGTGGGTTATTTGCCACTAGCACCATCTGGGAAACCCTTTATGGTACTAAGGTTTATTAAAAAACTATCTTGTTTTACAAAATTGATGGGGATAATATTAAAGGAAGGAAAGACTCTAAAGAGTTTAGTAAACAAAATAGTTCTCACTATTATAGAGCTCTTAAATCCTGAAAGTCAACTATCAACACATTCCTTACCTTTGTCTCTATTATGATTTATTTTTCCTGCATTTTCCCAGAAGAAATAGACTCTGAATTTGATAGGACCTATAGGATACATAAAGAAAACTCAGTGGGAAATCTAAAAGAAGTCTCTTTTGCTGTTATTACAAGAAAAAAATTTAATAGAAAATTACGATTTAATATTTAATCTGCAGTGCACAGAAAGGTTGCATAATGAGGAAAAACTGAAGTAATTCAAAGGAATAACTTACCTTAATGAAACAAGTTTTTTCTTATTATTAAGGTAGTATTTCTGTAGTTATCCAGAGATGTCCTGGCCTTAGAAAGTAGAATCAGAAGTTAGTAGTGATTTTCATGGAACTTAACAACCTTAGAAAAGCCTCTTTTAATGTCTTTTCTCATTTTCCCCTATTCTTCTTTATAGCTTCTGTATTTTTATACTAGAATTCTAATTTTGTCTTTTTTGAATAACCATTTTATAATAATTATATCTCCCTCTCCTCATTTGTAAAATCTCTACTCTTCCTTTACTTATTATATGTGATGTATGCTATGTTAGCACAAAAAGGCATCTTTTATGAAATAATAGCTTGCACTAATATGAATAGGTTGCTTTCTTAACAAGGAAAGGACAACTGCTAAGTTGTTACTAGTATCTATTGTTTCAAACAATATAATAATCTTACTACAATTTTAAAAATTAGAGATGATATAAAACTTAGATATTACCTGGTTGAACACCTACTTGATATATGAATTATTTGTTTAGGATTAATGTATTGGTTAATTTAAAGATATTTATTAAGTCTCTGTGTCCTATTGATATATACTAGATTCATAAAAATAATTAATATATAGTTTCTCTTTCAATAAATTTGCAAATATCTAGGAAAAAGTATCAAGCAACTAAATCACTACTGTATAACTGCAAAAGTAATGAGGGCACAAGGGGAAAGTGTTAGTCACTCCATCGTGTCCTACTTTTTCCAAACCCCTGAACTGTATGTAGCTCGCCAGGCTCCTCTGTTCATGGAATTCTCCAGGCAAGAATACTGGAGTTGGTAGCCGTTCCTTTCTCCACGGGATCTTACACACCCAGGGATCGAACCCGCATCTCCTTCATTGCCAGCAGATTCTTTACTGTCTGAGCCAGCAGGGAAGCCCTACTTGCAGTCAATCTCATTCTTAATGCATATAAAGGAATAATTTCCATCATATTTCCTATAATCTCCTCATGAATGCTATCAGTTACAAATCAGTAGGAATAATCTCAAATCTATCAAAACCTTTGAGATATTTGAGAATCTAGCAATTGAGACCATGGAATACTGAGAAAGCAAGATACATTTATTCTATACACAAATTTCTCTAGATCATATATAAAAAGTAGGATGTCTGAGTATATTAAGCATGCTTATTTTCAACATCATTAAAAATAGTTGCTTTCCAAACTTATGATTTATACTTTTATCAACAGTGCATAAATTCCTGCTTCTCTATATATTAATTTTTGTAAATATTATAGTTCATATTGTTATATATTTAATTATTTTTACCCACATTTTAGGTGTAAAATTATATCTTGCTGTTTTAATTTTCATCTCACTCATTACTAGTTGAGTTAAATAGCTGTTCATATGTTTATTAAACATTTGTGATCTAACGTCTTTGAAATATCTATACAAATTTTTGACTATTTCTTCACTGAGTATTTTTATTATTGATTTGTAAATGTTCTGTATATCTTATTGACATGCATATTTTCTCTATTAGACCTGTGAAAAATAGCTTATTCTAGTCTTTCCTGCCAAAGTGATAGTGGTGGTGGTTTAGTCACTAAGTCATGTCTTGTGACCCTGCTGACTGTAGCCTGCCAGGCTCCTCTGTCCATGGGATTTCCAAGGCAAGAATACTGGCCTAGGTTGCATTTCTTTTTCCAGAGGATCTCCCTGACCCAGGGATCAAACCCTAGTCTCCTGAATTGCAGTTTTCGTGTATTGCATGTGGATTCTTTACAACTGAGCCAAGAGGTATACTTTGGTTATGAAATGTTTAATATTTTATGTAATCAAATATATTAATCTTTTCCTTATGATTTCTGTTTTGTATCTTGCCACATATCATTCTTATCCTGAATTTCCTAAGATACATTATTCAATACAAGCAAGTGTCTGTATATAATGTTACATATTTATCCCAATTGGAATTAATTTCATGCCTAGTGTGAGATAGGAATCTATTTTTTCCCCCAAAGCTTAATTGCTTCAATGCAATTTATTGAATGTAATTATTTCCTCACTGATTTTTTTTTTACCAAGTTCCCATATATTTATTTGAAAACAATGGCGATGTTTACCAAAGGGGGAAATAATCATACTTAACAGTTTATTGTGAGGACATCCAACCACCTTCAAAGTCCTTGGTTTTTGTTTTTGTTTTTTTTTTTTTTGGAATTGTCTTGGGCAATATTAATCTGAAATTTCATAATTTTGTCAGAACTTTAGAATCAATTTATCAAGATTCCTCCCTCCAAAAAGCTATTGGGATTTTTAATGAATTATTTTATCATTATATTTTAATGGGGAAATTTAACATTTTAATTATTGAGCCCTTATATTCACAAATATGGATATCTCTTCCTTTATACAGATCTTTTTTGATGATTTTCAATGATATTTTGCAATTTTCTCCCTAGAACTCTTTTACTTCATTTAATAGTTTTTAATCACAACTTATTACAATATTTAAACCATTAATTTTTCTATCTGCTAAAAGTAAAAGCAAACACAAATATGTAGAAATTGTAATGAACTATTTAGTGTTTTATGAAGTATATAGTATTCTTACATAGAGTTAATGTATAAACATAGACTTTAGATTCATATAAAATTAAATTAGAAAAGTGTTTTTGTAGGGAAAGAAAGAAAAAATTGAGATAAAGGAGAACATAGAGAGATACAGTTTCATTTGTAAATTATTTCTTTAACTACAGAGATTGTATAACCTGAAATAAATATAAATTTCTTTTAAACTTTTGAGTAGTAAGCTTATGTTTATTAATTGTATCCTTTATTTAATTTTCTAAACAATTAATAAAGAAATATAATAAGGCAAGGCTTTAAAAGAGAAACATAATACAATCAAATAAACAAGCAAATGGTATATACAACTGTGTACTAACAATTGTTGATTTATCCAAGAGGTATTCCCTAGTAACCAGAGGAGAGACCTTTCGGGGTAAGCAACATAGCTCTTCAGTATTCTACTTAGAATCCTAAGCAGGTGGGGTTCACTGCTATGTGTCAGCAGATCTCCACTTTACTTGATATGGAAAGGCCGATTAATAGAAACATGCCTAACATTTTCGTAAATCTTACACAACTGATAGTCATATATCTAGACTGTCCAGCACTTTCTCTAAAGCATTTCCATAGCAATCTCTGAAACCTCTGTTCACTATAAAGAGATCTTACTTTACCCTGAAACTCTTTACAGAATTCTTCCTTTCTGTCCTTGCCCAAGGCTAAGACCTGACTTTTTTTTCCCCTTGGAACATAGATAAGGGGAGGAGAATGCTCTTTCATCCACACATTCTCCTTGTATCTCTGGACAAGAAGATAATTTTGTTGGTATTCTCTCAGTGTTTCACTTCCATACAATTTTTCCTTTAAAAATAGCATAAAGTTAAGCTTATAGACAGTGAGATCAGATTGCCTGGGTCTGCAGTCTGGCTGTACCATTTCCTAGCTGTGAGATCTTGGGAAATTAGTAATTATTTCTGTATCCCAATGCCCTCATCTGAAAATCAGAGATGAAAATTACTGAGCTTCTAGATTTTCTATGAGAATTAAATGAGCTAATATACATGAAACACATGACATTTTCTTGAAATATAAGCTTATTATGTTTTTCACAGGTGTTTATCACTATAATGTTTACTAGAAAAGTGTAATCTGTATCTTTTAATTTCTACCATTGTTTTTATATATCACCTCTGGAATAGCCCATGGACGGAGGAGCCTGGTAGGCTGCAGTCCATGGGGTCACTAAGAGTTGGACACGACTGAGCGACTTCACTTTTTTCACTTTCTGGAATAGCACAAAATCTCAAATATTTCAATCTTTTAAATAAAACTCTGATATTTCTTTTTAGTTTTCTCTATTGGAAATTCTAGTTATTTACTGCATGTATTGCCTTGTGATACAATTTCAGACAAATTATACCCTACCTCCTCTATACCTGAATGATAGTTTGATACTGATTCACATTTAATTAAAAAAAAGACAAACATAAGAACATTGATTGGTTATAAGTAGGTGAACTAAGGTAAAAGCTCATAAACTAATATTTTAAATGATATAACTTCTAGTTTTTAAATATATAGAATTAAGAAGAATCAAAGAAAAAATATGAAGCATAAAATGAGGAAAGGTCTGTTGTCTTCTATATTATGCATAAATAAAAGGGTCTAGATTACGATGTAAGCCTACATGCACTGCAATATAGTGAACACTCTATGACTCAGAAGAATTTACATTCTATTCAACAGGATAGACTCTCATCCTGTGGGAGTTGTGGCATACTGGACAATTTTGGTGACCTCTCAAGAACCCACTAAATTATGTAGAATATAGAAACTAATTTTACTAGCAATTAAGGGTAATAGTCCTTGAAGCACATACACATGTTGCAAAAGGTTTTATTACAGTTTTATATAATTATTGATATTTCACTGGCTTCTTTTCTTAATGGATTTGTCATGGGAGCATTAGACTGAATTAAATTAAATATTATTTATAAAGATTGCTTAAAATGACAGTAGTAAGTCTTCCTTGGGGTTCTTATTCTTTTAATAATGACAAAATTGAGTCTTAGAGAGATAAATACCCATATTATTGCTTTCTGGCCACATTCATCATTTATAGCAACAACAGCCACACTGATACAATTTTTCTCTTTTTTACTGCTCACTTAGTTAACTTTCTGAGGTAGTTATTATTATGGCCATGTACTCAAAACTAATTGTCAAACTCTAGGGCAACTAGATTTTTCCTGTTATATTCCAGAAATTATACAATTTTTCATTCTATATTTAGGTTTATTGTTACATCACATCACATCACATCATCTAATTGCTCAGTCACATCCAACTCTTGCTACTCCATGGTCTGCCAGGCTCCTCTGTCCATGGGATTCTCCAAGAAAGAATACTGGAATGGGTTGCCAGTTCCTTCTCCAGGGAATCAATCTTTCTGATCCAGAAATTGAACCCAGGTCTCCCACATTGCACACAGATTCTTTACCATCTGAACCACCAGGGAAGCCCATGTTAAGTTTATTATCCATTTTGAATTAATATTTTGTGAACTGCATAATGTCTTTGTCTACATTAATTATTATATCTACCTGTATCTTCATATTTAAAGAGAGTTTCTTGTAAACAACATTAGTTGGATTTTTTTAATACGCTCTGTCAGTTTAGGTCTTTTATTATAATTTGGATGTGTAGATCATTCAAATTTAAAATGATTATTGCTATAGCTGAATTAACATCTATTCATATTGGTCATTAACATTATTCTCTGTGCTTTTTTTTTTTCAGTCTTCCCCTCTTTTTCTGTCTTCTCAGGTTTTAGTTGAGTATATTATGTAATTCCACTTTCTTAATTTGGCATATCAATTATCTTCTTTTAAATTTTTTTAGTTATTTCCGTATGGTTTGTTTTACATGTTTATGACTAAGTCCACTTTATATAACATGCTATCTTTTCATGGATGGTAAATTTTCCTTAAAAAAGAGTATTCCTAATTCCTCTCTCATGTCCTTGCTTTCATTTGTTTCACTTATACATAAGCTATAATCAACATATAATATCAATATATATATAATACATTGCTGCTATTATTATTTGAATATGTATCTATTAATCAATTAATAATAAGGAAAATGAAAGGTTATCTTATCTTCATTTATTTCTTTTCTCAAGTTCTGCCTTTCTTTATGTAGGTCTGATTCTGACTCTTATCATTTTAATATTTCATGAAACACTTCTTTTAAATAGTTATATCTATTGATGACAAATTCCCTCAGTTTTGGATTGTCTTAGTCCTTATTTCTTCTCATAAATGTAACTTTCACTGGTTAAAGAATTCTGGGTTAGTGCTTTTTTTTCTCTTTCAACACTTCAAATATTTCACTCTACTTTGTTCTTCCTTGAATGATTTGTGAAGATTAGTCCAGTGTAATTCTTCTACTTCTTCTTCTGTGAAAGTGAAAGTGAAAGTCTCTAAGTCATGCCTGACTCTTTGCAACCCCATGGGCTATACAGTCCATGGAATTCTCCAGGCCAGAATGCTAGAGTGGGTAGATTTCCCCTTTCCAGGGGATCTTCCCAAACCAGGGATTGAACCCAGGTCTCTTGTATTGCAGGAGGATTCTTTACCAGCTGAGCCACAAGGGAAGCCCAAGAATACTCAGGTGGGTAGCCTGTCCCTTCTCCAGCACATCTTCCCGACCCAAGAATCAAACAGGGGTCTTCTACATTGCAGGAGGATTCTTTACTGACTGAACTATCAAGGAAGAGTTGTTTTTGGATTTCTTCAGTTTAAATGATACGCCTAGGTATAAACTTTAATATTTATCCTGATTGTTTACTATGAGCTTCCTGGATCTGTGCTTTAGCATCTGTTATTAATTTTGGAAGATTTCAATCATTGTGGAGTCAAATATTTTTTCTGCTAAGTTTTTCTTTTCTTCTCCTTTTGGTATTCCCATTTTATATGCTGCATTTTTTGTATTTGTTTCAGTTTTCTGATACTCTGTTTTAAATTTTTTTACTTTGAGTTTTAGTTTGAAAATAATCTATGAACATCTTCTTAAGTTACTACATACTTTGGCTCTGTCTAGTGTGCTAATATGCATTCTTCATTTCTGAAATATGTTTTTTTTAAATACTAGAATTTCTTTTTTACTCTTTTAAAAAGTTTTTATCTCTGCTTATGGTACTCATCTATTACATATTATCTACTTTTTTAAAAAATTAAAAACCTTGGCATATGAATAATTGTTATTTTAAATTCTAGATCTAATAATGTTACTGAGTCCAAGATCATCCTGCTTGCCACACAACAGGTCAATTAACCAAGAAACGAGGTGTTGAGGCAAGAAATACAACTTTATTTGGAAAGCCAGCAGACTAAGAAGATGGAAGACTGTCTCAAAATAACTATCTTTGTGGGATCTGGATGGTAGGTTCTTTTATAGAACAAGGATGGGGAGAGGTGAGGAACTAAAGAGGCCATTGCATCATACTAAGTTGCTTCAGTTGTGTCTGACTCTTTGCAACCTGATGGACTGTAGCCTGACAGGATACTCTGTCCATGAGATTCTCCAGGCAAGAATACCAGAGTGGCTTGCTGTTTCCTACTCCAAAAAGGCCATTAATTTTTCAAATATCTCCTACAATGGTAAGCCTTGGGAAAGGGATGTGTTAAATTCTTGTTTCCTGTAGCCATGCATAGGTGGACAGGGTCCTGAACAAAAAGGCTCTTTTGTTTAATATTTAGGCAGAGGGGCAAGGTTTCCTGAGACAGGCCATCATGTGAAAATACTATACTTTTAGTGAACGAAAACAGGGAAGTAAAGAGTAAAGTAAAAGAAATAGATTCAACATGGAGTCATAACTGGCTCTTCCCTGGAACAATAATTCCAATTTTTATTCCATATACAATTTATATATGAGTCTGAGGCTTGCCCTAACTCTTCAAACTGTGGGGATGGGGGATATTTTTCTTTTTGATTATAGTATGCCCTGTAAATTTTATTTAAAGCTTGGCATGATGTTCCAGGTGATAAGAAGTGAGGTAAATAGTCCTTTAAAGTGAGGGTTTATGTTCATTTGGTGTTTGACTTTGGCTGCATTTACTATTTCTGGGCTTTCTTGATGGTTCAGTGGGTAGATAATTTGCCTACAATGCAGAAGGCACAGGAGATGAGGGTTTGATCCCTGGCTCAAGAAGATCCACTGGAGGAGGAAATGGCAATCCACGCCAGTATTTTTGTCTAAAAAATTTCATGGACAGAGGAGTCTGGCAGGCTACAATCCAAAAGATAAAAAAGAGTCAGACAGGGCTGAGTAGGCACACTATTTTCTATAGCTATGTCACAGACTAAAATATCTTCTGGTATGTTTGTATTTGTATCCTCTGCTATCTTTTGGTTTCCCTAGTGACTTCCTCTTAAATAAGGTCTAAGGTTTGCAGTTCTTCTGTTGCAATCATCTGCTATAGTACAAATGTCCTATTGACGTGGTGGTGTTAAGAGAAGCAACCATTCTCTATATCTATTCATAGATCTCAAATGTTTATTGTGCCTGTACCCCTTAGTTATGACTTTCACAAATTCCTCTCAGTCTTCTTATCCCCCTTAGACAAGACAGGAAGGCTAGATGGGGCTGTCCTTCCCAAGTCCATAATACTTTGTTAAAGTAGTTCCCCTTGAGGACTACTCTTTGTTACAAAACCATAAAGAAGAAAAGAATACCCTGGGCATATTTCAAATAGTTTCCTTCCTTCCTTTGTTAAATGCTTGAGAAGAGTTTCCTGCATTCTTCAAAATGAAAATATGGTGGGGCTTCCAGAGGTAAAACATATAAAATGCTGAGACCTCTGGAGTTTAATTCTCAAGCCAGTTTGCACTTAGCTGCCTGCAATTCCTTAACCATAGTAAAGTGTCCCAGTGGTATTTGCTCAGGAGTAAGGATGAGTTTGACTATTACCAGGTTTTTGGGTAGGCAGGACAGCCCCTGGCATATGGCTGAGCAGACCCAGAGTTGGGTCACAGGGTTATGTCAGGGTACACAGTTGGACAAGGTTGGTGATCTTGTCGAAGAGGTAAAATCTTAAAAGCAGAAGATACATTGCCTTTAACCCAAGGAGTGACATTTATATACATATATAAAATATCTTTAAAAATTTTAAGAAAAATGATTCCTAATATAGAATTCTATACCCAATGAAGATATTCTTTAAAAATAAAGATTAAAACTTGCAATATTCACCTTGACCTGTGAAAAACTGGGAAGTCAATATTCCTATACTCACAACACTAAAAAAAGCTGAATACATGAATAAAAAACAAACAAACAAAAAATCTTCTTAGATCTCTCAGAGAATTGAGGCCACAGGATGAACTCTTGCCTTCCAAATTGGTGAAAGAAGTGTACAGAAAATTACATATCTTGCTGGGGAAGAAGTCCACAACTTGAACTGATATCATTTATCAGTATCACTAATCATCAGGGGAATACAAGTCAAATCCGTAATGGGATACCACCACATTTTAGGATGGCTATTTAAAAAAATAATAAAAAAAGATAAATTGCATAGAAAACAGTGTATAGAAATGGGAATCCTTTTGTGCTATTTGTGGGAAGGTAAATCGACACAGCCATTATGGAAACAGTACAGAGGTTCTTCAAAACTTAGAAATACCATATCACCCAGCAACCTGACTTCTCAGTATATATGCAAAGGAAATGAAATCTGTAGTTCAAAGAGATATGTGCACTTCCATACTTTTTTTGTTGTTCAGTTGTTAAGTCATGTCCGACTGTCTGTGATCCCATGAACTGCAGCACACCAGGCTTCCCTGTCCTATATTTATTGCAGCATTATTCACAATAGCCAAGAGAAGCAAACAACCTAAGTGTTCACTGATACATTAATGGGCAGAAAAAATTGGAATGTATACATAGAATATTATTCACCCATAAAAGAAAGTCATCTTGACATTCGTGACAGCATCAAGAAAACTAAAGAACACTAAACTAAAGAAACTAAATGACATAAACCATATACAGAAAGACAAACACTATATTAACTCATTCTATGTGGAATCTAAAAAAGTTGAACACATAGGAATAGAGAGTAGAATGATGGTTGCCAGGGTCTAGGGGTGGGGTGCGAGAAATGGAAAAATATTGCACAGAGGTACAGATTTTAGTTATAAAATGAATAAATTCTGATTGCATAATGTATATCACAATTTCTATAATTCATAATACTGTAACATATACTTGAAATTTGCTTAGAGAGTGCAACTTAAGTGTTCCCACTACATGCTCTAAAAATGAAAGCTATGTAAGGTGATAAATGTGATAATCAGCTTGATTGTAGTAACATTTCACAATGTATACATATATCAAAACATCACATTGTACCCCTGAGATATAAACTTTTATTCATCAATTATACCTTAAGAAAGCTTATATGGAAAAATTTGCCTCTGATTTTCCAGCAATATTATGAGTGTTTCTAAATTTCTTATTTTTTGCATTTATCTTATTAAAGGTTTTATAGATTCTTAAGTCTGTGGATTTATTAAAATTTCAAAAAATTCTTTCTCATTTTTACCAACAAACATCCATATAGTCAAGGCTATGATTTTTCCAGTAGCCATATATGAAAGTGAGAGTTGGACCATAAAGAAGACGGAGTGCTGAAGAACTGATACTTTCGAGCTGTGAAACTGGAGAAGACTCTTGAGAGTCCCTTGGACAACAAGGAGATCAAACCAGTAAATCCTAAAGAAAATCAATCCTGAATACTCATTGGAGGACTGATGCTGAAGCTGAAGCTCCAATACTTTGGCCACCTAATATGAAGAGCCAACTCATTGGAAAAAACCCTGATGCTGGGAAAGATTGAGGCAGGAGGAGAAGGGGACAACAGAGGATAAGATAACTGGATGGTAACACCAACTCAGTGGACATGAATTTGAGCATAGTCTGGGAGATAGTGAAAGAGGGGGAAGCCTGACATGCTACAGTCCATGGGGTTGCAAGGAGGAGGACACAACTTAGTGACTGAACAACAACAATAAAGAAGTTATCATGCTTATAGCAAAACCAGGGGCTATGCCCATTGGCCAAAACACATCTGCTTCATGCTCTACAAACCCACTGTGCCAACTACACTGATTATTACATTAAGTGTAAATGAACTGAAACATTCTATACTGTCAATGACAATATTCAATATAATGCATGAAAAAGTGCCTGAAAAACACACACATAGATTATTATAGCTTAATAAAATAATGATTCTGTAACTGGCTTATTAGCATATAAATACACTTTAAATACCAAACAGTTGAGTTCTAAGATTTGTACAAAGTTCTAAGAAAAGTGCAAATAAATATGTGAATCTTTCAGTGCCATGTGTTTTTAATTCATATTTTGAATTTTCTACTTAAATGCAATTATAAAATGATGCAGTATGTTTGGCTCACTGGAGAGCTGTCTGCCAAAATATTAAGCCCTTGAAAAATTTATGAATCCAGAAGATGCTATAGAAGTAAAACAAGTCAAGTACAAAAAATAACTTTTTTATGAAAATAAGTCCTAAAATATCTTAGCAATTGAGGAAACATCTTATGTATAGTTCTTTTAATTTATGTAATTTAGCATTTATTCACACCAAGTACAACCATTTATACATGCTGACATTTATTAATATGCAGTTTATTTATATTCTTGCTTGATAGTAAAGAGGGCAGAGGAATAACTTTACACTATGTAGATAGTGTAGTTGTAAAAAGTGAAACCTATCTTTAAACTATCGAAAGGAAATCAAATCTCTTGACATAAAATTCTATATCCAGTGGAAATATACTTCCCAATATAAATCCCGTGTAGGAAACTACAACAGAAAAACATAGTTTCTTCTATCTTAATTTAATCGTAAGAAAACATTGATACATAGAAAAATATTTTTTAAAAGTTTTGAATGTGAGAATAGGTCAGCTCTTTCAAAGTAAAAATTATGAGACAGATGGAATTTTGAATATTGAATAAATATTTTATATTACAAACAATATTTTATTATAATGTTCAATGTTTATGTATAATGTGTTAGTGAAAGAAAACATATCTTTTAAAATATATATACTAAAATATGTATCTTTGGATTTGATTGTGCAATATCTGGGATTAATTCTGAGTAATACAGAAGGATATCGATGGAAGCAATATGGAAGGATTATGAATGGTACATGTATAAGACAGAATCAGCCAGATATTGAAGGTTTGAGGATGGCAATATGTTTATGAGGTTGAATTATACTATTTCCATTTTTGCATATGTTCAACTATTTCCCCATAAAAGAAAAGGAAAAAGTCGGTGTGGTTTAGGAAAGGTCCTTATGATATCCATATGAGAAGAATGGATATTGCAGCCAATAGTCTATGTGTTACTTTTTAAGAGTTGTTGGAGAGGAAATTTTGAACAGCAGACAATGTCTACATAAGGGTAACATTTTAAAGCAATAGAAAGAAAACATACAACAATTTATGGGAATCAGAAGAGAATAGAATGAAAATTAATATCTAAAGATAACTGTATGAGATAAATGCTCACAAAAGTTTTACCATAGTATCATATATGATTAGAAATGTAACAGATGTCATAAGAAACTCATTTTCACAGCAATAAGAAAACCATATAGAAAGGAAGAGTCTTTGGTGAGGGAAGTACAAAATTTCATTCAATCTTCAAGTATAATGTCAAGTATTATTTCTCTTTGGAAATCATTCCTGTTTTTCCAGAATAATATAAATAATTAAACCTCCTGTCCTCAGCCTTTCATAATCACATAGCTCAGTACATAAAGGCACCAAACACTTACAGTATTAATCATGGTTTTAATGGTTGACTTTATAATCTAGGAATTTCTGGAAGGAAAAAAGTTTTTCCTACTTTGTGTCTGCAATACTCTGTACGGTATTCAGCACAAACTGAACCAATACTTGATAACCAGATTAACCCTGGTACATCTAGGGGGGTCAGAAACATGTTTTGAAAAAAATAGCAACACTTTATTACTAAATAATTATTTACCCCATGCTGAATTTATCTCCAAGTATAGTCACATTAAAGTGTATGGCTTCAATATATGAATTTAAGGGCATCAGAATTCAGTCTATATAAGCTGATATATAGAGAAACTTCTATTTTTGTTTGGTTGACTTTGTATTAAAGAAACTTAAGTTAATTTATTTCTAATTATTTTCTGTGCTTTTATTCCCCACCTAAGAATTTGTCATCTCAAGTAGTGACAAGTTTTCTAATTCCTCTAGCTATTATCTATTTTCTTTACCTTACGACACAGTGAGGATTCTTCACAAAATGACAAATAAAAGCATGACAGGATGTAGTGTTGCCTTGATTCCTATCTCAAAGAAAGTTTTCAACATTTCACATTTAAGATTGCTATATTTTATCAGAATAATAAAGTTATCATTCACCCCTTTATTTTATGCTGTTTTTTTATATTGAGAATGAACATTGAATTTTGTTGTTTTCCTGAATGAAGAGTAGATTATTTTCTCCAATATTTTGTTAAGGTGATAACATCAGTTGACATTTAAATATTAAAAACCATCTCTGTTTTTGTAACAAACTTAATAACTTGTATGTATATACATTTTATTTTTATCTTATTTTTATTTGCTAGTGTTTTCCTCAAGAGTTTGCTATAATATACGTAAGTGCATGCTCAGTTGCTAAGTCGTGTCCTACTCTTTGTGACCCTATGGACTGCTGCCTGCCAGGCTCCTCTGTCCATGGGATTTCCCAGGCAAGAATACTGGAATAGGTTGCCATTTCCTTCTCTAATACATAGGGAAGAATTTCTTTTTATTTATTATACTTGGAATTTGTCAGGTACTTAGTTTTGGCTTGGTATAAAGATTTCAATTCTCAACTGAATAGCTTCAAATATTGCTTTGTCACATTCTCTTTTTCTTCTTTTATAATTCTCACTATATTCTCTTTATATTTTACTCTCTCTTCTACTATGTGTTGCATCATTTGTTTCTTTGTAATCCATTGTATGTTCTTTTTAGCTTATTTTTCAGTTTACTACTTTTTTTCCCTGAGCTGTGTCTAATCTTCTAAACTATCCATTGAATTCTTAATTTCCTTTAATATAATTTTTAAGTCTAGAATTTCAATGGTGTTCCTTTTTTAAAAATAATTCCCAGTTCTCTTCTAGAATTATTAATCTTGCTTTTTAAGTTTGTAAGTCTACTGTTTCCTCTTTTTCTCTGCTGATCTGTGTTCCTGTTTTATCTCCTTGCTTATCTAATATATTTATTGTCTACTCAATGTAGTACTTACAAAAATGTTTGAATGAGCAATTTGAGGCCTATGAACAAATAAAATTTCTCTAGAGATATATTTTCTGCCAAGTGCCTGGGTCACTATCAGTTTAAGATTATTATAATTTCTAGGATTGAGGTGATTTAAAATTAGAATGTAATCCTTTTGACTTCACTTTATTTTTACTGCTTAGTGCCTTTGAAAGTTTATGCATAAAGTAAGGGTTGTTCACCTGACAATCCTCTAGAAATATCCTAGGCTCCTTGTCCAGTTTATAGCCACAAAAAAAACTCTTAAAGTGTGCTCTTCAACATTTTAGCCACTATATCTGGAATCAACAAGTGCCTTTGGAGTCAAAGGGCTCTCAATAGAGTGAACACATCCTGGAACACCAACTTTCCCCAGAAGAATGGCCCACTTCTTCACTATCATGTTACTTCAGTATCTTCACTATGCTTCAGTATTTTCAGACAGACTTTTACTTGTTTGATTTTTTTCTGTCCAAGTGTCCTATTTGCCTTCAGTAGGATAGACCTCAGAAGATAGGATAACTATTACTAGATAGGAATAATTCTTGTTTAATTATTACAATCCAAGCCAGAAATATTTAGATGTAATATGTTTTGCTTGTCCAGTGGTGATACTATCTTACAATAAATATTGCTATATTTTTTGTTTGTTTAATTCCTATTCCCACCCCCATCTATTCTTCTAGGTTCCCTTTTTACAGGAATTTCATATGTCAGTGGTGTAGAAACATGTTGCAGGCTAAACGGAGATTTTACTATAATGCAGGAGTTTGAATTTGAGTTTTTTGAGCTTTCATTCTTTGTTAGTGATAATGCGCAAGAGTATACAGTTCTTTCTCCCATTCCTCCATGCAGAGACTGTTTTTCTTCCACTCTTACAGAGCAAATTGTTTCTTATAGACACACACACACACACACACATATATATATATATGCTAAGTTGCCTCAGTCATGTATATACAATATCTCATTTAATCTCTGCTTCAAGCTAATTCCTTCTTGGTGCCATTGTTGTGGTGAAAATATTTAATTTGTTCATCTCACCTTAAATATTTTGCCTCTGCTGCTGCTGCTAAGTCGCTTCAGTCGTGTCTGACTCTGTGAGACCCCATAGATGGCAGCCCACCAGACTCCCTGTCCCTGGGATTCTCCAGGCAAGAACACTGGAGTGGGCTGCCATTTCCTTCTCCAATGCATGAAAGTGGAAAGTGAAAGTGAAGTCGCTCAGTCGTGTCCGACTTTTGCGACCCCATGGTGCCCTACCAGGCTCCTCTGTCCATGGGATTTTCCATGCAAGAGTACTGGAGTTAAACATTTTGCTTTATCTTCAAAGAGTAATTTTAACTGTACCTCCTGAGATGAAGGGATGGGATTACCTGTTAGAAATATCTTCTGTTTATTTCTACCTCATATGCCTTCCCTAATGAATATCCACTGCTATGAACTTTCTTTCCATCCTCCTGCTTTCTCTTCATATAGAGCTTAGGTGTTTGTATCTCATAAACACTGTGGTTAACCATGTTCTTCCCATCCTGACTGGGGAGTGAGGGTGAGGGAAGTGGGCTGGATAACAGCTCTGCTACGGAGGACCTGAGCAGGCCCTGTGGTTAGAGGAAGGCCAGAGGAACAGCTTTGTGCTCTGGATTCCCTTCAGGGAAGAGCAGAGAGCAATTGGCCTTCTCTGCTGTTTGTATTTGTTAATATTAAAAAAACAGAGAGGGGGTAAAAAAAAAAAATGTGGTTGAAAAATAATGGAGGAAACAATTTCTAAAACACAGAAATATTCTTCATTATATGCAATAAATACTTTTAAGAATTGATATCTTGCATAAGTAATTTCTAGAAAAACTTAAGCTAATAAACTTATAATTAACATAATTTTTATGCACTTGAAACAATCAAAAGATTTATTTTGTAATGCATGGAAAAATCACTACTTTTCAATAGTTTCTTGTACTGCCAAATTCTTTGGAGGGACTTGAAAATTCTTAAGATCACTTTCTGTTCTAAATATTTAGGATTCCATTACTTGCTTTAGCTAAGTCCAATTTTATAGTAAGACTAAAGTTTATAGTAAGGCCAGTTTTTCTAATAAATTCTCCCTTCAGATGAGTGAATTTTGATTATAAAAGTATTCTGTGAGGGATAAATTTGTGTTCAAAAAGTTAAACTTTCATCACATTTCTTAAAAACCCCTTTATACTCAAGAAGTTACTTATAACTTTCACAAATTGCATAATTGTGCCTCAATGTTTCAAACCATTTTATTATTAAGTGTAACTGCATTTCTTTTCTTTGCTGTGTTAAAATGATGAAACAATTTCTTCTTGCTTCTACAGAAATTTTAAATGTTATACTTTGCTTTTCTTTCATGAAGAAAAGAACGGATTTTAGGGTTTTTGATGTTTCCAAATCTGAATTAATAGACCATAAGTGTCTTTAAAAAAATTAGAAGGAAAAAATAATTAGAAGAGGTAATGTAACAACAACAACAACCAAAAAAAAAAAAACAAATCTGACTCCATATTGTATCTATTCCTTTAGCTCTTAACTTTCCTGCTCTGTTCTATCTCCATCACATTGGTTCTGCACCTTGGTAAAGGAATGCTGCCTACTCCTGAAATACACATAATAAGATCTGCCTTCCAGGCTTGACCTTTAAAGGTATTACACTTTTCACCCATATAGGGATAAAAACATTGCAGAACAGAGAATAACATTTGTCTCGTTGAAGGATTAGGGCTTGTGACCAGACCTACATGGACAACTGCAAGAACAATGGATTATCACATCTCCTCCAGGCTCTGGTCAGCACCGAGAAGTTTGCAACAACCAACAACATACTCTTCCCTGTTAGTATAAAAGGAGCCTCAATTCTAACTCCAGTAAGATGGTTCTTTAGGACACTAGTCTGCCATCTCCTTGGTCTGGTGGCTTTCCAAGTAAAGCTGCCATTCCGTGTACTAGCACCTCATCTCTTGATTTGTTGGCCTGTTGTGCAGAGAGCAGTATGAGCTTGGACTTGGAAACAGTGAGAGATATGGCTCTTCTGGGAAGCAAAAAGAAGGAATAATTTTATCTGGGAGGGAAGGAGATGATCCTGGTTACTCATAGCCTGAAAAGAGCCAGATGAGTGGACCAAGTAGAGCAGCTATGAAAAGACTTATGGGCAAGCTCTGTAGTCCTACTGCAATGGAAGCAAAGCCTAAATGGTTCTCAGTCTCATTATCTCAGCCCCAAAGATTATTATCATCTCTAACTGATCATTATCAAGACCCATTTAATAAAAAATCCAATTATAGCATATTTTCCAAATAACTTTAATAATATATTCACTGAGTAAATTTTGAATGTACAAATTAAATCAGAACACTGGAACTTTCAAGATTATTGCCTAGAGATCATATATAATAGCCATTTATTCAGCAGATTATTACTTTTTCAAAGAACAATTAAGCTCATGATCTTATTTACTCTCCATAATAGAAACTGGCAGTGAGGTACAATTGAAAAATTGTGGCCTGTGACTCAAGAATCTAAGACCCAACTTGGCTTTGCTTCCAAAATTATTTCACTGCGAAAAGTCACTTAACTTCAGTACACATCAAGAGTTGGGATGTAGTTCTATTTTTTTTATGTCCAATGTTAAATCTCATATATTTAATAACAAAACATCATTTTCCTTAATCTATTAAGCATTTGTTGTTGTTGCTGAAGCTCTAATACTTTGTCTACCTTATGCAAAGAGCCAACTCATTGGAAAAGACCTTGATGCTGGGAAAGATTGAAGGCAAATGGAGAAAAGGGCAGCAGAGGATAAAATTATTAGATAAACATCACCAAATCAAAGGACATGAGTTTGAGCAAACTCCAAGAGATAGTGAAGGACAGGGAAGCCTGGTGCGCTGCAGTCTGTGGGGTCACAAAGAATCAGACATGACTTAGCAACTGAATAACAACAACAAAGTATTCCACAACATATGTATATTTCCAAATGGCTACTTTATATATATCCATGGATAGGTCCTGTAATCACATGGACTCTGCCCTCTTTCACCTCCAGATTCAACTTCCCACAGGGATGTCTATTGCCAAGAACACTTTGCTTGAAAACTGGAGGAAGGTTTGGCTTAATCAATGGTTGAAGTTTCTCTGCCAGGCAGAGGCGTCACTTTGACTAATCTCCGTTGCTGCCACCAGTGCTGTCACCTTCGCGGGGCATTATTGCCTCCTCTTCCTCTGCCAGGAACTTCCATTCCTGCTGAAATGGATATCTGAGAATCAACAAGGATCTTGTAGAAGAAGAACAAAGCTATTAGTTCAGGTCTTTTATTAAAATATGGAAACATGGTAAAAACTCATGACTGTTTTATGAGCAGCAAGAGGCATAAAAACTCTGTAAGAAATATTGAGGATGGCCAGGCAAAGTTGTTTTTTCAGAGAAGTTTCATTGTTCACATTCTTAAAAGCTATGAAGAAACTGAGTTTCTGTTAATCATGGGACAAGATGCAAGGACAACGGGACTGAATCCATGGTCAACTGGCTTTAGGTATGGTGAGGAACAGCTGGGAGCTAAATTCTTGCTAGTGTAGGTCGAAATTTTTATTTCTTTAGCATCTTTGACACTGAATCCAGTGGGTTCTCCATGGACATATGTTCAATGCAGAAGTGAAGAACGCTTTTCTCACTTTTTCTCTGTTTTATCACAGGGTTTTTATAATGTCTTATAGCTTACATTTCTGAAACTCTCCAGAGGAATTAGACAGAATATGGGCATCTAGGTCAGGGGCTACTTGTCTACAAGTATAACATTGCACTTAGAATCAGCCTTCCTATTTTGAGCTGAATTGTATCTTTCCAAAACTTATATGTTGAACCTCTAAATCCCCAGTCCCTCAGATGTGACTATATTTAGAAATGGAGCCTTAAAAGAGGTTTATTAGTCAAACTGAGGTCACTAGAGTGATCTCTATTCAAGTATGATGGAAATCCTTATAAGAAAAATACATTTGGAGACAGACATGTAAAGAGGGAAGACTACGTGACGACACAAGGAGATGGTCATCTACCAGCCAAAGAAAGAGGCCTTAGAAGGCATTAACTTTTCAGGCACCTTGATCTCAAATTTCCAGCCTCTAGAACTGAAAAAAAAAATTAAATTTCTGTTGTGTAAGCCATTCAGTCTGTTTTATTTTGCTATGGTACCCTTAGCAAATCAATACATCTCCCTTCTACAAACTAGAGTTTTATTAATAGGGGAGGCCCCCTCTCCAAAGCCTCCCCAGTACTCTGCCCCTTGAATTTCCTACATATACAGAGGCCTGAATCCCAGTTTTAGATGCAGCTGAAGCTTGAGAAGAGCCACACACTCTCTCTTTTCAACTCAAACACTCATACTTTTAATGAATGGCCACAGCACTATTGTTGGGCCCATCATTATGACAGATGCTCCTTTTAGATGGTAAGAATTACTTTGCTATAAATCAGTCTATCATTTAGGTTCACAGACTTGAGAACTAATACAAAGGGCAAACTCCACTTGAATGAGAGACTAATGCCTTTGTTGAATCACCTCCACTTAGTAATAACAGCTTTAGGAGAAGCTCCCTTTTGCTCTTCTGTTTACAAGTTTTGGTCAATACCTGAAGTAATGGTCTTATCACTAGGTTCACTTAATCACAAAAGCTTTGTGGTGTCAGAGAGAACTCTCATTTAAAAAAGGAATTGACTGCATAGCACTCTTTAAGGTGCTTGTACTTCTAAATAAATTTGTAAACTCATCCTGATTGATGACACATTGGGAAAGATCTTGCAGGGTTGGAAAAGAAAATTAAAAACACATAGATTGCACATTGATAAAGGGTGAATGCTCTTTTCTTTGCTCACTGTGATTTAAAATCTTGTTATGTTTTAGAATAATCCATTTTTCTCTCATTTTAAATTAATAAAGTATACTATAAGCATTGAAGTTAAATAGAAATAAATTTAAATACTGACTTTTTTATTTAACACTGTAAGATCCCTTTCCCCTACACACCATATAGTTTAGACTCTATTAATCCACAAACTAGGAATGAAAATGATGTCTATTCCACACTATTTGTGAGAATTCTTAATGTATAATGCCTGGAAATTCAGGAATGCTCAATACATGTTAGTCAGCAGAGGTAAAACATTTTGTTACTGCAATAAAGTTAAGTATAAAATGTGCATATATTGCATACTTTGAGAGAATATAAGAGTTCCCTAGGGTTGTCCAGGGTGTGCCATACCACACACTGGATGGCTTAAGACATCAGACATTTATTCTCTCCTAATTCTAGATGGTAAAAGTCTGAATCAAGATGTTGGTAAGATTTATTCCTTCTGGAGGCTTTGAAGGAGAAGCTTTCTCTTGCCTCTCTCTTAGCTTCTGGTAGTTATCAGTAATCCTTGGTGTTTCTTGGTTTCTAAATGTCCCACTTTCTGTCTCTTTCATGTCTCTTCACATGACCTTATAATTACTTCAGTCACTGGATTTAGGGCCCACTCTAATCCAGTTCTGACCTCATGTTATGTTAGCTGAATACATCTGGAAGCCTTATTTCCAAAGATGATCACATTCTAAGGTTCCAGGTGGACATGAATTTTGGTGGAGGGCATTCTTCAACCACATACAGTCTGCCTTCTGCCCCCCACCCAAACTTACATCTATCCTACCTGAAAAACAATTACCCCATCCCCATATCTCTGAAAGTCTTAACATATTCCTGCATTAACTCTATCTCCAAAACTATCAACTCAAAAGTTCCAAAGCCATCATTTAAAATCATCTAATTGAAGGACAGTTGACTCTGGGTATGATCTATCCTAAGGCAAAATTCCTCTCTACCTTTGGAGCATGTTGAACTAGAAAACAAGTTGTTTGCTTCCAAAATACACTGATAGGGGAAGCATATAAGAGGCATAATCATTCTGAAAGGAAGCACATAGAGGAAATTAAAAGATCACTGGTCTAAAGTAAATTCATAACTCAGCAGGGTAAGTTCCATTAGGTTTCAAGGTCAGAGAACAATCTTGCTTTGCTCTCTGGGCCCCACTGACCACAGCCTTTGAGCCACCCACAGTGTCATTTTTTCCTTCCTTTCATTTCATTCTATTTCTATCCCTTTTCATCCAGGCTGTAAGGGTTACTGTTGGTAAGAAATTCTCAAAAACCTTGTCAGCGTTCCATGTATATCAAGGGGATCCACACAAATGTCCAATTATAGGAGTCTCATTTTTTCTTCTGTGAACTTACTAGAAACACCTATAACATTCACAGTTCTACCAACATATTGATGCTAATCAACATTCTGTTCATCATGTATTCTCTAAGCTTTCTCTACCATCTTCTTCAGCTTGTGTCTGAACCTTCACCAGAATCATCTTTAACATCCAAATTTCTATCACTCTTCTCTACAAGGCAATATTTGCTTTTTCTATGAAGTTCCTCTATTGATTGCCCAATTCTGAAGCCACTTCCAAAGTTTTGGGTATTAATATTTGTTATAGTAGCACCTCACTCTCTAGTACCAAAACCTGCATTGGTTTCCTAGGGCTGTTGTAACAAAATAAGACAAAACAAGTGGCTTAAAACAACTTTTTTTTTTCTCCTCACAGTTCTGGACGATAGAAATCTGAATTCAAGGTATTAGGAAAGTTGATCTCTCCTGGAGACTATGGGACAGAAAAAAGTTTCATGCCTCTCTCCTTGAATCTGGTGGTTGCTTGCATTCCTTGGCATTCCCTGTCTTATAGATGTGTTACTCTAAACTCTACCTCCATCCTCTCATGGCTTTTTTCCCAGTGTGTCTTCACATGATCATCTTATTTCCAAATAAAGTCAAATTCTGAGGTTCAGGATAGGTATGAATTTTTGGGGTGCTAGTCAACACAGTGCAGGGGAAATGTAATTAGGACATGGAGCCACAGTTAATGTAGATGAATGGAGATAACTTAATAACACATTGCTTAGGACAGTATTTACCAGTAAGAAGTGTCATTCTCTTCCTTCTACTCCCTGGACAAAGCCTATCTTTCAATATGACATGCTTTGATGGAAAAAAATTAATCTTGTTCATTTAAAAGGTTTTCAAGTTTTTGCAGAAAACTGCCACTCAAAATAGTCACGCATATATACTGAACAAAAACAAAGCAACAAAAAATAAAAAGCATTTTCCTGTCTGTAATTCCAAGAGTAATAAATGTTAAGGGAATGTAAAAAAAACATAATTAGCTATAAGCTAAAATCATCACTCTATCCAATTCTTTATATTTTGCTTCAACCTTAATGTAAGGTCTACATGAAAGGGAATTAATTTCACATTGCTTCTTGTTTGATTTGCCAAACTAATAATAATCCTCCTAGGGTACTAGTTGTTTGAATCCTTGACATTGTACATATTTGAGGTTTGAAGGGATGGTGAAAGCAGTGGAGAAATGTGCTGCTTCCTGTGGTCTGGGCCGCTTTTCAAAGATGCCTCCAGCTGCTTGGCCAAGTCCTCCAGCGAGTGCCTCGATTGGCAGAAAGGGCTACAGTGGCTCCTGCCGGCCACACACCCTGCAGCTCAGTGGGGCGAAATGACTTTGAACAAGGACTCAGAACAGTGTGACCGAAGCAAGGAGTACTGTGGTGGATAGAACAGTGAAGATGAAAGTAAAATGAAGCTGAATAAGCAGACAAGCATGGGAGAACTGATGAAATATTCAAATGCCACCTGTTTCCTATCACTCTCACTGCTAGCCATTCCTTGCTCAGCAAAGGGGAGTTATTTAGAAACACTTGTTTAGTCCTCAATTCTGTGCATTTGGGCTGGAAGCAAGAATATCCTTAAGTTTGTCTGTTGCTTCTTTTGCTTAGGAGGCCATTTTTATTATTTGTATTAAAACTTCATTAATATCCAATGACTTGGCCCCACACATGAGCTCCTAGGTAATTCTAATACATATCTTTGGGCTTCCCTGGTATAAGCTTATAAAGAATCCACCTAAAATGCAGGAGACCTCGGTTCAATCCCTGGATCGGGAAGATTCCCTGAAGAAGGGGTAGGCTACCCACTCCAAAATTCTTGGTCTTCCCTAGTGGCTCAGACTGTAAAGAATCCACTTGCAATGCAGGAGACCTGGTTTCGATCCCTGGGTTGGGAAGATCCCCTGGAGGAGGGCATGGTAATCCACTCCAGTATTCTTGCCTGGAAGGCCCTATGGACAGAGGAGCCTGGCAGGCTACAGGCTATGGGGTCGCAAAGAGTTGTTCATGACTGAGCGACTAAGCATAGCACAGTAGGGGTTTCAGATATGCTCACAAGCAGTCTTGACAGCTTCAAGGTGAACTCACTTATTATGTTCCTGCTAGGACTTGTCTTTTGTTATATGCATCAGTAAGTATTTTGCTGCCTGCATGCTTTCAGGATTCCCAGGTGGCACGAGCGGTCAATAACCTGCCTGCCAATGCGGGAGACAGAGAGACACAGGTTTGATCCTCTGGTCAGGAAGTTCCCCTGAGGAGAGCGTGGCAACCCACCCCAGGATTCTTGCCTCGAGAATCCCGTGGACTGAGGAGACTGGAGGAGTGCAGTCCATAGGGTCTTAAAGAGTCGGACATGACTGAAGCGACTTGGCGCTCATGCTTCCCGCTGTCCTTCAGCCTCCACTGACCCATCGCTGTCGCCATAGGGTACTGCCACCCTGCTGCAAATAACTGGGCAAAAGGAGATTCCTTTCTTTAAACTCAAAATGCCTGTGCCCACTGTCCACAAAACTGAAGTGAAAAAGAGAGAGAGAGAGAGAGAGATCTCCCTATTTGCTTTTGAGTTTATTTATTACATTGATTCTAAAGCAATGTTTCCCAATATTCTAATATCTTACAGAGTTTTTAATTAAACAAGCTCCCTTTTTTAATTTTTTTGGGGTGAAGACAGTTGGTAGATAATCAATGCACATTTTTAGACAAAGTGCAAGAGTTTTCAGTGCAAAGTATAGCTTCCCCTAAACTATTTAGTTAACTTTGGTGGCAATAGTTTTTACAAGTATTTTGAGTGATATACTCTATTTTTCCCACTAAAATCACAGTGTAAAAGTCATATTTCTGTGCAATAATTTTTTAAAATGTTAATATAACTTGGACATTAGTACATACCTAATTGTTTACGATAGCCACTTTCCAAAGGTCATTTTTTATTAAAAATGGATTTTAAAGTTTTTAAATTCTTTGTTATTTCCAGAAATAGCTAAAATTAAAATCTTTATATACTACATTTTTACACTTATGGGAATCTATCTGGAGGATAAATTCTTGGAAGTACAATTCCTTGATCAAAGCACATGTGCATTTATAATTGTAATAAATATTGCCATGTTGTACTCCACAGGAAGTTATACCCAAATAAGCTCTGCAAAAATGTTTCCCCAAGTCTATACTACTTTGTGACCCTTGACAATCTGAAAGGTGAAAATTTCTTTACAGTTTTAATAGTATTTGTGGTAATATAATTGATATTGAGCTTATTTTCTGATATTTAAAAGCCATTTAATTTGATGTGAACATTTTTCATGTATGTAATCTTTTTTCTTATTAATTTATAAGGATTTTAAAATATTTAGGTAAATAGCATTTTGTCTATGATGAACATTCAAAACTTTTTCCTATTTTATAATATTCATTTGATTTTGTATTTCATTTTCCATATTAAGTTTTCAAATGACTATGGATCGTCAACTCTCCACAATGGACTATCAGAAAAACTTCTTGATCAACAAAGCTTAATTTAATAACTTTACTATATAGGAAGAGAAAATACTACCTTGAGAGAATCTTAGTAATGTCTCAAAAGGAGGTTGGTAGGAAATAGTATTCAGAGGGTTTATGGACCTACACTCAAATGGTTTAAGGTGTGACTTTCAAGGTGAAGAATTGGTTGGAACTGCACAAAGTTCATGATGAAACAATGTAGGATCAGCAAAGCAAGGCTACTTAAACAATATTTGGTAAACAAATTATTGTACTGATAAGTAGACTGCTCATCCAGGTGAGCAAACTGTATGCCCACAAGAATTAATTTGCAAGAATTTCCTAAAGCAAACAGTAAAGTTATTTATTGATTTTTAGTTTTATCCTCCTGGGCAAGAATTTTATGGAGCAAACAGTTAAATTATGTTGACACACGTGGTCTCATTTCTCAACCCTAAAGATTAGTTGTATTGATGCAGGTGGCCTCAGTTTTTACAATTTTTATTTAATATTTTTAGAGGCCTTTCATATTTTAAAATTATTTTTTATAATGATTTTGTAGTTTCCTCTTCTCCTTCTGTGCCATTTCATTAATCTTCTTAATTTAATTATTTTTTCCATTTGGAATTGATAATAAGAAATGAGGTTGTGATACATTTTTTTATTGTGCCTATTTGATTGCCCTAACACCATTGCTAATTAATCTACATTTTCTCCAATCATATAAAATGTCACTTTTACCATGTACTAAATTCTCACATATATTTGTATTATATCTGGATTCTTTTACTGTTCATTGTTCTATTTATGAATCAGTGCTACAGTTTTTAATTATTTAAGATTTACAATAGTTCATAATATGCTTGAATACTTTCAGGTATTCAAATCCACTTTATCGCTCTTATCTTTTAAAAATTACCTAATCTTGAATGGACTTTGCCAGAGTCTCAGTGGTAAAGAATCTGCCTGCCAACACAGGAGACATGGATTCGATCCCTGGGTAGGGAAGATCCCCTGGAGAAGGAAATGGCAACCCACTCCAGTATGCTTGCCTGGGAAGTGCTGTGGACAGAGGAGCCTGGCGGGCTACAGCTCATGGGGTCACAGAGAGTCAGATATGACTTAGCAACTAAACAAAATAGCAAGTCTAAACAGTCATTTAACCACATGAATTTTAGAATCATCTGTCTAACACTAGTAAAAAATATATTGGTAGGCTGCAAGTTTCACAAGTTGCACATTGATTTAGGATTAGTTGAAATTCTTCTAAATTTAAGTCTATCCAACAAGATGTCATTCCTTGCTAATAACTCAAGTTTCACTTTGGGTCCCTTAGTAACATTCTCAAAAAAATTCACTGTATTTCTTATTTAGGTTATTCACAGGTATTTTATGATTATGCAGCTATTGTAAATGAAATTTTTCTTCCGTTAATCTTTCTGATATATAGCTAAACATGCTTATAATAAATATGCACATATATATACACATATGCTGTTTATTTTGATATATTGATTTTGCAGTAACCACCTTATTGAAATCTCTTATTGCTTTTGACAGTTTTAGTGGTTTTTTGAATTTTGTAGGTTTTCTATATCATTGTAAATTATTTTTAATTTTGCATCCTACTTTTCAATTTTATACCTTATTTCTTTCTCATGAAATTCCATTAACTTGTATATTCACAAAAAATATTAAATACTAGTGATGGTAATCAATTTTCTTATTTGTTCTCAACTCTAATACAAATTTTCTTATTTTTCCCATGACAGACATATATGTGTGCATAGGATATATATTATATATGCACATATAAATATATTTACATGTTATATATATAAACATATATATATATACACACATGTGAACTAGACACATATACAGATGAGTTGCCTTTATCTATATAACATATTTAGAAATTATATACCTTAGTAATCTTATCTGGCATGGATGTGGCCTTTGATCAGAATAATTTTGTATCAATAAATGCAGGCTTTGCTCTATAATTATAGTAAATTTTGTTTATTTATTTCTTTGAACTATTGACATAAACCCTGGTTGTTTTGTGTTATCTTTTCAATTAGTTGGAATTACACTAAAAATGTGCAATTGTATAACTTTCAAAAAGATGAAGGTGATGGGATTGACTAAAAGATCCTATCAAAGTAGCAACTTGTCTGCTCATGTCTAGCACCTACTGTTGGAGGAGAGGTGGCTAAAAACATTGCTTGTTTCCTTCTAGTTTTTATTTTATGAATTTTGTTGTTTTTTTATTCATACATTATTGTGAGTATAAAATTTTTATGAATTGAAACTTTTATTATTGTAATGCATTTGCCTTGAATCAACATTATCTGACGTTAATGCCATATCTCTTTTTTGTGTTGTTGTTTCTCTACTTACTGCTAACTTTATCCATCTGTTTCTACTTTCTCTACCACTTAGGTTTAAACATATTTCATATGTAGTATCTAGTTTGATTTTATTTTGTCATCCAGATCAATTTTTCTTAGTTCTTTATATTAATTCAGTTTTTGAAGATTACTTTAATATATATATATATATTTATTGACTAAATTGTCAGGTTCAAAAACATCATTTGACCTTCAGCTATAAAAAAAGAGGAAATCATTATAACATGTTACCCTACTGTTATATTTATACACTTGACTTTTGATATAGTGATGATTTTTCTATTTTGACATGGTTTGTGATTTATAGTCTGTAGCTACAATTTCCACAATTGGATTAACTTCAGTCCTGCAATTAAATAAACACAAGAATCATTGCCAATTTTTTGCCCTAGTGTCTATATTTACACTTGTCAACTGATCTTCTATAAATTTCTTTTTCAGAGCTCATGAGGAATATATTCCTTTTGTTCTTGTGTGTTTTTAAATTGTGTATCAGAAATGAAATATTGACTGAGTGTAAAACACTCAGGTTCCTCTTTGTTTGAGAATTTGAAAATTGCTGGGGATATGTGAGGCCTTCTGTTCTCTACCCTATATAGTTATCTTTAGCTTTTTTCCTCAAAGGTTGAAGTTTTTAACCTTGGACTCTGTTTTACCTTAGACAGAGTAAGATCATTTAATATATTGTCATTGCTCAGTCATGTCCGATTCTTTGCAAGTCCATGGACTGAAGTATTCCAGGCTTCCCTATCCTTCACCATCTCCCAGAGCTTGCTCAAACTCATGTCCACTGGATCAGTGATGCCATCCAACCATCTCTTCCTCTTGTCATTCCCTTCTCCTCCTGCCTTCAATCTTTCCCGATGAGTTGCCTCTTCACAACATGTGGCCAAATTATTGGAGCTTCAGCTTTAGCTTCAGCCCTTCCAATGAATATTCAGAGTTGATTTCCTTTAGAATTGACTGATTTGATCTCCTTGCTGTCCAAGGAACTCTCAAGAGTCTTCTCTAGCACCACAGTTCCAAAGCATCAATTCTTCAGTGCTCAACTTTTTTATTGTCCAGCTCTCACATCCATACAAGACTGCTGGAAAAAGCATTTAATCTATACATTACAGGTTTTCATATTAACCTATGCATTAAAGTTTTTTATAGTCCTAGAATATCATTGACTTATATCAAAATTTTTGTCATCATCTGGTTCTTTTTACTCAAGGATACCAGTTATATCTATTTTGGATCTGTCTTGGGCGTCTTCTTTATCAATCAGTTCTCTCAATTTCTTTAATTATATTGGTTGTCTTTTGACTTTATCTCCATTTTGGTCTATTTTCCCAGTCTGACTCACCCTTCACTTTTGAGCAGAGTCTATTTCCCTTTCATGTTTTCTGGGTGGCCTCATTTTCTGAAGACCTCCTTTTTATTTCTTTTGAGTTCTGGAGCTTCTTGTATGTATCTATGTATCCAACGTCTTCCTCATTTTCTTATGTATCTGTTTCAGTGCCTACTTTAAGTTGGCATTTTCCACTGTTTGGCCAAAATCATGTATCTTGTCCAAGGTCATATTTTCCTGCTATGCCTTCCTTATTTTCCATTTTGCTTTTCTCTTCCTTATTTTTTTTTTTAAGTTATAGACTATTTGTGGATGCCTCGTTGACAAGTTTAAAGTATTACTTATCTTTCTGTGAGGTAAATTCTGACCATACTACCATTTCTCAATAGGAAGTTTCTTTGGCATATGAGGGATATCTCCCTGGTTCATGGGGAAATTTCTTATGACACAAAGTTTCAAGTTTGCATGTGTTATGTGCAGGTATATATTATTTACACAAACACACTTGCACACACAGAAACAGACAGACACAAAGATAGATTATTTCACTTTTATTTCTCCCAGGTGAAAGAAATAGGCAGTTGCAGGGCTGTTTACAGTTCAAAGACTTTCCTTTATCTGGATTCCTTTGCAGATTACTTTTTACATTTGGAATGCTTGTGTGCTTTCTTCAGCTTCATCTCCTTACTTCTCTGTGATGATAAGTAAGGTCTAGAGAAATTCCTACAGCCCATTTCATTACTCTGATATGCAATTGTTAGAGGTTATTTATCTTTCAGGGTGATCAGCTATGTTGGAGAGTTATCTATGCCAACATTATCCAGTGGTGCCCCTGTAGATTTCTTTTCTGAGCATTTTCTTGCACCTTATTAAAATTGACACTGGATTTTACAGGTATTCTTTGTGTATTTTTTAGAGTTGCAAGTAGTTTCCAGTTTTACCAAAGATGAAGCTATGTTTCTCATCTCTTTCTTATAATTCTCAATCTTTTGCAATGATTTCAGATAGAAGAGAGAAGAGGCAAAGGCAATAGAGATGTCATTATGTCACTGTAAACCACAAGTCAATTTTTAAAATTGTATATTGTTGTTGCCTTCTATGTCCATTGTCAACTATGACAGTCATTAGTTCATCAAGGGTCAGTGTGGGGAGAAATCTGAGTGATGGTAACAATGATGTCCCATCTGGACAAAAATCTGAGGCACCACTGTTAAGCTATATCTCCAGTATATTTGGGGTATGTTTTTAAAAGGAGACTCCTGATAGTCTGGTTCCAGTACGACATTCATCTTCCCATGACAGGAGTCATAGCTTCAGTTCAAAATGTGAGGTTTGTTGTTGTTTAGTTGCTATGTTCGAGTCTTTGTATACACATACTCATACTATATACTCTTTATATAGTGTACTATATACTATAGACAACACACAAAAATATTTTTAGGCTGATTCACAAAATTAAATTTCTTTATCATATGACTTGATACCATATCATATTATCAAAATAAAATTTGAAAATTTTTTGTATAATTCAATTTGTTATTCAATCACTAAGTCATGTCCAACTCTTTTTGACTTCATGGACTATAGCACACTAGGCTCCTCTGTCATCTACTGTCTCCCAGAATTTCTCAAATTTATATCAATTGAATTTGATAATATTGCTATCTAACTATCTCATCCTTTGCTGGCCCCTTCTCTTTTTGTCTTCAATCCTTCCCAGAATCATGGTCTTTTCCAATGATAAGTTCAGGTTGAGAGAAAGGTGTTTTGCAGAGGAAGTACTCCTAAAGGAGGAAATGCATGAGTTGGATCTTGAAGGATGGGTAAGTACCTACTAGGAAGATATGAACTGAAACTGGAGGGAACAAAGCAAGGGAGTGAAAAGCAAGGAGAACTGAGGAAGTATGATGTATCAGTGTGCTGTTACTGCAAAACAATTTATCACAATTTAGAAGCTCAAAAATCATCCATGTATTAGCTCATAATTGTGTAGGTTAGAATTCTGAGTTTCAATCAGCTTAGTTGTTGTCTTCAGTTGCTAAGTATTGTCTGACTCTGTGACCCCATAGACAGTAGCCCACCAGGCTTCCCTGTCCTTTACTATCTCCCAGTTTGCTCAGATATATGTTCATTGAGTCAATGATGCTATCTAACCATCTTATCTTCTGCCACCATGTTCATTCTTTCTGAGCATCAAGGTCTTTTCCAATGAGTTGGCTCTTCACATCAGGTGGCCAAAGTATTAGAAATTCAGCTTTAGCATCAGTCCTTCCAATGAATATTTGGGGTTGGTTTCCTTTAGGATTGACTGGTTTGAACTCCTTGCAGCCAAGGGATTCTAAAGAGTCTTCTTCAGCACCACAATTTGGAAGCATCAATTCTTCAGTACTCAGCCTTCTTTATGATCCAACTCTCACATTTGCACATGACTACTAGAAAAACCACAACTTTGACTATATGGACTTTTGTCAGCAAAGTGATGATGTCTCTGCTTTTTAATATGCTGTCTATGTCGGTGTATATTACTGTCTCATAAAAACTGCAATGAAAATGTCATCCTGGCTAGGGTTCTTCTTTGGAGTTTGGGATCTGCTTCCAAGCTCATTCAGGTTGTTGGCTGAAGTCAGTTTCTTGTTTGTTGCAGCTTTGAATATCTCTGAATTTTTCCGTCTCTGACTTTCACATCCTCTTTTGAAAGGACTCACCAGATTGAGTCTGGTCTATTCACAGTCAAAGGGAGTTATTATACAAAGTATGCATACTGGAAAGTAATAATTTTATGATCTATTTCAGAATTCTGCCTGCTACACAGAGCTTATTGGAAAAGATTTGTGATCTTAAGAACGACTCTCATACAGACATGGATCAAACAAGCAGAATAAGCAGGTAGAGGCTGGATGTCTACCATGGAATGGAGTTTGAATTTGCTTTGGTAGGCAATAGGGCATTGCAGACAGATTTAAACAGGTAAGATCTTTTCTGCTCTAGCAGCAGTGTGGAAGATGAATTGGTAGGGTATAAACTGTAGACAGGGATATTTTAATAGAGACTGTTAAAGTATACCTGGAAAGAACTAATAAGCTAACACTGTTAAAATGAACATGCATAGAGAAGTTTACCTTTAGATATTAAAGAGATAAAGGTGGTTGAGTCGTTTGAATATACTAGTCATATTTTTACACACTCATTCAGTACTTGTAATGTGGTAAACAACATTCTAGGCATTGGGTCAAGAATGAATATAAAAGAAACAACTTTTTTTTTTTTCTTCCTTAAAATGTAGGGAAAGACTAGAAACAGGAACTGTATAAATAAGCAAGGCCATTTCTGAGTTTATTGCCTGCATTAAGACAACTGGATAGGGTAATGAACTAGAAAAGATATCAATTAAGCTACTTTGGTCTACAATTAACATGAGACTCAACTTTAAATGGCTTAAGTAAGAGTGAGATTTATTACCTCATGTTAATAAAAAAAAAAAGACTAGATTTAGACTTGTGTGAGTGTTACCTGGCTGAACCATATCATTTAGATCCTGGTTTCCTCTTTCTTCTCTGCTATCCTGATGCTGGCTTTTATATTCAGGCTTTCACCTTCTTGGACATAAGACAGCAGCAATGGTTCCAAGCTTCACATTTTTACCCAACAATGCCCAGCTGATTGTTGAGGAGTTAAGTTATCTTTGATCCCACTTTTAAGACAAAGAACATTCTTCAGAATCCCACAAGCACTCTTTCACATCTCATTTATCAAATTGCAACCCATGTTCATTCCTACCAAATCACTCAAAGCATACTCAAAATATCATAATTGATTCAGAAAAATAAACTCAATATACCTGCAGGATATTACGCTTAGTGAAATCAGTCAGGCAGTGAAAGACAAATACTGTGTGCTATCATTCACACGTGATACTCTATGGCTGATTCATATCAATGTATGACAAAACCCACTGAAATGTTGTGAAGTAATTAGCCTCCAACTCATAAAAAATAAAAATAAAAAATAAAATAAAATAAAAATTTCCAGTGAAAATTACATCTAAAAAAAAAATTTCAATCTCTAGGTTGTACACTTGAAATTAATATAAAATTGCAAATAAAAGGAAAAAAATATTTAAATCAATCAGATTTATACTAATGGGGCTGGAGCCCACATCTTCTCAAATGTGGTTATGCAAGGAGGGTAACAAACTCAGGGTTTTCTTAGAAATGCTTAAGAAGAGTGAAGAGTCATCTGTTACAGAGAATGAAAGTGTAGGAGAATAACTGCGATGGCAAGTTAATGACTGGTGTTTCTCAAGAGTGATATTTGAGCTGAAGCCTAATGCTAAGCAGGCAGTCAGGCAGGTTTGGGCGACGCAGGGGGGATCAAAAGTCCCTAAGGTAAATATGATCCTGGCATATCAGAAGACTGAAAGCAAATCAGTGTTGGAGAAGTTGGTGGGGTCAGTTTCAAAAATCTCTGAGGGCCTTAGTAAGGAGTCTGAACTAAGCAAAGTGGCACTTATTTCAGATACTGAAGCATGGTAGTAGCAAGAATGGGTGAGGCAAGCTACAGTCCATGGGGTCACAAAGAGTCAGACACAACTGAGCGACTCACACGCATGTACACATATTCACTCTAGTGTGAGGAAAGGAATCACACAGAGAACTCAAGAGTGAAGAAGGGAGTCCATGAGCAGTTTATTTGCTTGTCCCAGTGGTTGCTTTGGAGATGAAGGAAAGCAGACTTAAAAAGAAGACTGGCAGTTTTTGCTGGTGAATTGAATATAGGAAGTGAGGAAAAGAAAGAAAAAAGAGACCACATGTTCCATGTTTACGAGGCTGAACAGCTGAGCAAACATGGGGTGGGTGATTAACTAAGAGTAACAAGGTGAACAGGAAGTTAAGCTATTTTTTTAAAGAAAATTAATAATGGGAGACAATCTCAAGATATCAGTTGAAAGAAACATACTCAATTATTGCAAATAAATCAAACTAGGCAACATGAGAAAATAATAGCCAAGTCTCTAGGTTACTGCAAATCTGAAATTATAACTTTCTAAAAAACAGCCCCAAAACAAACACTGATAAGTGGCAAAGATAACAACTACTACTTGTAATGGGAATTTCAAGATTTAAAAGGATCTGAAAAATATAGAATTTTTAGGGAAGTTGTTAATATCATGCTCTATAGAACTGTAGGCAACAACTTCATCAAAGTTATCAAATAAAGGACATCATTTGTGTTGGAAATACTTATGAAAAACAATGCCTGGAGAAGAAATTAGAAAAGTTCTCAATTTCATCTAACCCATTATCTTCCCTCACAAACACACTATTACATATTCATACAATATGCCTAACTACATTAAGATTATCAGGAAAGAACAAATCAGATTCTACTTCATATTCTCAACAAACTAACTGAAAACTGCAGAATATTTCAACTACTACCTACAGAAATATGTTGGTTAAAAGATGGAAAATTTGCTAAAACCTTATTTTCCTGTCAGTAGCTAACTTGGAAAAACTGAGTAACCACACAGTGGAAAATGAACTCTTCAGATACTGGGGAAATATCTGCTAGTTATTCAGATGTAAAAGAATATTTATAAAATATTTTTGCAAGCCCATTTCTCCCAAAATTGAAAAAATTAAAATGCCAAAAAGGTCATGCTCTTAGAGATGTATAATGGCTGTTTATAAAACTGAAATGAGTAATATATTCCTGGACCCTGTTCTATGACACAATATTCTGTTTCAAGTGGTATCAAAAAAATTATGACTTCAATTATTCATTCAGTAAATACCTATTGAATGACTACATGTGCTAGATTCTATTCTAGGTGCTGAACAAATGCATAAAATTCTTGTTCTCAAGAATTGTAGAGGAACAAAATATAAATAAACCCACAAATTTAAAAAAAAAAAAAAAAGAGGGAATTTCCTGGCAGTCTAGTGATTAGGACTCCACACTTTCACTGCTGAGGGTTTGGGTTTGAACCCTGGTTAGAGAACTAAGATCCCACAAACTATATGGCACAGCCAAAAAAAGGGGAAAAAAATAGGAGAAAAGAATTCAATCATTTCTAAGTAGGAATTAAATTAGGCTAACATGGTAAAGAGTAAATGACTGACTACTTTAATTTAGGTCCTAAGGGAAGGTGTCTGGGTGGTATTAGTCCTTAATGAAGAGCAAATGCTAGGCATGGAGGGATCTGGGGAAGAGTATTTCTCAGGCAGCATGAACAGTCAGTACAAAAGGCTCCAGTCAGGAAAATGCATCATGTGTTTGATGATCTAAAAAGGCCATTGTGGTTGGTCACAAATGGATGATGCAAACTGCATTTGTCTCCTAGGGCCGCCATAGGTGCCACAGTGGTAAGGAACCAGCCTGCCCATGCAGGAGGTGCAGGAGACACAGGTTCAAACCCAGGGTCAGGAAGATCTGCTGGAGAAAGAAATGGCAACCCACTCCAGTATTCTTGCTTGGAGACTCTCATGGACAAAGGAGCCTGGTGGTCTATAGACCATAGGATCACAAAGAGTTGGTCATGACTGAAGCAACTTAGCATGCACACACGCACAAGTGTCAGGCACTGTTCTACGTGTATAAGTACTTAATCTATCTAGTCCCCAATTCCAACCCTTGATGAGAAAATTAAGACACAAACAGGTGTTATGTGACTTATTCTAGGTCATATAGCTAGAAAGGGACAAATTTGGAATTCAAAATCAGGCGCAAATATGAGAGGCTATGATGTTAACCACTATAATACTTTGTGATTACATGGCAATCTGCAACTGATTAAAAGTGTAAATACATAACCATGGATAAAGCATATCACTATTCAGTTGCTCATCCATGAATACTTTCATATTTAACCCATCTTTTTAACTAGATCAGAAAAATCTACTACTATATTCTTGTGAATATTCAACAAGCCCTTGAAACTTTAATAGCTCTGTTACGGATATTGTGGGCTAGGTCTGCACTTCTGGGTTTATTAATCCTTTTTAAGAAGTCTTACCTTAAACTGGTTTCTCATCCTTCCAGCAACAATATTTATTTGCTCTTCACTCCCAACAATGTTATTGATTGTATTTTGCTGAAGAGTATCCTGATTTGGAAGCCCACTAGATCTGAAAAATGTCAACCATGACAGAAACAACACTAGGTCAACTAGTGCTGAAGCTCCAACATTTTGGACACCTGATGCAAAGAGATGACTCATTGGAAAAGACCTTGATGCTGAAAAATAATGAAGGAAGGAGGAGAAGAAGGCAACAGAGGATGAGTTGGTTAGATAGCATCACCAACTCAGTAGACATGAATTTAAGCAATTGCTGGCAGGCAGTGGAGGACAGAGAAGCCTGACTTGCTGTGGTCCATGAGGTTGCATAGAGTTGAACACGACTCAGCAACTGAATACAACAAGAAGAAACCTTTTTCTGTTTCCAGGCTTATATCAATATACATTTGGGATACAGAGTGACTAAGTTCATAGGCCCTGTTCCTGGCATTGTGGAGGCCCCTCTCTGTGTGAGAGTTCCCTCATTTTTAAAAGAATATGGGAGCATGGTGAGAACTGAATTTTAAAATATAAATATATTAACACTCAGCACAGTACCTGGCATATGTAAATAATCGATAAATGGCATATGTCAGTTTTATTAACCTAGATGTCTGTCAGAAACAAGTGTTTTGGCTAAATAATTTTATTGAACACCCACTCTTAAGGTGCTCCTTAATAGGAAATAAAAGATGTTTATATTGAAACTTAATATAAGCATCAACTATTAAAAATAACTATTATTATACATTTATTATTCTTGTACTTTTCTAGCTCGTTTATAGGTGACAGATCTTTTATCCCAGGACACACACACACACACACACACACACACACACCATATTCAGATAGACCTGTTTTGACACCCTTCACCTTTCCTTATGCTTAATTATTAATGTGCTCCTTCCTGAGTCCTAGAAATTGATCATTTTTTCCCTGCCTGCAGCCTATACAGTTGCAAGGAGTTGGACATGACTTAGTGACTGAACTACAGCAAAAAATGAAATTTAACTGCACTTCATCATTTTCTTTCAGAAAAAACTCTCCTCTCTGCTTTCAAAGTTCCTATTTACCAAATCTGGTGAAAATGACCGTGTTAATAGTGTGATGGCAAAGTATTTTGACAGCTGTTTCTAGATCCAGATAATACATAACAGCTCCAAAAATATATAGCATATTCTTGATAGCCTGCTGAAGACAATGATTTGACATCTGCTGTACTTTCCAAAAGAGTGATTTCAAAGGATGGAAATTTAAAGACAGCGAAAAGGAATGATAACGGGGTTGGATGAAAAAGGAAATTTGAGGAGGTTGTTAGGATGCTCAGAGATCCTCCATATTTATCTTTATAATTTATTTCACTTTAGCAATAATTACATCTTCACATTAATTCAAAATAAGCACTTCATACTCACTTCAGGAAATATCAATATAAATTTTTCTGGATTTTTCAGCAGAAAATGACAGAGATGTCTTTAATCACACACAAAATCACATGACCAACATATTTTACATACCCATTCAAATATTCATTCTTTGATTAAATATCATGTGTCACAATGTGCAAGGCATCATAAGGAACTATGTACTTCAAATATAATATATGTTCCAATGGGCAAGGAATGTATAGTTCATTGAGAAAATAAAAGCAAATAAATGAGAGTGTTTATTTGCACAGGCAAATATTAAATGATTTGATTCACACTGCAAAGATCCCAGATGGCTATCAATAACTTGACATCTCCAAATCCAAATCCCATTTCATTCTGTACAAAAGACCATTTTACCTGTATCCAGCATCTCTGTTCCTTTATTCATGTTTCCTTCAAGTGACTTGCTTTTTGGCCTTCTATTCTTATAACACTAGCTTTACCATAAAAACAATTCTAAATTCTACCTTTTCCATTCTGATCTTCCCTTTTTGGATCTTTATGATGTTTTCAATTGAATCTCAAAACTTTGCAGGCATGTTTTCATGTCTAGGCAGTCACTGAAGTCATGTTTCTTCAAGCAGATGCATACTTTGAAGGCAGGAAGCCTGTCTCTGGCTCTTGAAATATAACTGAGAACATCTTCACAAGTGTGTGCATACAATCAAGTTTTGATAAATACATTAATCGACAAGATCAAAAAGCAGCATTTCTTTTCCCATCCACATTTTTCCTGTTACACTTTAATGAATGTTAAAGTGATTATGCTTCAGTACTTTATTTTTCCTGTTAGTAGTACCCCAAACTCACTCAAAATACTAAAAGTAGATATTTTGGGTTCCTATGAATTATTTCTAGAATGGAATTACATTGTTTCTGGTATTGGACTAAATGATAATATATATCAGTTCAGTTCAGTCGCTCAGTCATGGCCAACTCTTTGAGACTCCACGACTGCAGCATGCCAGGCCTCCCTGTCCACCACCAACTCCCAGAGCTCGCTCAAACTCATGTCCATTGAGACGGTGATGCCATCCACCCATCTCATTCTCTGTCGATCCCTTCTCCTCCCGCCTTCAATCTTACCCAGCATCAGGGTCTTTTCCAATGAATCACATAATATATATATATACACACACACACACACACACACACAGACACACATACACACATATATAAAACATGTAACTGATTCACTTTGTAGTACAGCAGAAATTAACATAACATTGTAAAGTAATTATACTAAATTTGAATATATATATATATATACATAGCCTGAAAAATATTAATGTAAATAAAAATGACTCATAGTCACAGGAATAAACATGATTCAGTGGGTAACCAAGTAGTACCCTAGTACTACAGGTAATACTGATGGTCAAGAAGTAACATTCGTGATATGTCACAATTCATTAAAAATGATTGCAATCAGAATAACAGGAAATTTAGTTGGCGCTGATCAGATGATGACTATGACTAACTAAATTTCAACAGATTTCAGTAGATGGCCTTAAACAAAGGTGATCACCACCCACATTTTCACATGTAACTAGAACATTTCACATTGTATAATATTTTAACGCTATGGCTTTTATTCTGCAAATGATATTTTAATACAGGACTATTCCATTAGTAAACAGACTGGTCTTGCTGACACATCTTTCCTTTTAAAATATACTTTGGCTGAATTCTAACAAAACCATTTTGAATGCAAAAGGGATGCTTTTCAAGCCAGATGGTTTATCTAATAGGAATGTTTTCTGATTAGAAAAACAGCAGTAGACTCATGATCACAGCAGGTGCCAAACTGGTCCTGTAGTTTACATGAATTTGCAACTGAACAAGTCATGAACCAAAGGGAATCTATTTTATAATGTGCCACAATCTATTCTAAGAGGAAAGCAGAATGTAAAAGATACTACTGTATCACATGCAATTCATATATCATTTTTCAAAAAAAGTATTTATTTCAATTGGAGGATAATTACTTTACAATATTGTGATGGTTTTTGCCTCTACATCAGTATGAATTGGCCATAGGCATATATCATTTCTTCATATGACTGTGGACATTACTATATTTGTGATAAAATTTAATTGTATGCCAAACTTCCTGAGTATTTTGTGGAGACTATTAGTAAAATTTCAAAATCATAATGATTTGCAGAGTAGTCTATATAGGCATAATAATCTAAATAATTAGGAGTCTTTTTATTTTAAAAAGTATTGTTGTTTTTCTTTCTTATTGTTCTTTTTCTTTGCACCTGTATTTCCCTTCATTTCGAAAGAATTTTTCCGTGTGCTGATAATCAGAGAAGCAGAATATTATTGGCATGGTAGGCCCAGCTATGCCTAAGTCCACAGAGGAGGGAACCTTCAGGGCCCTGCAGAGATGGCATGGGAACATAGGTTCCTGAATAATGGAATTATTGCCTGTTAGGGTAGTGTACGCTGTTTCTCAGTGCTGACATGACTACTGGGGACACAGCACGCAGTGAGCACAAAAATCCACATTCTGACTCAGCAGCATCTCATTCCCAGTGGTTTGGGGAGACCACCAAACACTGAATCATCTCAGCAAGGTGTAATGGGCAAAGTTGTTTCATCATATCCACCTACATACCTTCTTACTTCATTTACATCAGCAATTCTGAAGCTTTGGAAGAAAATCACAGTAAAAGTAAACCTAGAACTGAATCCAAGTCATCATTCTCAGTCATCCTCACTGCAGCCAAATTCCAGGATCTTTTCTAGAACAGTTGGTATCTGAAATCTGTTCAAATCAGAGATACATTACTCAGAAAAATCATAATTTCCTAATTGTTATCAGTATAATTATTTAAACTAACCCAATCTAAAGTTGTTAAGCATGCATCAAAATATGTCTAAGTATGATAAAATTTGAAACGCCATTTTTTGATGTAATATAACGGTATTTGTCCATGGATTAGACATTATAGGAATAATTACTACAACAAATTACTGTACCTTATATCCTTTCCTCCAATTAAATACCTGCAGAATTTTAGATGTATAACTTTTACCACTTGTTTTGGCAGTTATTCATACACAGACTTGTAACCCTATGCTATGTAATAAGGTCCACCTGCAATACAGGAGACCCTGGTTCAATTCCTGGGTCAGGAAGATCCCCTGGAGAAAGGATAGACTACCCACCCAGTATTATTGGGCTTTCCTGGTGACTCTAATGATAAAGAATCAAATGAAATGTGGGTGACCTGGGTTCAGTCCCTGGGTGGGGAAGATCCCCTGGAGGAGACCATGGCAACCCATTCCAGTATTCTTGCCGGGAGAATCCCCATGGACAGAGGAGACTGATGGGATATGGTCCATGGGGTTGTAAAGATTAGGACACAACTGAGTGACTAAGCACAACATAAGCAACAACACTAAAGAAATATATCTTCTATATTCTGTTCAATTCTTTCATAATTCTGTATTATGTAGAATTGACTATGCTTATTTTATGAAATTGAATATGCTTGTTTTATTAAATCCTTTGGTCACTTATAGGAAGATGAATTATCTTAAAATAGAGGGATATGTTTCTGATTCTGCTCAAGTCCCAGAAACCTGTAATAAAACTGCTCCAGTGCTAAAAAACATTAGTATCTTTATGCTTGACTTTGAAAATAAAGTAAGTGGCCAACAACCTGAACTTTCTTTAAAGTGTTTTCATCTGTGCTGTGGGTCAGTGTTTCTTAGAATAAATATGTGCAGATGTATTCTAGTAATCTACCATTTCTCAATGATAATAATTTAATTCCCCTCTTCATTTTAATATAACATATTATATAATATTTATTATATATTATATAATGTTACATATATAACACTGTATATAGTATATTATTTGGTAATAAAAGAAATGCAAAAAAGCAAAATGCCTGTCTGAGGAGGCTTTACAAACAGCTGTGAAGTGAAGAGAAGTGAAAAGCAAAGGAGAAAAGGAAAGATATTCCCATCTGAATGCAGAGTTCCAAAGAATAGCAAGGAGAGATAAGAAAGCCTTCCTCAGCGATCAATGCAAAGAAATAGAGGAACACAATATAATGGGAAAGACTAGAGATTTCTTCAAGAAAATTAGAGATACCAAAGGAACATTTCATGCAAAGATGGGCTCGATAAAAGACAGAAATGGTAGGGACCTAACAGAAGCATAGATATTAAGAAGAGGTGGTAAGAATACACAGAAGAACAGTACAAAAAAGATCTTAACGACCCAGATAATCATGTTCGTGTGATCACTCACCTAGCGCCAGACATCCTGGAATGTGAAGCCAAGTGGGCCTTAGAAAGCATCACTATGAACAAAGCTAGTGGAGGTGATATAATTCCGCTTGAGCTATTTCAACTCTTAAAAGATGATGCTGTGAAACTGCTGCACTCAATATGCCAGCAAATTTGGAAAATGCAGCAGTGGCCACAGGACTGGAAAAGGTCAGTCTTCATTCCAATCCCAAAGAAAGGCAATGGCAAGGAATGCTCGAACTACTGCACAATTGCATTCATCTCACACACTAGTAAAGTAATGCTCAAAATTCTCCAAGCCAGGCTTCAGTAGTACATGAACCGTGAACTTCCAGATGTTCAAGCTGATTTTAGAAAAGGCAGAAGAACCAGAGATCAAATTGCCAACATCCGCTGGATCATCAAAAAAGCAAGAGAGTTCCAGAAAAACATTTATTTCTGCTTTATTGACTATGCCAAAGCCTTTGGCTGCGTGGATCACAATAAGCTGTGGAAAATTCTGAAACAGATGGGAATACCAGCCCATCTGACCTGTCTCTTGAGAAACCTGTATGCAGGTCAAGAAGCAACATTTAGAACTGGACATGAAACAACAGACTGGTTCCAAATAGGGAAAGGAGTATGTCAAGGCTGTATATTGTCACCCTGCTTATTCAACTTATATGCAGAGTACATTATGAGAAATGCTGGGCTGGAAGAAGAACAAGTTGGAATCAAGATCGCCGGGAGAAATATCAATAACCTCAGATATGCAGACAACACCACCCTTATGGCAGAAAGTGAAGAGGAACTAAAAAGCCTCTTGATGAAAGTGAAGGAGGAGAGTGAAAAGGTTGGCTTAAGGCTCAACATTCAGAAAACTAAGATCATGGCCCCATCACTTCATGGGAAATAGATGGGGAAACAGTGGAAACAGTACCAGACTTTTTTTTTGGGGGCTCCAAAATCACTGCAGATGGTGACTGCAGCAATGAAATTAAAAGACGATTGCTACCTGCAAGAAAAGTTTTGACCAACTAGACAGCATATTAAAAAGCAGAGACGTTACTTTGCCAACGGAGTTCTGCCTATTCAAAGCTTTGGTTTTTCCAGTAGTCGTGTATGGTTGTGAGAGTTGGACTGTAAAGAATGCTGAGTGCCGAAGAATTGATGCTTTTGAACTGTGATGTTGGAGAAGACTCTTGAGAGTCCCTTGGACTGCAAGGAGATCCAACCAGTCCATCCTAAAGGAGATCAGTCCTGAACATTCATTGGAAGGACTGATGCTGAAGCTGAAACTCCAATACTTTGGCCACCTGATGCAAAAAGCTGACTCACTGGAAAGACCCTGATGCTCAGAAAGATTTAGGGCAGGAGAAGAAGGGGATGACAGAGGATGAGATGGTTGGATGTCATCACCGACTCAATGGACATGAGTTTGGTTACGCTTCAGGAGTTGGTGATGGATAGGGAGGCCTGGCATGCTGCATTCCATACTATTGCAAAGAATCAGACACGACTGAGTGACTGAGCTGAAGAAAGGTATGGCAACCAGTATTGGCCAATACACTACAGTGTTCATGCCTGGAGAATCCCCCTTCTTGACAGAGAAGCCTGGCAGGCCACAGTCTACAGGGTCACAAAGAATCAGACATGACCTAAATGACCCGTCACTCATAGACACAAGACATTTTCCTGGTGCAGCTCTTCCCCAGTGAGAGTTGAGCATGAAGGTGGTGCTGCTGCTTGGCTTGCAGGGACCCAGGTGGCGCTCCAGATTGGAGGGACATGGAGTGTCTCCTCTGCAGAAGTTATGGCTCTATCAGAGTCTTTTATGGAGCCTCATGTAGCTGGCAATCAGAAGGCCTCTTTGGCCAGTCTTTCTCCATAGCTCCATCCATTCAGGCACTTAGAGGGCTCCCTTGCCTGGGGTCCTTCTCACTTTCTCCCTGCATCAGACACAAAGAGGGCCCCCCTGAACTCCACCCCCACCCCCCACCCCCACCCCCTCCCCCCAGCTAGGGTCCTATGCTGCACATCAGTCACTTAAAGGAGCACCCTGGGTGGGGTACTGCTCTGTAGCTCAGTGCCTCAGGCATTTGATGGGCAAGCCTCTCTATTGTTCAGCTGCATCTATATTGGACATAGAATATTACATAGAACATTATATACATACATATATATGTATATATATATATATATATGTATATATATATATACACATAGCTTCTCCAGTGGCTCAGTGGTAAAAACTCAGCTTTCAATGCAGGAGATGCAGGAGACACAGAAGATGCCAGTTTGATCTGTGGGTTGGGGAGATTCCCTGGAGAAGGGCATGGTAACCCACTCCAGTACTCTCGCCTGGAAAATCCCAAGGATGGAGAAGCCTGGTAGGCTGCAGTCCATGGGGTCGCTAAGAGTCAGACACGACTGAGCGACTTCACTTTCATTTTCACTTTTAAGCATTGGAGAAGGAAATGGCAACCCACTCCAGTCAATATTCTTGCCTGGAGAATCCCAGGGACAGGGGAGCCTGGTGGGCTGCTGTCTATGGGGTCGCACAGAGTTGGACATGACTGAAGTGACTTAGCAGCAGCAAGCACATATCAAGTCATCTGGATGATCATTATAAATAAAGACCACCATGAGATGTCAATTTCATGCTTCACACACTGAGTTAGTTTGCGCAAAATAACACCATCATTAAATCCATTTAATGTTAATTCTACTTTTTAATACTTTAAATATGTCTTGGAATAAACAAATAAAGAGTGTATACCTAGTTATACATGTATTCAGATATAAAATAAAAGTAACTTAAGTAATTAATCACAGTCTAGGAGAATACTTTTCATCCTTCAAAGTGATTGTTTGAATTTCTTAAGCATAAGAAATGCTGCTATAGTCTATGTGTACTCTCTATGGTTGGGTATCACTTTATTACAGTTATAGGTCAGGACACCTGGGTCAAATAACTCAGTTCAGGAGTAAGCAATGTTTTCTGTAAAGAGTCAAGTGGTAAATATTTTAGACTTTACAGTCCATATAGTCTCTGTAGCAACTACTCAACTCTATACTGTTACAGAAAAGAAGTCATAGATAATATGTAAATGAATGAGCCAATATGTCCCAACACAAACAGAGGCAGTGGGCCAGATTGAGTCTATGACTGTAGTTTGTTCACCTCTGAATTAGTTTAGTGGCTTCAGGATATGGTATTATGAAAATATTTTGAGAGTAAGTTACTTATTATCCCAGCTTCTAATTGGGGAACCCATATACCACTAGCATAGTTCTCCAAAAGAAAACTGAGAAACCACACAAAATTTTGTTTGTTTCTTACTTTAACTTACAAATGATTTATTATTTAGAGAGGTTGAGCAAAATCCACCTAAAGTCAAAAAAGATGTTTTGTATGGATTAAAAAACAATTGATAACAGCATAAATTAGTTATTCATGTCTATTTAATCACCATAATAATTAATGATTAAATAGTTACTTATACCTATTAAATATTAAAAAAAGAAATGATCCCTATTACTAAAGCTAGCATTTCACTTTCTTCATGTAAACAAATTTTAAGAAATTTTTAGTGCTATATTATTACGAATGTGCCTACTTCTTGGAGGAACAACATAGCAAGATAACGCATTTTAGTAATGGGAATAAACAAACTTTCCAATGCCATCATAGATATGTCTAATACATTCTAAGCCCCCTGGGTTCTGGACTATGCATTTCACATCTTCTGGACAATGATTACCTTTAGAAAGAATAAATGTAACACATTAGGTACTTTTGTTTCTTGTCAGCTAAAAACTACTAATTGAAAATCAGTATACAAATAACCATGGAAAATGCATAATTTTAAAAAATAGATTTTTATATTAAATATAATAAGTCAGGATGCATTATGAAAAGCTGATAATACAATTCTTTTAGGAAAACAGCAATGTCTCTACTCATGATAAATCTATATATATAATTATAATAAAATCCTACAGCTTTGAAGAAAGCATGTGAATGAAATGTGTTTTTATAATTTAAGCAGTTATATAGCAAAGTTAATTTGTTTCATTTAATAATGCACATGATCATACTCTGTTTATAAAACAGACAAAAATAATAAATATTTCCCATCATTATTACTTCCAGCCAAATATTGATGTTTAGTTTATTAAAAAAAATGCAGAACACTATTAATACAATTTTTGAAAATGAAATGTTCTACTCTTTTTTATTTCCTCTACTGTTACTTTATTCTGTTTATTCTTTCATTCATCTTTTCTCCTCCTAAGTCATTTATTTAGTCCCTCTTTTTGATTCATTTAATTGTCCCTAAACATGGAAGTGTCTGCTGTTTTTCTCATGATTAGACTGGGGTTCTGGGTTGGGAAAAGAGTACTACAGAGGTAAGTAGCTTTTACATCACAGCATATCAGGGAGCGACGATGTCCACATGGCATCACTGGTGGTGTTGACCTTTGTCATTTGGTTAAGGTAATGTTTGCCAGGAACCTCCACCATAAATTTACCATTTTCTCTTTCCCTATACAATTATTTGAAACACATCATCTAGCTCATTCTTAATGGAAGGATGCAAGGAAGGGACAAGAATTAAGTTCCACCTCCTAGGAGAGTAAGTATCTCCATATATTATCTGGAATTCTGTGAAAAAATATTGGTCACTTCTCCCTCATTTAAATAATTTTTTTACATTTATTGACATTAAAGTAATGTCAATAAGTAAAAATAAAATTTTACAGTAAAGTAAAAATTATTTAACTTCTTAAAATTTAACTTTTAAAAATTCCTCCAGAAATACCATCAAGCAAAGCTGTTTATTAAACCTTATGCAGTAAAGAAGACTGAGAGGTAAAGTTAAAGGGAGAAAGATGTTCATTAGGTTTCAGTGCCTGAACTGAATGATTTTAATATGAGCCTTGCCAGGAGGGAAACTGGTTAGGATTTGGCAGGGTTTAAAAAATAAAAGTTTTGGATTGATGGGCCCCATGAAATGAGTGTCTTGAAATCAGTATTGTTGAATTAGTCTTGATTAAAGCTATTGTAGTCTTGATAAAATCTATTAGTCTTGATTAAAAAGTTATTTCAAAGTCTTGTCTTTGAAGAGTAAAAATTTCCTAGAGCAAGTAACTGACTTATTTTTGCTTGTTCTCTGTATTGTTCCATAGATAAAATAAGTCTACTTAGATCTGGTTTTATTTTACATAGTGACCACAAACTATGTTAGTTTTAATTCTTTATTTTTTTATTTGATTCATTTTGTTGTTTTCCTAGATTCCTGAGGTGAGTGCAAATTCCACTTATATCAGATTTTTTTAAATTAAAAAAGCATATAGTGCTATAAAACTTCTTGAGTATAATTTTAATATGCAATTTGATATGTAGTGAAATTTGTTTCTAAACAATCTATAATTTCAGTTTGATTTCACCTTTAACACCAATAATTGAGAAAAGTATTTTTATTTTCAAGACATTTTTTTCATTTTGGCTATTTTTGCTTTTAATTTCAAATTTTAGTCTATTGTCTTCCATTCTTATAGCACATATACATTTTCTTGCATTGTATTGATTTTTTTCAGCTAATATGTTCTATGAGTATTTTGAAAAAAAAATTCTATGTTGTTTACTGAAATTTTTAAATTTATTATTTTGTGCAATTATATTTCTAGTAGTTTTACTTCATATAATTTTTAGCTATGTTTCTCAGCACATAAATCCTATGATGGCTACATCTTCCTGGTGGATTGTAAGTCTTGCCCTTTGGTCCAGCTATTGTTCCTCCAGCTCCACCCTCTTCACCACTGCTTTCTGTCTCACAGGAAAATAGCTCCTTTTTCTTTTGGTATTTAACCTCTGATTTTCCATCCGCATGTACTCAGAATTCTCCACAGGACAAGCTGTTGTTTTCTAGAACAGTCAAATCTCAACCTATTAACAGAAAAAATCAGATGTCAGGGTGCAGAGATATATATACCACAGTGACCACATTTTCCATTTCCAGTGTTAAACAAAACATATTTACTGCTATAATGAAGAGTCTGGAATAGCTTTTCTGATATGGAGACTACTTTTTGCATTTAGTATATAATTTGCATATATTTTTAATTTACATGGTTATATGATCGATTCAAGTGATTGTCCCAGAATAGAAAGATCTTTCTTAAAGATATGTCTGTTTATCTCTGCTTCCTCTGAAACATCACAAGTTATTGCAGGTTCCACTCCCTTCTTCAGGATTTCAAAGAACCCAGGGGCCACATCAGAGTTCAAATTCAAATCAAACAGTCAGATACTCCCAGAAGTCTCTGCAAGAGATAAGTGTTCTCCAAGTTTACCTAACCCAGGGAGCAATTTAATATAATAAAAGTGAAGTCAGTCATTATAGGCAGGTGGCATCCGGTTGAGTCATTATTGTTCTGCCATTTCCTGTGTGATCTTGAGCAATTCAGTAGATTTCTTTACAATTAAATTTATTTCCATACAAAGCAAGAATAATACTAGAATTTACCTTATACCACTGTTGCCAGGATTAAATGAGATAAAATCTAGAGTGTGTTTTGCAAAAGCTTGGCACAGAGTAAGTACTCAGTACAAGATAGCTATTATTAGTAATGGAAGCTCAATTCTCAGATGATAAATATATGCCCGGCTTGCATGCCCTGTTCCAGAGATCATTACCTTTTCCCTAGGCAGAGATCACTGTTACACCCAGAAGCATGGGCCAAGGACCCATCAGGATCTGAGAAAGCACATGGAGTAACAGAAGACAGGATACAGGAAGCAGGTGCTGAGAGATCCACTTAATTCTGATGGATGGCATGTGTCTGGCTTAGGGCTATTTTTAACAAGCCCAGCAAAACTGCAGCAGACCTTACTCTGTAGCCTCTTGAAAGCACTGCCAGTACCTGCCAGGCTACAGGGACCAATTGAGAGCTTTGTGTAAAGGTATCTGTTATCCTTTCTGGCCAAGGACTGTTCTATAACCATGACTTAAATCCCTTGTTGCATTATTTAATAGGCTCCATTCTCACTATGCATCTATCTATTATAATGCAAGCAGTATAAAATATATCTCCACGAGTATAATACTTGCTTTCTTTTTCATATGCCTTAAGTTTTTGAGAGCTGGTTGCTGCCTCACACCAGCAAAGTGAATCAGCAAAGTGACCACAAGTGTGTACTGCAAAAGTACCTTATCCCCTGCATCATCTTTGTGAGAATAGAAATAATACGACTGTTGCTTCACTTTTGCCTTTCCAACCTCATTATTAACGTCTTTATTACTCACCTGGAACTATTCAGGGAAGATAATTGAGGGAAACATGAAATTCCAAATTAACTCAATTGACCCAAAACAAAACACAATAACTTCTAGTTAGAAGTCTTAAGACACCTCAGCTCAACATCTTTAAACATAATCTCTTGATTCCTATTATTTCTGCCCTCAACTTTCTTGTCTTCCAATGTTCCTTATGGAAGAAAATAGTACCACCACTAACCTAGTTGCTCAGGATTAAAATGGTGCAATAATATTTCATCTTTCTATCTCTCTTAAAACTCACATCGAATCCTTCAGTAAATAGTAGTCAGAGCAAAGGTAATCAGAGCTAGCTCTTGGGCGTACCTTCTTTTTTTCTTTGCATACCACGTGGCTTATGGATTTTATTTCCTCATTGAGGGATCAAACCCCGGCCTTTGGCAGTGAGAGTGCAGAATCCTAATGTTAGATAGTTAGAATAGTTTCGGAGTCCAGAATGGCGGTGGCTAAATGACAAGGAAGGGAAAAGCACGTGAAAATAGAACAAAGAAAAGTCTGAGGACAAGAGTGAGGACCTCAGGTAGAACAAACAGCACTCCTGGCTAGCCCAATTTACATAGGGCAGGCCCAGGGGGAGGGGGGGAAAAAAAAAAAAAGGAAAACATATAAAAGGAGGAGCCAAAGGGCAGGGGGCCTCTCTCCCTCTCTGCCTTTCTCCCTCTCTTCCTCTCTGCCTCTCTCCCTATCTAGCCATCGCTTGCTCTCGCTCTCTCTCTCTCGTTCTCACTGTCTCTCTCTCTGCCTCTGTCTCTCTCTTTTCTTCGAGTCTTTTTGGTTGGCATGCCCTCAGGCCTTGAGGATGTATTTTCCTTTATTTCCTAAATAAAACTGAGCTGTAACTCGGAGCTGTACCACTGATCCATCTGGGTCCATCACTTCAAATTTTTGTTGTGATGAGATAGAACTGAGGAAATTACACACTCCCCCAACACTAACACCTAGACCACCAAGGAATTCCTGGAAAATGCACAAATCTTAACTGAAGAAATCAATTACATATTTTTCTTTGGCTGCCCATAGTAGCTTAGCTCCTCAACCAAAGATGAAACTTGGGTCCTCTGCAGTGGAAGCATGGAATCCTAACCACTGGATCACCAGGAAACTCGCCATGTGTGCTTGTTTTCACTCTTCTCACCACTTCCACCTTCAACCCAACTGATGTCATTATATACAACATGGACAACTTTTATAGCCACCTAACTCACCTCACTGGGTTTTTGTTTTTTTTTTTTGCCTCAAAAAAATGTGAAATATTACCTTGAATTCCTCAGTCTATTCCCTACGCAGCAGCAAGAATGACACTTCCAATTGTCAAACCAGATAATGTTAGTCCTCTGCTCAAAACTTTTCAATGATTTCCCATCACATTTAAAATAAATTATTTGGTTTTTACTATGGCTCTTAAGTTGCAATTTTACTTCCTTTCCAGCTTTCTTGGTGTCTTCATGTCCTAGTATTCTACTAGCTGACCACTTTGCTCTAGCCATAGTGGTCTCCTTGCTCTTCCTTAAGTTCTTGGAGCTCACTCTTATCTCAGGGCATTTGCATGCTATCCCCCCCCACCCAGAAATATTATGCCTCCACATACGTGTATGGCAGGCTCATTTATCCACTTCATTATGATTTCTATTCACATATCCTGTCACAAAGTAGCTTTCTTGCTTCTATCTCAGCTCCTGAGAGAAAGTTGTTTTTTTTTGGGGGGGTGGGGGCGGAGGGGGAGTGGGCTGGGCTGGAGAGCTGTGTCCTGTAGCTTGTTTAGTTCCTCAACGAGGGCTTGAACCCATACCCCCTGAAGTGGAAGTGCAGGATCTTAACCACTGGACAACCAGGAAGTCCTTTTTTTTTTTTTTTTTAAATCCTGAAATAAGTATCCATGTGTGTCTATCCTATTATCCTACTTTATTTTTCTTAACAGTACTTATAAGAATTCCCCAATGTTTTATTCTATTTTTATTTTATTATTATCTATTTCTTCCAATAGTAGAATGTAAGCTCCATGAGAGTGGGGCTGGGTCTGTACTATTCTGTTTTGAGTTCTCAACATTTATAACACAACTTGCCCCATTGTAGAAACTCATAAATGAATCTTCTATTTATCAGTAGGTGGGCAGGAATCCCTTAGAAGAAATGGAGTAGCCATCATGGTCAACAAAAGAGTCCGAAATGCAGTACTTGGATGCAATCTCAAAAACGACAGAATGATCTCTGTTCTTTTCCAAGGCAAACCATTCAATATCATGGTAATCCAAGCCTATGCCCCAACCAGTAACACTGAAGAAGCTGAAATTGAACAGTTTTGTGAAGACCTACAAGACCTTTTAGAATTAACACCCAAAAAAGATGTCCTTTTCATTATAGGGGACTGGAATGCAAAAGTAGGAAGTCAAGAAACACCTGGAGTAACAGGCAAATTTAGCCTTGGAATACAAAATGAAGCAGAGCAAGGGCTAATGGAGTTTTACCAAGAGAATGCACTGGTCATAGCAAACACCCTGTTCCAACAACACAAGAGTAGACTCTACACAGGGACATCACCAGATGGTCAACACCGAAATCAGATTGATTATATTCTTTGCAGCCAGCCAGAGATGGAGAAGCTCTATACAGTCAGCAAAAACAAGACTGGGAGCTGACTGTGGCTCAGATCATTAACTCCTTATTGCCAAATTCAACTTAAACTGAAGAAAGTAGGGGAAAACACTAGACCATTTAGGTCTGACCTAAATCAAATCCCTTATGACTATACAGTGGAAGTGAGAAATAGATTTAAGGGACTAGATCTGATAGACAGAGAGCCTGATGAACTATGGACGGAGGTTCATGACATTGTGCAGGAGACAGGGATCAAGACCATCGCCATGTAAAAGAAATGCAAAAATGCCAAATGGTTGTCTGAAGAGGCCTTACAAATAGCTGTGAAAAGAAGAGAAGCAAAAAGCAAAGGAGAAAAGGAAAGATATTCCCATTTGAATGCAGAGTTCCAAAAAATAGCCAGGAGAGATAAGAAAGCCTTCCTCAGTGACCAGTGCAAAGAAAATAGAGGAAAACAACAGAATGGGAAAGACTAGAGAGCTCTTCAAGAAAATTAGAGATACCAAGGGAACATTTCAGGCAAAGATGAGCTCAATAAAGGACAGAAGTGATATGGACCTAACAAAAGCAGAAGATATTAAGAAGAGGTGGCAAGAATACACAGAAGAACCGTACAAAAAAGATCTTCATGACCCAGATAATCACAATGGTGTGATCACTCACCTAGAGCCAGACATCCTGGAATGTGAAGTCAGGTGGGCCTTAGAAAGCATCACTATGAACAAAGCTAGTGGATGTAATGGAATTCCAGTAGAGCCATTTCAAATCCTGAAAGATGATGCTGTGAAAGTGCTGTACTCAATATGCCAGCAAATTTGGAAAACTCAGCAGTGGCCACAGGACTGGAAAAGGTCCGTTTTCACTCCAGTCCCTAAGAAAGACAATGCTAAAGAATGCTCAAACTACCGCAAATTGCACTCATCTCACACACTAGTAAAGTAATGCTCAAAATTCTCCAAGCCAGGCTTCAGCAATACGTGAACCGTGAACTTCCAGATGTTCAAGCTGGTTATTGAAAAGGCAGAGGAACCAGAGATCAAATTGCCAATGTCTGCTGGATCATCGAAAAAGCAAGAGAGTTCCAGAAAAACATTTATTTCTGCTTTATTGACTACACCAAAGACTTCGACTGTGTGGATCACAACAAACTGTGGAAAATTCTTCAAGAGATGGGAATACCAGACCACCTGACCTGCCTCTTGAGAAACCTGTATGCAGGTCAGGAAGCAACAGTCAGAACTGGACATGGAACAACAGACTGGTTCCAAATAGGAAAAGGAGTATGTCAAGGCTGTATATTGTCACCCTGCTTATTCAACTTGTATGCAGAGTACATCATGAGAAACTCTGGGCTGGAAGAAGCACAAGCCGCAATCAAGATTGCTGGGAGAAATATCAATAACCTCAGATATGCAGATGACACCACCCTTATGGCAGAAAGTGAAGCGGAATTAAAAAGCCTCTTGATGAAAGTGAAAGAGGAGAGTGAAGATGTTGGTTTAAAGCTTAACATTCAGAAAACTAAGATCATGGCATCTGGTCCCATCACTTCATGGGAAATAGATAGGGAGACAGTGGAAACAGTATCAGACTTTATTTTTTTGGGCTCCAAAATCACTGCAGATGGTGACTGCAACCATGAAATTAAAAGATGCCTACTCCTTGGAAGGAAAGTTATGACTAACCTAGATATCATATAAAAAGCAGAGACATTACTTTGCCAATAAAGGTCCACCTAGTCAAGGCTACGGTTTTTTCCAGTGGTCATGTATGGATGTGAGAATTGGACTGTGAAGAAAGTTGAGCGCTGAAGAATTGATGCTTTTGAACTGTGGTGTTGGAGAAGACTCTTGAGAGTCCCTTGGACTGCAAGGAGATCCAACCAGTCCATCCTAAAGGAGATCAGTCCTGGGTGTTCATTGGAAGGACATATGCTGAAGCTGAAACTCCAGTACTTTGGCCACCTCATGCGAAGAGTTGACTCATTGGAAAAGATCCTGATGCTGGGAGGGATTGGGGGCAGGAGGAGAAGGGGACGACAGGGGATGAGATGGCTGGATGGCATCGCTGACTCAATAGGACATGAGTTTGAGTAAACTCCGAGAGTCGGTGATGGACAGGGAGGCCTGGCGTGCTGCAGTTCATGGGGTTGCAAAGAGTCGGACATGACTGAGCGACTGAACTGAACTGATAGGTTTGTTTTCTTTGTATTAATTAGAGCCTCTTTGCTGTTGGTGGTGGTTTAGTTGCTAAGTCGTGTCTGACTCTTGTGACCCCTTGGACTGTAGCCTGCCGGGCACTTCTGTCCATTGGATTCTCCTGGCAAGAATACTGGAGTGGGTTGCCATTTTCTTCTCCAGAAGATCTTCCTGACCCAGGAAATGATCCAGAGTCTTCTACACTGCAGGTAGATTCTTTACCGACTGAGCTATGAGGGAAGTCCCAACATTCTGCTAAGGGCCCTAGTAGAAATTCTGGTATATAAAACTGTTGCAAGTTCATTAGACATATTTTGGGGGGTTTTACACTTCAGAATGGCATTACCTACAAAGTGCAGTTATTTACATTAGCCCTGGAAACAGGAAAGAAAAAATGACTGGACAGAGACTTAACCTTGAAGCTAACAGAGAGGACCAAGGGAAACTGATAAATTTTGAGCAAGTATAATAATAGCATCCTTAAGTCCACTGTTGAAGACATTATCACACAGGTAACACTAGGAACCATGATCTTTTTTGAAATCAGTCTTTTCCCAGAGAAGTAAAGTATAAAAAATGTGTAATTTTAGAAAACTAAAATGTCTGTAATTGATATTTAATAAATAGAATGTGTCAGCTGAACAATATCATGGTAGGTAGATAAGGTTAAATGATATATGAAATAGAATTTATAGATGTGTTTGGTGGGATAAAGAAAAATGGCAATAACTGATATAACATTAAACATGTTCATGCCATTTTTTTCTCTCATTATCTTAGGAATTTTGTGAAATGGGGAAGCTTCAGGAAGAGATAAATGCTTTGTGTGTGTTATTTCAGCCATCCTCATGCAATGAGGTGATAGAGATTTCAAGTTGAAATACATTTTGAAGTTATCAGGACAGAGAAATCATCAATTTTAAGGTCTTTCACTTTTTTATTTCTACTGTTCCTCAGGTCATTTTATGCCCTGGACCATTTAACTCCCTCTTTCTTAGATCTATATCACTCATCTTGCTTCTCTCTAACTTCTCTATCTTTGCACTTCACCTCTGTTTTCCTCCCATCAAGCCCACTACAAGGTCCACAAATCATTGCCTCTGGGGAGTCATTTATCTTTCACACTTAAATTTCATCATCTTACAGATGATATAAAGTACCACCAATATTTTATGTATTTTACAAATATAGCATGGCATAAAGCAAATAATGTATGTGAAGAATGATTGAAGATGCTATGAGACAATCTGAAGGCAAGGAAAGTGGAGGATGTCACATCACTAAAGAAGCTGTCACTAATAGGGAAACAAGGCCAAGCGGGGGTAGAAAGGAAAAGATAAGGTGCCAACAGAGAGAAGCAAGTGATGAGGGAAGTGACTACAACTAATAGCCTAAGGGAACAATAATGAAATTAATGGGACATCTTGTGAAACTGCAAGATAAGCACCAGAAAATACAGTCATTTTGCTCATGAGGGAGAGTTAGGCACTGTGATAACCTAAATATGTGCTATTATTTATGTGCATTGGAAATTTGTTAGTAAAATCATGGTCTGTCTTAATTACAGTGAGATAGGAATTAGAATTACGTAATGATTGCTGCTGCTGTTTGTTCATAAGTGGAATTGCATTTTGATTAGGCTAATAGAGCAAGACATAAGCACAAAAGCTATTGAAAGCTCAGCCTTTCACTTTTATCAAAGGAATAAGAAAATGAGCAAGAAATAATAGACAATTAAAGCCTACCAACTACTAATCCCAGGATATTCTTGTTCAAGAGCCAACAGTAGAGGTTGTTTAGAACAGGAATGTAGATGATCAGAGAAGAAGACTGCCCTCTGGCCTAAGGCTATGGCTTGCTCTATATGTGTCTCAAACCAAAATGACTTGGTATACCTCTCTCAGCAGGATATATCTCAAGAAATTCCAGGGAAAATTGAGGAAAGCTGCAAACATCAGGTTATGATATAAACAGAGCCTCTGATTTTTTTCAGAATTAGATGTTAATGAGACTTCAGATTACTGCTTTCCTCAGGGAGAAAATCACTAATGCAAATTCTCTAACTTATTTTGGGACTCTAAAGAGGTGGCTAATAATCCTTGATTAGAAGGATTATTCTAACTATATTTCTGCACTCAGTTATCCAGGCTTTGAAGTGCAAATAAGTAAATTCCAAGTAAGTAAATTAAAATCATTTTTGTAAATGTTTAATCTATGTGTAACAATGATTAGATGAAAAAGCTGTATCACTATTATGCCAAGGATTCATACCCCAAAGTCATCTCTTCTTTTATTGACTATTACCTATAAATGTTTTCTTCTCTCTGTAAAGGAAGTTTTAAATGAAGTTTAACACTAAACTGCAAACATGATACTAAAAAGGGAAATTTCAGAATTAAATTTTTGTCTGTCTTGCAGAAAGTAAAAGATTCATATTAATAGAAAAAAATCAACTAACTAAATATGTAAAGTCTTACCTAAAATTTTGAGTTTAATATACACTATTGATTGATATGGAGGCACTTATGGAGGTGATCCATCTGATCCATCCAATAGAAATCAACTTATCTGCTTTGTTATCACAAGCTGGTGAACATTTTCTGAATCAATCTAAAATATTTTATTTAAAAATAAATAATTTTATTTCTAGGAAATATGTGTTGTATTAAATCTTAGATTTCTGTTTGGCTATGTAAAACTGAATTAATTTCCACTGATTCATTCACTCAAGTATTTGTGGAGTACCTACTATGTACCAAGTACTGTTCTAGGTAATGGAGACTGAGAAAAAGATAAGAATAACAAACACCTTGTTCTCATAGGGCTTATTCTAGTAGTGGAAAGATAAAATAGGTAGGATAGATAGATTGACAAATAGATGATGATAGATAGATACACCTTAAAAAATGTATACAGAGATAGGCTGGAATTTTTGGTGGATACTTCAGACTGAATGGTTGGAGAGTCTATTTCTGAGCATACCATCCCGAAACTTCAACCTTAATTACAAGATTCAGAGAAAAAATATTATCATCAAGGAAATGACAATGACAAAGGCTGAAGACAGGAGCTAGTTATACTTTAGAAAATAGGAGAAAAATCAGTGTGATCATAAAAAAGCAAGTACAATGGAGAATAGTATAACATGAGCATAGGGAATAGGTAAATACTAGACTATGCATGGCCTCATGAGACAGGGTAGGAGTTTGATTTTATTCTGTCTTCAATGTTGTATCATTTGTGTAATAAATCACTCTGACATTTAATGACTTAATATTAATTTATGTTGTTTACATATCTGCAATATTCCATGCAGCATCAGCTGAAAGTTGTTAAACTAGAGGCTAAAATATTCAAGATGGCTTACTTGCATGACTGCCACATTGGCATATCAGACGAGAGCTCAGTAAGAACTATGGACCAGAGAGAGATCTAGGTTCTTCTTCACATGGCCCTCTCCACACAGGCCTCTTGGGATTATACAAATACAGTAGCTAGGTTTTTTAAGAACAAGCAGTCTAAATGAACTAGAAAGATATAACACACTTTACAACCTTCTCTCTCAAAGCCATATAGCTTTGTCACAGTCCTGCCCAGATTTAAGGGAAGGGAATAACTCTTCATTGGAGAGGTCTCAAAGACATATTGTAAAAAGGAAAAGGGAGCTAGGAGGTAATATTATTGTCATATTTGAAAAATACTATCTGCCACAGTTTGTTTCAGGCTACAACAATTTATACCTCTCCCACATGCAAAAAATGTCCTTTCCCTTCCCCAAGACAGAAAAGTCTCATTCCATAATTACATCAGCTCAAAGTTAAGAATCTTATTGTCTAAATCAGACCTAGGTATAGGTGATATGTTTTATGGGCAGTACCTCAAATACAGCTCTTTGAGAACTCTTTTGAATGATGTGTTATCAAGTGAAACATTTGACTCATCGAGCCAATTTTTCTAGGTCTCCAAAGGCTCAAAATTTTGGGACAAGCATTGGATAACTGCTATGGACAATCCCATTAAAAATGATGGGTAAGAGGAAGGAACACAGTAATTACTGGTCCATATCAATTCTGAAATTTAGTCACATGTTGCCAGTTTTTTTTTTATCAAAGTTCACTCCTACTCCTTGTTCTCCATAGGTATTTGTTCAACTCAGTCCTTCCCTCTGAGTCCATCTTTCTTTTCCCTAAGGCTTCTTAAGAATTGACTTAAGCAGATTCTCTACTTGTAAATGTTTGAAGGTTCAGAACCCTTCCTCATGTTATTTTGTTTCTTTTCCTTCTATTACAAGCTGATATAACTCCTTTAACTATTTTGGTAGGCTTTCAATATATAAATTAATTATATATTAATTTATAATTCACTCCAAAAGATATTATATAAGCCCAAATCATTTCCAAGTAAGTCATTCTCTTCTTCAACTTCATCATGACACTATGGGATAACATTCTTAAGATTCTTAAATTCTTATTGTATAATAAAGAGTTCTGCTAATTACAATATTGTGATCCTTAAAACAGTTTTGTCTGTTTGAAAACTTCTATGAGGAACCATTTCAAATATCTCTGAATGTCTTAATAATAGCGTTAATAAATTTTACAGTAAAATAGATCTTTTCCCTTAAGTCAATGCTTAATTTGAGTACCATTTGTCACCTAGAGAGATTTGGGAAGAGAAGAAATTTCCTAAGATAGTTTCATACTGGATCCTTTATAGAAGAGTTCATTTTTAGCTTATACATCTCTTCTCCCATTATACCATATTATATGCATTCATGCATTATACACATTATACAATAGTATGCAAGATCATACAATTATTCCTAAATTTTAATCATGTTTTTCCCTCTAATAATCTGAAACAAAACTCCACTCTTCTCCAGTTTCACTCATTTCACTCTACTGTCTTTAGTTACTGCATTTCTCCAAATTTTATCTGAAAGAATATTAATTGGGAGCTAGCCAAATTCGATTTTGGTCTTTGATCTGCTACTGATTTAGTGTTGACAACTCAGTTTTGTGGTCTTCAGGTTCTTCTTTTGGAATGTATATTTAGACTACATGATAATGGTGATAAAAATAATACTTTGCATTTGTATAACAATGGAAAATTTTTACATGTTTTGGATGCACTTTTTGCTTTAAATTGTTATGCTCTAAGAGAAGGTGTAAGTTCAAGAAAAAACTACATTTATATCTTTCAATGTTGTTGTTCAGTCGCTAAATCATGTCTGACTCTTTGTGGCTTCATGGACTGCAGCATGCCAGGCTTCGCTGTCCTTCACCATCTCCCTGAGTTTGCTCAAATTCATGTCCATTGAATTGGTGATTGATAACTTTACCTTTTAACTGTATATGCAATATATTTTTACAGTATTACTTTGTAGTTAAGACTTTGTCTTATGGTTTATGTGTGAATGATTAACTTTCACCACTAGATTGTAAGTCTCATAAAATAGAGATTCCCAGGTGGTTCAGTGGTAAAGAATCTGCCTGCCAATGCAGGAGACGTGGGTTTGATCCTCGGGTCACAAAGATACCCTGGAGGAGGAAATGGCAATTCATTCCAGTATTCTTGCTTGGAAAACCCCATAGACAGAAGAGCCTGACAGGCTAGAGTCCAAGCAGTTGCGAAGAGTTGGACAAGAGCACACATGCACAGTCATAAAACTAGAAAAAATTTGCCTTTTCTCTCTCTCTCTTTTTTTTTTTTTTTTTGTTAAGGCACATACTGTATACTTAGTGATGACAATGAAGGTAATGTGCCAATATACTAAGTTTTATTTTTTATAATGATGTCAACTTATTTATGTCCCAGTGAGCTAAGTCACAGAAGTCATGTCCGACTCTTTGTGACCCCATGGACTGTAGCCCACCAGGTCCCTCTGTCTATGGGATTCTCCAGGCAAGAATACTGGAGAGGGTTGCATTCCCTTCTCCAGGTATTTATGTCCAGTATTCTTCTAAATATTTGAAATACATTGTCATCACATGCTAACAGCAACATAAGTTAGGTATTGTCTGTCCAGGAACTGAAACTAAGTACAGAGACGTTAACTAAGGTTGAACAGCTAGTAATTCTAAATGTCAAGTCCATGATCTTAACCACTAATCTAAACTGTTTCCTTGATTATAGTAAAGTTGATAGTGATGGTCAAAGAGAATGATGTAAAGAATTTTACAGCTGAGAATTAGTTAAATAAACAGGGCTTAATTCTAAAAATGTCAACCCCGGTGGCTCAGCAGTAAAGAATCCACCTGCAATGCAGGAGATGCAGGAGACATAGGTTTGACGTCTGGGTTGGGAAGATCCTCTGGAGAAGGAAATGTCTACCCATTCCAGTATTCTTGCCTGAGAAATCCCACGGACAAAGGGGCCTTGTGGGCTAGAGTCCATAGTATCACAGAGTCAGACACAACTGACCACACACACACTATTCTAAGAGTAAAATAATTATAGCAAGGTGAAGAGAGTTACACAGAGGCAATTAGCTTGCAAGTGGGTTAATACTTCCAGAACAAAGGGAGAGAGTGCACAGAAAAAGACTAGGAAAGTCTGAAATGAAGGTATGAAGTATAATCATATTTATGGTATTAATGGAATATGGCCAATCAAAATTTGATCATTATACTAAATAAACTTCTCTGATTACAGATCCACAAGAAAGTCACATTTAATCCTATTTCTAGAAACACCCAAAGTTAAGCTGAATTGATAATCAAAAATATAATGTGTATCACAATATCAATATCAATATAGAAATATCAGAATATAATATAAAACATATAAAGAAATGTATTATAAAAGACTGACTTACATAATTATGGAAGCTGAGAAGTTGAATACAGTCAGCAAACTGGAGACCCAGGAGAACTGATGTGTAGTCCCAGGGTGAGTCCAAAAGTCTGAGCACTGGAATTGATGGTCAATGTTCCAATTCAAAAGCTGGCAGTCTTGAGACCCAAGAAGAGCCAATGTTCAGTCTGAAGCCAAAGGATATAAAAGACAACATCCTAGCTCAAAGAGTCAGACAAGAGGAGTTTCCTGTTGCTCAGTCTTTTTGTTCTATGCAGATCTTCAACTGATGGAATGAGGCTCATCCACATTAGGGAGGGCAATCTGTTGTAATCAGTCTGTTGAGTCAAATGTTAATCCCATCCAGAAACACCCCCTATGACAAGCTCAGAGCAATGTTTTCCCAAATATCTGGAAATAATAATATAATGATTTTATTTAAAATTATAGATGGAAATATTTTTACCATCTTATAAATACCAGACAAATATGTATGTATTTACTAATTTGTTGCTGTTTAGTAGCTCAGTCATGTCCAATATTGTGACCCATGGACTGTAGCCTGCCAGGCTCCTCTGTCCATGGGATTTCCCAGGCAGAAACACTGGAGTGGGTTGTCATTTCCTCCTCCAGGAGATCTTCCTGACCCAGGGATTGAACCCACATCTCCACATCTCCTTCATTTCAGGAGGATTCTTTACTGGTACTGAAGTAATTTTTATATGCACTTAGATGCATATATTTGAGGAATACAATTCTTTGAGCTTTGATGTACACTTGTGAAAGCATTGTTCCAACAAAGAAAAATAGCATTTCACTCATTCCAGAAAATCCACTTGGACCCTCCTCTAATCAATCTCCTGACTGTTGGGTAATGATTTTTCTAATTCCTATTATTATAGAGGTATTTTTCTTGTTCTTGAACTTCATGTAATGGAAATATACAACATGTACCTTTGTGTGAATGACTTCTTTTATTTAATAAAATTTCCTTGAGATTCATCCAGGTTATAGTATATATTAGTAGCCCATTCTTTTTTTTTTATTTTTTTTTAATTTTTTTTTAATTTTTTTATTAGTTGGAGGCTAATTACTTCACAACATTTCAGTGGGTTTTGTCATACATTGATATGAATCATCCATAGATTTACACTTATTCCCCATCCCGATCCCCCCTCCCACCTCCCTCTTCACCCGACTCCTCTGGGTCTTCCCAGTGCACCAGGCCCGAGCACTTGTCTCATGCATCCCACCTGGGCTGGTGATCTGTTTCACCATAGATAGTATACATGCTGTTCTTTTGAAACATCCCACCCTCACCTTCTCCCACAGAGTTCAAAAGTCTGTTCTGTACTTCTGTGTCTCTTTTTCTGTTTTGCATATAGGGTTATCATTACCATCTTTCTAAATTCCATATATTTGTGTTAGTATGCTGTAATGTTCTTTATCTTTCTGGCTTACTTCACTCTGTTTAATGGGCTCCAGTTTCATCCATCTCATTAGAACTGATTCAAATTAATTCTGTTTAACGGCTGAGTAATATTCCATGGTGTATATGTACCACAGCTTCCTTATCCATTCGTTTGCTGATGGGCATCTAGGTTGCTTCCATGTCCTGGCTATTATAAACAGTGCTGCGATGAACATTGGGGTGCACGTGTCTCTTTCAGATCTGGTTTCCTCGGTGTGTATGCCCAAAAGTGGGGTTGGTGGGTCATATGGCAGTTCTGTTTCCAGTTCTTTAAGGAATCTCCACACTGTTTTCCATAGCGGCTGTACTAGTCTGCATTCCCACCAACAGTGTAAGAGCGTTCCCTTTTCTCCACACCCTCTCCAGCATTTATTGCTTGTAGACTTTTGGATAGCAGCCATCCTGACTGGCGTGTAAATGGTACCTCATTGTGGTTTTGATTTGCATTTCTCTGATAATGAGTGATGTTGAGCATCTTTTCATGTGTTTGTTAGCCATCTGTATGTCTTCTTTGGAGAAATGTCTGTTTAGTTCTTTGGCCCATTTTTTGATTGGGTCATTTATTTTTCTGGAATTGAGCTTCAAGTGTTGCTTGTATATTTTTGAGATTAATCCTTTGTCTGTTGCTTCATATTATTTAAAAAAAAAAAAATTACTAAACAGCATTTCCCCTATAAACATATGTAGCTCTTAATTTATACACTTACTAGTGGATGGACATTTGAGTTGTTGCCAGTTTGGTGCCATTATGAAAAATCTGCTTTGACCCTTTTTGTATAAGGCTCCTTGTGGACAATGTTTATATATCTCTTCAGTAAATAACTAGAATTGCTAGTTCATAAACTAGACACATGTATGTGTGTGTGTGTGAAGTCATTCAGTTGTGTCTGACTCTTTGAAACCCCATGGACTGTAGCCTACTAGGCTCCTCCATCCATGGGATTTTCCAGGCAAGAGTACAGAGTGGGTTGCCATTTCCTTCTCCAGAGGATCTTCCCCACCCAGGGATCAAACCCAGGTCTCCGGCTTATAGGCATACACTTTACCATCTGAGCCACCAGGTAAGACAGACACATGTATATAAAGATATAAATATATTACTTATACTTTTGAAGGAAATATAAAATAGCAAATATGTTAATCCATTTTAAACATTCACCAAAAATATATGAGATCCATTCCACATCTTTACTAAATTTGATGCTGTCAGTCTTTCTAATGTTAGTCATTCCACTAGGGGTGAAATAATATCTCATTATAGTTAGATAATTATTTTCTCAATAGAACAACTAAATCTGTTGAAAAATTATGTCAAAAAACATAATTTGCAATACACTGTGGCAAATTCCCCAAATATAAATGTGAGTCTTTGGGCTAAAGAATATAGATCCTGAATATTTAAATCGCAAATATGAAACTAAATAGTGACTACATATCTGGAGGCCTTCAACATAAGCAATGACTTTTTTTTCCTTTCTCTTTATTTTCTGTAGCGTTTGCCACAAATCTCATTTTTTGATTACCTCCATGATTAGGGAAATAAAAGTTTTTTTTTTTTTTTATTAAGTTGTCCTAATTAGTTAAAAGTAAATACTATTGTGAATTTTTGCTTAAAGTTTAATTGGCATGTATTTTATGACTCAAAATCACTTTGATAGTTTTCTGTTGAAAGTATTTTCTAATTAAAAAATTAAAAAGTGAAGTAACTTATAAATAAGTATGCACGTTAGAATCTGAATTTTGTCAGATGGCAGTAAGAAAATTATGTACAGGTTTTATATGATCTTTAGATTAATTTTTAGCCTCTCAGTATTAGCTAGCTTACGCAAAAATTATATACAGGTCAGAATCAAACAAGTCAGTTTTTAACTATCTAGTTTAAAATCACCTGCAAGTATGGTGTCTGAGGTACCCTTTGCTCCTTCGGCAGCTTCAGGTCGGGGCTGGTGGGAGGGAGTTGAGGGACCACGGCTGTGTGGGTAGCCTGGGCTGCTGGACCTTCCGCAGGAGTTGCTGGCTGCCATCTGCTAATGAAAAGGATGTTTCACCGGCACCTACTGTTGGAAATTTTCCCCAGGCAGAGCAGATAACCAAGGTCCCACATAGATTAGCGCTGACAGCAGCCATATAGGTGAGGGTGAGGAGAAAATGGTAACCACGAAGGCACCTGGAAAAGATCAAGGCCTGGGTCCATAAGAAAGAGTGAAGGCACACACCCCGGTGGAGGATGGTAACTTCAAGCTGAACAGAAGACTCGAAGGACACTGCCCTGTTACCTCGCCATGAGACAATCAGAAAAACGTCATACACCCTTCAGCTCTCACCTCAAATTTTACCTTTAAAGACTTCTCCCTGAAAATCATCAGGGCGTTCAGGGTTTTGGAACCCAAACCGTTCATCTTCATTCTTAGGCCCTGAAATAAATCTTTCTATGTTTCCCTGACTCCCTCCCTTCCAAATCAAATGATGACAGCATCCTTTCCTTCAGTCTTTTATGTAAAGTTAAGGAGGACTTTGAGACTGGTTGACCACAGACATGCTGTGTTTGATTTGCAGAGTGTTCACCATTTTTAAAAATTCCATATTTGAAAATATGGATTGTAACATAAACATTCTTATCTGACTTCCTTGAGAGATAGGAACATCTGATGAAATGGCAGCCACACTCAGGCCAGGAATCAACTGAAGGTGGGTAGTGACTTCCACTTGACCTACTCCTTTTCCTATTTGGAACCAGTCTGTTGTTCCATGTCCAGTTCTAACTGTTGCTTCTGGACCTGCATACAGATTTCTCAAGAGGCAGGTCAGGTGGTCTGGTCAGATATTCCCATCTCTTTCAGAATTTTCCATGATTTATTGTGATCCACACAGTCAAAGGCTTTGGCTTAGTAAATAAAGCAGAAATAGATGTTTTTCTGGACCTATCTTGCTTTTCTGATGACCCAGCAGATGTTTGCAATTTTATCTCTGGTTCCTCTGCCTTTTCTAAAACTAGCTTGAACATCTGGAAGTTCACAGTTCATGTACTGCTAAAGCCTGTCTTGGAGAATTTTGAGCATTACTTAACTAGCGTGTGCTGCTGCTGCTGCTGCTGCTAAGTTGCTTCATTCGTGTCTGACTCTGTGTGGCCCCATAGACGGCAGCTCACCAGGCTCCCTGTCCCTGGAGTTCTCCAGGCAAAAACACTGGAGTGGGTTGCCATTTCCTTCTCCAATGCATGAAAGTGAAAAGCGAAAGTAAAGTCACTCAGTCGTGTCCGACTTGTGGTGACCCCATGGACTGCAGGCCACCAGGCTCCTCCGTCCATGGGATCTTCCAGGCAAGAGTACTGGAGTGGGGTGCCATTGCATTCTCCTAGTGTGTGAGATGAGTGCAATTGAGCGGTAGTTTGAGCATTCTTTGGCATTGCCTTTTTTTGGAATTGGAATGAAAACACATTTTCCAGTCCTGTGGCCACTGCTGCATTTTCCAAATTTGCTGGCATATTGAGTGCAACAGTTTCACAGCATCATCTTTTAGAACTTGAAATAGCTCAACTGGAATTCCATCACTTCCACTAGCTTTGTTTGTAGTGATGCTTCCTACGGCCCACTTGACTTCATGTTCCAGGATGTCTGGCTCTAGGTGAGTGATCACACCATCATCATTATCTGGGTCATGAAGATCTTTTTTGTACAGTTCTTCTGTGTATTCTTCCCTGGTGGCTCAGAGGTTAAAGCGTCTGCCTCCAATGAGGGAGACCTGGTTTCGATCCCTGGGTTGGGAAGATCCCCTGGAGAAGGAAATGGTAACACACTCCAGTATTCTTGCCTGGAAAATCCCATGGACAGAGGAGCCTGGTAGGCTACAGTCCACGGGGTCGCAAAGAGTTGGACACGACTGAGTGACTTCACTTCACTCTGAGTATTCTTGCCATCTCTTCTTAATATCTTCTGCCTCTGTTATGTCCATACCATTTCTGTCCTTTATTGAGCCCATCTTTGCATGAACTGTTTTCTTGGTATCCCTAATTTTCTTGAAGAGATCTCTAGTCTTTCCCATTCTATTGTTTTCCTCTATTTTTTTGCACTGATCACTGAGGAAGGCTTTCTTATCTCTCTTACATATTCTTTGGAACTCTGCATTCAAATGGGTCTATCTTTCCTTTTCTCCTTTGCCTTTAGCTTCTCTTATTTTCTCAGCTCTTTGTAAGGCCTCCTCAGATGACTGTTTTACTTTTTCATTTCTTTTTCTTGGGATGGTCTTGATCCCTGCTTCCTGTACAACGTCATGAAACTTCATCTGTAGTTCTTCAGGCACTCTATCAGATCTAATCCCTTGAATCTATTTGTCACATCCACTGTATAATTGTAAGGGATTTGAGTTAGGTCATACCTGAACGTTCTAGTTTTTTTTCCTACTTTCTTCAATTTAAGTATGACTTTGGCAATAAGGAGTATTGGCTCATGATCTGAGCCACAGTCAATTCTCAATCTTGTTTTTGCTGACTGTATAGAGCTTTCTCTATCTTTGGCTGCAAAGAATATAATCAGTCTGTTTTCAGTGTTGACCATCCGGTCATGTCCACGTGTGGATTTTTCTATGTGTTGTTGGAAGAGGGTGTTTGCTATGGCCAGTGCATTCTCTTGGCAAAACTCTGTTAACCTTTGATCTGCTTCATTTTGTACTACAAGGCCAAATTTGCTTGTTATCCCAGGTATCTCTTGACTTCCTACTTTTGCATTCCAGCGCCCTATAATGAAAAGGACATCTTTTTTGGGTGTTAATTTTTTTTTTTTTTGTCTTGAATTAGTCTCCATTTATTATTTTACTTTTTTACACCCAAAAGAGGAGTGTTGTATGGACTGTTATAGGGAATTAATAGTCCTTGTTCCTTTAAATTTTCAATGATGGGTTTTAACTCTTCCTTAACCTTGGGCTTTAGTGGATACTGCTTTTTTTTTTTTTTTTTTCTGTTTTATTTATTATTTTTTTTTCCATTATTTTTATAGTTGGAGGCTAAATACTCCACAACATTGCAGTGGGTTCTGTCACACATTGACATGAATCAGCCATGGAGCTACATATGTTCCCCATCCCGATCCCCCCTCCCACCTCCCTCTCCACCCGATTCCTCTGGGTCTTCCCAGTGCACCAGGCCCGAGCACTTGTCTCATGCATCCCACCTGGGCTGGTGATCTGTTTCCATATAGATAATATACATGTTATTCTCTCGAAACATCCCACCCTCGCCTTCTCCCACAGAGTCCAAAAGTCTGTTCTGTACATCTGTGTCTCTTTTTCTGTTTTGCATATAGGGTTATCGTTACCATCTTTCTAAATTCCATATATATGTGTTAGTATGCTGTAATGTCTTTATCTTTCTGGCGACTTACTTCACTCATTATAATGGGCTCCAGCTTCATCCATCTCATTAGGACTGGTTCAAATGAATTCTTTTTAATGGCTGAGTAATATTCATGGTGTATATGTACCACAGCTTCCTTATCCATTCATCTGCTGATGGGCATCTAGGTTGCTTCCATGTCCTGGCTATTATAAACAGTGCTGCGATGAACATTGGGGTGCACGTGTCTCTTTCAGATCTGGTTTCCTCAGTGTGTATGCCCAGAAGTGGGATTGCTGGGTCATATGGCAGTTCTATTTCCAGTTTTTTAAGGAATCTCCACACTGTTCTCCATAGTGGCTGTACTAGTTTGCATTCCCACCAACAGTGTAAGAGGGTTCCCTTTTCTCCACACCCTCTCCAGCATTTATTGCTTGTAGACTTTTGGATAGCAGCCATCCTGACTGGCATGTAATGGTACCTCATTGTGGTTTTGATTTGCATTTCTCTAATAATGAGTGATGTTGAGCATCTTTTCATGTGTTTGTTAGCCATCTGTATGTCTTCTTTGGAGAAATGTCTGTTTAGTTCTTTGGCCCATTTTTTGATTGGGTCATTTATTTTTCTGGAATTGAGCTGCAGGAGTTGCTTGTATATTTTTGAGATTAATCCTTTGTCTGTTTCTTCATTTGCTATTATTTTCTCCCAATCTGAGGGCTGTCTTTTCACCTTACTTATAGTTTCCTTTGTAGTGCAAAAGCTTTTAAGTTTCATTAGATCCCATTTGTATTTTTGCTTTTATTTCCAATATTCTGGGAGGTGGGTCATAGAGGATCTTGCTGTGATTTATGTCGGAGAGTGTTTTGCCTATGTTCTCCTTAGCACTTCCCTTTTCAGATGAGGAAACTGAGGTTCAGAGTGGTTAAGTGACTTGCCCAAGGCTTTACAGCTATTAAATGGTCAAACCTGGCCAGCGGAGCACCTGTAACTACAAAATCTGCACCTACAAACTCGTGGTTGTCTTTCTAACCCACATCTGACCCCACAGAGGGATGGCCTGTGTTCAGCTGTACGCTGTCCTTGGCCAACTTGACCGCTGAGGATCCTGCCATCTGAGGCATGTGGGCGAGGCAGCCCTTCCCAGTGGGAAATGTCCCCCGTGTCGAGTTCAGGCTCTTGGCACAAGCCAGAAGGCAGGACGTGCTGGGGCCCGGCTTTCTACCTGAGGCTTTGGGGCTGGCGTCTGCAGGTCCCCAGTGAGCACGTGTCCACCTGGGCGCACCAACCCTGCGCCCTAGCGGCTCCCGTGCGCCCCGGGTGCCCACCCGCACGCGCGGTGCCTGGCCGCCCCCGGGGGAGCCCCCATTCCCTGCGGCTACAACCCGGTGGCTCCCGCCCGCCTAGAGCCGCCCGGGGGCCGTGGCCGCGGGCCCCCCACACCCCAGGGGCGGAGCGAGGCGCGGAGACGTCAGGGCGGAGAACCAGCGCGGGACGAGCGCGCCCTCCCGGCGGCAGCCAGCGGCCCACGTCCCCGACTGGCGCGGCCGGCGGCCGGGAGATGCAGGGAGCGGCAGCGCTGGGGCGCAGCCAGGCGGCGGGCCGGGCGGGGGCCAGACGCTGAGCGGGGCGAGCCAGCGGCGCGCACAGCTCTGCCCGCCACCCCCGGAGCAGATCCCCGGCCGCCCGTAGGCTTTCCCTGGGGTTCTAGCAAAGCCCCCCACCCCCCGGGGTGCCCATCAATTTCCTGGGGTGACTACAGCGTGTGTTTTGTTTTTCTTTCTTCTTTCCCTCGCTGTGTGCCCTTCTCCAGGATGGCAGAGGCGGAATTGCACAAGGAAAGGCTGCAAGCCATAGCAGTAAGTCCACTTTCATTTTATTTTCTTGCTCTATTGTCCGGGATGGGAAGGGACCCCCCGTCCTGTGGGGCCGTCGACATTCCAGCACAGTAGCCACGGGACATGTGTTTTGGGGGATAAAAGTCTGTCAAGGCTCAGCTACGCTGCGTTTTATTTTATAGTCTGTAGATGGAAAGCCCCAGGGCGCGCTTTGGGCTGGGGATTTGAATGTGGAAGAGTGGCTTAGAAATAAGATGCTTGCTACTGGGCTTTGGGGAAAGACGAAAGAGAAGCATGGGGTGGGAGGGGGGACAATTCCTAGAATGTTACCACCCAGTGCTCACTAATACTTTGACTTCAGATGCTGGAGAAGGCGGGAACGGTCACCAAAAACCGTGACTTCCACGCTCTTTGCGGAAGCTGTTGGTCTGCTAAGTGAAAAACCAGCAGTCCACTCCGCTGCCAGCCACGCGGTAGAACCTCCTCCCTGAAACCGAGAGTATTCATTTTCCCTGTTCTGTTTGAAATTGACAAGGGCACTGGCGCAAAGCCACCACCTTGGGTGAGAGGAAGGTCTGGGGACTTCTTGGAACAACTGGGTCCTGGGAATAATATTCCGAGAGAGCCCTCTTCTTATGTGTGGTTCCTCAACCTATTTTCAGCATACAAAGGAACAACCAGTTTGAGCAAAGTTTATGCGCACTCTCAGAAAAGTGTACCCATGTGCATCTTGAGTTTAAAAGAGAGCTCTCCAAGGCTGCCTAAATTTGAGTGGTCCTGCCCCAGTGTTGCCAATGATCCACAGATGTGGTATTTTTACTAGAGCCACCACAGCTGGATTATATATTTCTTTAGCAGATGAAGGAATGATTACTGCTGCTCTATGAAATAATAGCAATTAAAAGAGAAGCTCTGTTAACACATTGGCATAAAAGAATCTCCAGACATTCTTCTACCTAAGTAAAAAAAAAAATTTTTTTTTTTGGTCCAGGAGTTCCCTGGAAACACACATGAATTTGTTGGAGAAACAGCATGTAATGTTTTGGAAGCGAAGTATATTAAAATGTTTTCAAAATCCTTTGGACGGATTCTTCACTGGGAAATGCACACAGGCTCTTCTTTTTCTTTTTAAAGATGCATTTGATGTGGTCTCTGTGGCTCTGAGACCCTCTTTATCAAAGTCTTCTAATCTTAAATGTCTTGGAGACTTCACAGCTGAAGCGAGAAAGACGTTTGTTGGTATTGTTGACTGTTATGGCTTTTTTTGTCTGTTGGGCAATCTTTGAACTTGGTGATCAGAACTCAGGAACGCTTCTCCCCCTCCCGCCCCACCTTTTTTTCCTTTCCCTCTGAGCTTGTGTATTTTGATGGTTAGTGAAGTTGTTTTCTAGAGTTTGTGGCCAGGCAGTGTGGCCAGTATGTCATGAACTGGGTAAGAATGGAGATATTCAGTTCTTGGTGCCATGTAGCTGGTGGATGTTTTATATAAACTGAATAATAGGCTGCTTTAACTGTCCGTGTAGTGGCTGCTCCAGAGAGCATTCCATTGCTCCCATCAGTGGCCGCTGAAGGTTTCCAACAGTTGTCACATTTTCTGCCTTTGCATGACCAGCTTGTCTGGATGCCTGAGGAACAGCTGGGCCTCATGAAAGGGCTCGCTTTCCGAACAGGGAGCCAGTAGCAGCTCACACTTGGGCCACCCTTTTCCACGTGAGGCTGGGTCATTCCCAGCAGAGGCTAAATGGATTTTTGAGAAGGATCTAGCCAGTCTTCTGGGATTCTTACGCCCATGCAGTTGTGGAATTGAGTTTGTCCTGTACTTGGGAAACTGTTAATGATTCTCATGAATGATTCTGCCTCAATGAACATATCTTACTGCAGATTTTCTAACAGCAAATTAACTCTGTGTGTGTGGGGGGGGGGGTGTGGAATTGAGAGAGGGAGTGGAGGCTATTCTGTACCCTGCTTTGACCTAATGCATACTCTCCAAATTTTGCAAACCCTGAGTCTGTCTGCCACCTTCCTAGGGTTCTCAGGGGACCCTAAGGAGCTCATAAGCTTGCTCCCAGAGCCTAGTCCTCCTGAAGTCTCTCTGGAGATGTGAAGGAGGAAAAGCATGACTCTCTATCTCTTCACCAACTTGGGCTCCTCTCCAAGAGGAGATTCTCATCTGTAGGTTCTTAGACACTCTTCAGTCTACACCTTGGTCCCTTCATCTGTAAAGAGGGCTCATGAGTTCTGCTCCAGGGGCTGGCTGTAAGATTTAGATATGGTGCAGGTGAAGGGCCTGGCATGCAGGGGCCAGCCGATGATCTTCAGCCAGAGCCCCCCATTCCTGTCTACCCTGCTGCCTCATCCTGTGAGGGCGAGAGGCAACATCTCTGAAACAGAAAGAGCCTGAACGGCCTTCTGTATCCTCTCCTTTACTCAACTGAAGGCCAGGGCTTGGCCTAGCATCAGTTCCACCAGCTGCTCAGACCCAGGTGCAGTGATATGACTGGAGGATCCAGCCATCCAGCAGGTTATTTACAAAGGGTTGCCTCTCGGAAGAAAGTGGCAACGCCAAAAAGTCAGTGTCCCTAAGTTTCAGCCATCAGAGGGAAGACTTTACTCTTTGCACACTCAAGTTCTGAAAAGGATCGATGTCCTGTGACCTATGTCACATGATCATTGACAGGATTCCCCCTGCCACCTCCAGGGAATGAAATACTCAGAAACTATAGTGCTTTAATTGAATCTTCCAGTTGAGTCCAGAGAATAATCAATGAGAAAAGATGAATCTCATCCTATTTCCTGCCAAAAGAGGAGCAGATCTTGACAAGTGTCTCTACTCCCAGGCTCTCATTCCATCAGTAGGGATGTTCCCAAAGCTGTAATTTTAGGAGAAAGCAAAATAATTCTGAGGCAGGATGAATGTGGCTTGTCATTCCAGGGAATAATAATACAATTGCCATTTATTGACCATCTTCTATTCAGCAAGGCCCTGTGTGTCATGGTTCTTTCCTTAACCTCAAGTTAATGGTTTAGCATAAACAATTACTAGCCAGGGGAAGGAGTACCTATGCAAATAAGCACACAAGTGGAGCAGGTAAACCAAGGAGCTGTAGAACACTTACCCGGAGAGATGTCTGAGTGGGTCTTGGAGATTTGGTATATTAAAATATAAAATAACACAAATACTTCCCCATGAACAGAAGGAATTTATTTACTTGTTTGTTGTTAGTTTATCATTTATTTGGAACAGTTAGTAGAAGAAAGGGAAAGCCAACCACGTGAAGTTAAGTCAGTAGCCAAAGGCACCAACTCAGTAGTGAGACTCAAGTGCATTTTTAAAACAGATGATGTCATTTAATCCTGATGAGCTGATGGGGGAGGAACATCTAGATTATCCATGTTTTAAAGAGCCCAACACAGAGAGTGTCAAAGCCAGGATCAGAACCCAAATTGCAGGGCCCTGGAACCTGTTTAGTGACCACTGCCCAGAAATGCACCCCCCAAGATGGTGGCAGCATCTTGAGCTCCTCCCATGAGCTCACTGTGTGGGTGGTTTCGGCAGCCCCTGTGCAAACGGATGAGGGAGAAGCAGACTGATTCAGTAGCATCGGGAAAGGCTGAGACAAACCAGGAGGCCACATCCTTTTGAGAGTCTTCCAGCACATGGAAATACCCGGTGGAAGCTCTAACCAAGTGAGTAACCCGTTGCCTCGGGGAAGAACCCACAGCGTCTCAGTACAAACCAGTTTTCGGGGGAGGATGTTGTTATGTCTGCACGTCACCAGAAGAGGCTCTTCCTTGGGTTCAGGTGAAGATAACTGAATGTTTCAGAGATTGTCTTGGGCAAAAGCCCTCAGAGAGGTCTCAGGCCATATGTGCTGAGGTGGCGCTAGTGGTCAAGAACCCACCTGCCAATGCAGGAGACGTAAGACATTCAGGTTCAATCCTGGGTTCGGGAAGATGCCCTGGAGGAGGGCATGGCAACCCACTCCAGTATCCTTGCCTGGAGAATCTCATGAACAGAGGAACATGGCGAGCTACAGTCCATAGGGTCACAAAGAGTCAGACATGACTGAAGCGACTTGGCACACTCGCGAGATGCCAATCCAACCTACACTGTCTTTTTAGGGTATTTGGTCGCTTATTAAGAACGTGAACTCTGGAATAATAAAAACGATCTTTGGCATTTGGGTAGCACTTTACAAAAACCTGCATGTGTTACCTTAATTCTGAGCTGTGCTAGGCAGGGCTCATTGTCTGCACTTTAGAGTATTCAGAAGTGTCTGGGCTCACAGTGACAAGTGGAAGGGTGGTATCTCTCTCCTGACTCCTGATTCCTAGTATTGGTGGCGTGTCTAGCTTTGGGCAGGGGGCTGCTCTGCTATGGGTGAGAGCTGCCTCTAGGATCCTTCAACTGGGGGCGGGGGGCGGAGGAGAGGGGGTGAGCTTTGGGGTATGTGGGCCTGGATGTGCCTCTGTGGAATCTGCCCTTTGGGGATTTCACTTTGGGCCCCTCTCCCTCTTAAAACTCTCCCCCAGGGGATACAGTTAGTGGCCTGTGGCCTCCACCTGCTCCCATGTTCTGTTCTGAGAAGGCCTGGTTGTAGGTGGGTGACTTAGTCTGGCTCTGCCCTGTACTTGCAAAGAGACAAGGCATTTCCTTGGCTTCATCTCTCAATGTCGTTCTTGCCTGAGCCTCTGAGCAGTTGGAATGTGGACCAAAGGCTCAGGAAACCAGTCAGCCTGCTCTGATCCAGGCCACTTGGGTTGGCCTGCCTGACTCGGGTAGAAATCCTGGCTGCCGTTCACATGTAATCCAGTCCAGCCTAGCTTCTCAGGTCAGGGGTCCCTCAGAGGTTCTAGAGACTCAAATCCAAGACTTACAGTAACACAAACTGTGGTTGTTGGGGAGACCATCCCTGTACATGTCCCCTGTGAACCTCTGTCATTGGCAGGCAGCTGGTAAAAGGATGGGAGAATTGAAGATGCCAGCCATTCATTTCTTCATCCTCTTCCACGTAAATGGTACCCTGCTTGTAAAAGTTCAAGCTGAAGTTTAAAATATGGTTTGCTCAGGGCAGTGGTGCTGAGGAAGGGTTTGCAGGACCGCCCAGTGGATAGGTGCCACTTAGGGCACGTTCAGGGTCGTTGCCAGGTCTGAGAGTGCCAAGGCAGGCCTTACACAAATATGCCCAAGGGTCATACACCTCTCTGACCAGTTATTTGTACCTCTGAGTATTTCAGGCTTTAGCCTCTTGGGACAAAGAGCAGTTGCTCTGGCAAGTGCCCTGTGAAATAGACCAGTCATCATTTAAAAAGCCAAGCAGGGGGCCTTGTGGGTTACGATTTGTCAATATTTAGAAGAAATCCAGGGCTCAGTAATAGCCCTTCTACATTTCTCTGGGGTTTTCCAGTGCTTTGGGGACCACCACTGTTGATCCTTTGAACTACCCACATTTCATCACTGATCCCTCTTGAGGATGTTGATCAACTTCCTCGGCAGTAAGAGTTGGTCCTCGTGTTGAAATATTGACTGAGACAACAAATGGCATTGATGCACAGACACAGTGGTCCCCAAGGCTGTGAGTGCCTTAAAGTCTGGCAAGTAACAAGCATGGATTCTGGCCTCCGAAAGCCTTGGCTCATATCCCGGCAGCCTTTCTATTAGTATCTGTGTGACCTTGCTTTCCCTCCGTTTCCTCATCTATAAGGTGGGGATAATGACAATACCAGTCTCATAGAATTGTTTTGAAGGTTATTTGACAGGTTTCATGGGAAATACTCAGTGCAGGCTTACAGAAATCACTCAACATAAGTTTTCTTTTTATAGTATGTAAATCAACATATCATAACTCATACATTTTTAAGGAGAAAATGGATGCAAAGGGTGAAAGATGAATTCTTTTCACCTCAACTGGTGAATTGCCACACTGGGAAATTTCATGAATATAGTGACACCTTTGCAGTGCAGGAGGATACTAATAATAACAATGAAAAGGATTGTTTACAGTGAACAGGATTTGCAAACCCAGAAGGACCTGGGAGTCAGCATGTAACATAAATGAGTGACACAGATTGAATGGGAAATTGTGAGGACCTGAAGAGAAGATACCACTTCTCAGTAAAGGTACAGTTAATTTATACCAGGTGTGAACGTGGGTCCTATGTTGTCACATCCACTGATTCTCTAGAGAAGCCAGAAATCTTCCTTTTTAAAATAGGAGAACTCCCATTTCAAAATCAACTGGCTTAAAAAGTTTTTAAAAATTTGTGGATGAAACAAAATTTCTTTTGGTCCACGGGTTGACCTCTTGTGACCTCCAGATATAGGTAGAGCTTTGAACTTTACACTGTGCTTTCTTTATGCATGGACTTATTTGGGTTTCATTAGGATGCTATCAAGTAGTACTACTAGTCCCCCTTAGAGCTTTCATGATGTTACAAAAGCAGGGTGCCTTTTCAGCAGGGCTTCGTGAGTTTGGTGTCCAAATGTTTGGATCACTGGGAAAAGTGCATATTTGCTATATCTGTTGATATTAAATTAGCTCTTTTTAACCACTGACATTATTATAACTCAAAATTCATGTCTAGGTAGATGATGGCTTTCTCAAAATTGACAGTAAAGCTTAAAATACAGCACCTTGATGTGGGAAATTCCACTATCATAGAAGCATCTTTAACAAGATAGTCAGGACTTCCCTGGCCATCCATTGGTTAAGCCCTTGCCTTCCAATGCAGGGAGTGCAGCTAAGATACCATATGATTCATGGCAGAAAAACCAAAACATAAAAAACAGAAGCAGTGTTTTAACAAACTGGATAAAGACTTTGAACATGGTCCACATAAAAATTTTTTTTAAAAAAGGTTGGGCAAATTTGAGCTGTCACACGTTACCAGGTGTTTGAGACGATTTTAATATATCAACCTGGAATAACAGACAATGTAGGGTGATCCAGCTGGTCTCAGGACTTCTAATAATAGCAGTGACTGCTACAGGACAAAGACTTTTGGCCAGCAGTGGTATAGAACCATGATTCTCAAACTGCAGTACATTAGGATCACCTGGAGGACTCCTTAGAACACAGATTGCTGGGTCCTCCTCCTAGAGAGTTTGATTCAGTAAATCTGGGGTAGGGCCTGGGAATTTGCATTGCTAACAAGTTCCCAGGGTTTGCTGTTCCTAGCTGCAGCTGCTGTTCTAGGGAATACACGTTGAGTAGCGCTGGTGAAGTGATAGAAGACCAAGGGAGATGATGGCCTGGGTCTTCGTTAAGTATCACACACTCACTGTGACATGCCCAGGAGTTTGTGAACTATGGATATCTTAAAGAGATGAGATGGAATAAGACACCAAATTCAAGCGGGCTATAGTCCCTGAGATCACAAAAGAGTTGGGCGTGACTAGTGACTAAACAATGACAACAAGAAACCTAGCTCAGTTTGAAAGTGATGTAGCTGTGTCCCTCTTACATCAATTGGCTGCTCAAGGGGAGATGTTGTTTGTCTTGGGTACTTGTTTTAATCTATTTGCGTGCATGCGTGCTAAGTTGCTTAAGTCACGTCTGACTCTTTGCAACCCCATGAACTATTATAGTCCTCCAGGCTCCTCTGCACATGGGATTTCCCAGCAAGAATACTGGAGCGGGTTGCCGTTTCCTGTTCTGGGAATCTTCCCAAGCCAGGGATCAAACTTGTGTCCCTGGCGTCTTCTGCATTGGCAGGAGGGTTCTTTACCACTGAACCACCTGGAAAGCCCAGATGATATGTGTATGATGCTCTAGATGGAGAAGTCCCGGAGCAGATCAGCCAGTCAAGTCTTGTAGCAGCCTCTCCAGCCTGCAGGCCTGATTCTCAATGCAGCTGCTTCTCATATGGGCAACTCTAATAGGAGGCCAGGGCAACTGAGGTTCACTTACTAAATGATGGTTAGTGATTCTCCTAAGTCAGTCTGGGCGCACAAGCCTGGCTTGTCATTGGCGTGTCAAAGAGGTGTTTATTCTCGCCAAGATGTCCTCCAGTCTTCCCTCATCCTAATGGTAGCAGCCATTGTGCAGACCAAGGCTTCTTATTCAGATGATTTCAGCCTCACCCAGACTCTTATTTGTCTTAAAACACAAAGCACAGAGGCCACATGTTGCAGGATGAGACCTAAAAGAAGATGAACGGGCTGCCGGGTGATGGCCGCCCAACACGAGGAGCTTTGTGGAGGAAAGTTTGCACATGAGCGCTGTGGGTTTGGGCGAATACCACACAGCTGAGACCTATTTCTGGCAGGAAATGCCGGCAGAAGCAGAGGTTTGTGGGGGTGGGGGTGCGTGTTGGAGCTGCATATGCCCTTGGTTAATGGGTATGGCAGCCTTTTCCATTAGCCTCATGTTGAATTAGAATCCACAAAAGGAGATTATTAAATACACAGACGGACAGAGACAAGCCTTTAGTCTATTTACATAATGCTTGAACGTGTATTAAAAATACTTTGGGGCCAGTCTTTGACTCTAGTATCCATGTTTCTATAGCATCCTCTGAGCTTAGCTAGAAGAAAGAAAGAGGGAACCTGGTCCCTTTGCCTTGCATAAAATGGGAGGGGGAAAGAAAAGCCACATGCGCTCCCAAGATAAAAAGCCCTAGCAAAGGCTATGAGCCAGACCTCAGAACACATCTTCCTGCTCTTCGTTTCCCCTCTGGCAGCCTATTTCATTACCCTGCGGGCTTCCAGGCTCTTGACAGTCTGTGCACTAGCAAGATGTCTTCAAGGCATTTGTAAAACCTGCCCTTAGTTTTTCTCTGCATGATACTGATTTACTTACTATTCTAGGTGGGTGGGATTTTTCCCCCCTTCTTCTAAATTATAACCAGTCATCTGAGGATTCACTTTATTTTTAAAGTCAGGGCTGAAACTTAAAACTTTGAGGGTTATAAAAAATGTTATTCTTAACAGAAAAACATAGGCTTGAAAACTTAACCCCTTGGTGGGAGCTAGGGGATCCTCTTTCTTGGAGTTTGAGCATTGATGCCAACAATTTTTGAGACCAGTAAATATCACATGGGGCTTGCAGGCTTGGGACCTGTGATGCATGTATGTCCTTATGTGATGGAGAGAGAAGCCGGAGGCATGGGGTCAATTCAGCAGCTCCCCTCTGGGCTTCTGGTTCATCTTAAAAAACAAACAAACAAACAAAAAAACAAAACCCCACAAAAAACAGTATGGTTGAGGATCATCTTTATTGTTAGTGATATATTATTTTGCCTTTTTATTTGGCCATTCTGTGTAGCATATGGGATCTTAGTTTCCCGATGATGGATTTGACTTGTCAGCTTGGGTTGATGATACTTGCTGCTTCTAATGGGTCAGGAAATGGTTCAAAAATTTGCCACAGTGGGACTGTGAGACATGTAGATTTGAAAAGTGGAAAAGAGTGTAGAGGTTCATCAAGAAGTTAAAAATAGAACTGCCATGTGATCCGGCAACTTCACTTCTGTGTATATATTACAAGGAAACAAGATTACTGTCTTGGAAGGACATCTACACTCCCATGTTCATTGCAGCATTGTTCCCAGCAGCCAAGAGATTAAAACAACCTAAGTGTCCATTGACAGATAATTGAATGAAGAAAATATCTAGAGTGGAGTATTATTCAGCCTTTATAAAGAAAGACATCCTGCCATCTGTGACTAACATGGATGGACCCTGGAGGGCATTCTGCTAAGTGAAAAAAGCCAGACAGAGAAAGATAAATACCTGTAATCTCACTTATATGTGGCATCGAAAAAAATATTGAATTTATAGTAAGAGAGGAGAGTGGTAGATACTCGAGGGTAGGAAGTGGGGGAAAGGGGAGATATTAAAAGGTATAACTTTAGTTATAAGTTGAAAAAATTCTAGAGGCCCAATGTATAGCATGGTGACTATGGTTAAAAACCATGTTAGTATATACATGAAATCTGCCAAGAGAGTAGATCTCATGTGTTATCATTAAACACACAAAAATGGTAGCTGTGTGAGGTGATGGATCTATGAATTAGCTTAATTATGATCTTTATTTCCCAATGTATATCAAAAATATGTTGTACACTGTAAATATACACAATTTTTTTTCAATCATACCTTAAAGCTGGGGGAAAATGATCCATTAAAAAAAAACGATCTGGAAAGCTTGAAGCTAGTATGAGTGGCCTTGAAAGGAAACACTGCTTATCCAGGAAACACACACACACTATAGGTAGTGATAAGGCCATCATCTGAGTGCTCATTTTTCTTTTCCAGCTGGTATGTAGGCAGCCATGCTCATGAACAGTGAAATCTGAGCATATGTATTCAGAATTTAGTGCTGGTCATCAAATAAAAGCTGCAGCAAAACCCAAAAGATATTTAACAATAACTGAGATAGATCTGTGGGGATGGGTCAGAAGGCAGGGCAGGTCCTGGGAGGCTGGCTGTTGATATACTGTCTAGGTTGTCATACAAACTGAAGTAAGTAAAAAAAGGAGAAAACAAATATTGTGTATTCATGCATATATGTGGAATTTAGAAAAATGGCAAAGCAGAAATATAGATGTACAGAACAAACTTATGGACCCTGAAGGGGGAGGGGGGAGTGGGATGAAATGGAAGATTGGGATTAACATATATACACTATTGATAGTCTGTTGAGGGCTTCCCAGATGGTGCTAGTGCTAAAAAAAAAAAAAAAAAACCTCTGCCTGTAAATGCAGGAAACCAAGAAACACGGGTTCGATCCCTGGGTCAGGAAGATTCCCCTGGAGAAGGTTATGGCTACCCACTCCAGTATTCTTGTCTGGAGAGTCCCATGGACAGAGGAGCCTGGTGGGCTATGGTCCTTAGGGTCATAAAGAGCAGACACAGCTGAAGTAACTTAGCATGCACGCATAAAATAGATAATAAGAACCTACTGTATAGCTCAGGGAAGTCTACTCAATGCCCTGTGGTGACTTAAATGGGAAGGAAATCCAAAAAAGGGGATATATGTATATATATAGCTGTTTCACTTTACAGTAGAAACTAACACAGCATTGTGAGCAATAAAAATTAATTTAAAAAAGAATATACTCTCTAACTCTACCAGCGACTAGAAATAAGACTCTGGCAGCCGGATCACTCCCCGTCCTTATTCACACGGGAGTGAGAATGATGAATGTCTGATCAGCATTGGCTCTGATGGCCATGATGAAGAGGAAGTGCTGGCCTTGACGACACAGAGGCGGCTGAGGTGAAAGTAATGTCAGTTCCTCAGTCACTGTTCTCTTCCCTTCCTGCCATCCTTGCTTTCTGTCCTGACGTGTCCCGGCCTCTAGAGGATTCCAGTTCCCTTCTGCCCTGAGCTCAGGTCCTCAGAGAAAATCTTGAGGCAGAATGGCTTATCAGTGAGGAGGACAGGAGGGGTGCTCAGGGCTCCCCTGGGCTCCCCAGGGCTCAGAAAGCAAGTCAAAGATGGTAACTTGATCCTGTAGCTTTCTTTCAGTGGGAGGAAGGGTCTCCCAGTTCCTGAGAGTTTCCCCTGGGCCGGACAGCTGGCTGAATGCCTTCTGTTGGGCATTAAAACCTCAGTTGAGCACGGGTGGCAGGTTGATGTGGTGGCTGAGCCTGTGGGACTCTGGTGATTGGAGAGAATGGGCTCCCCAGGGAGTACTCAGCTCCAACTGATGGGCACTTTGTGGGAATACAACTCAAGGATCTTGTATTCTTCAAGGGCATCTGGAAAGCCAGCTTTTGAAGGAAGTCTGTTGATATTTATATCATAACCACTGAAGCACTGTGTGGACAAACCAAACACAGGTTTTAATCTAGTGTGGGCTGGATTCATTCCTCACCCCTGACCCCTTCCCAATCCCCACCCCAGGCCCCCAGTTTCCCACTTCGCCTTTCACAAGAAGATTGTATTTAATTGTAAAGCTGGTAATATGTGGAGATGATAGGGTGATAGTATTACAGCTTGAAACTAAGTCAAATGTAGGTATATTTAGTCCTATTGGGCAAATAAATGGGCAGCCTGCCAGAGGCCCATCGAGGACCATAAGAAAAATGTTGTCTCAGGTTAGAGTCAGTATTGCTACTTAAATCTGTTCCTTATCCAGCATGCTGAGTAAACCTCCCAGTTCTCTGTAAGAAATAACAACTGAAAACACTCCTTAAAAATGAAATTAACTTAGAGCGAAAGTTACCGTTTTGATGTACACTTCTCCAAATTTTGTAAGATGTAGATTTATGTAACTGCCAGCACACTCAGGATGCAGAACAGTCCATCAACCCTAAGGACTCCCCCAGGAAGAACTGTTTTTTAAACTCTGTACACATTGTTGGAATGTAAGTAATTCTCCTTGTCTCCACCTTGTTCCCTGACTTTAAAGCTTCTGAAAATCACTTAGAGGTTAGAGGGTTAACCAGAACAAGTTCTTGCTTTTCCCCAATAAATACCTTCTGCTCCAGCCTAGTTTGTTTTTTCTGCTCTAGTCTCTACTAGAGGTATCACATTTAGCAACTAAAATTATAGGATGCCCAATTATTGCATGGGGCACACTTTTATACTAAAAAAAATGATTTGTTTGAATTCAGATTTAACTGGGCATCCTATATTTTATCTGGCAAGCTCATCCCCTTCACATATAGGCTGCATTCACAACTGAGTTCAGAACCCACTTTTTCTGGATCTGTGTTTCACTCTTGCATGTGAATACTCAGTGAAAATACTCATGAAAATACTCAGTGGTTTTATTTTTTTCTCTTCCTTCTTTCATTTTTTAAAAATTTTTATTGGAGTAAAGTTGACTAACAATTGTGTTAGTTTCAGGTGTATAGCAAAATGATTCAGTTATACACGTACATGCATCTGATTTTCAAATTCTTTGCCCATTTATGTTATTACAGAATATTGAGAGTTTCCTGTGCTATACAGTAGATGCTTGTTGATTATCTAAATATAGCAATGTGTATATGTCAATCCCAAACTCCCAATCTATCGATACTCATTGATTTTATGTAGTAATACGTTTATGAGAAGATAGGGCATGTATTAAAAGGTTAAGGGGATCTCGTCAATACATTCATGTGTTTTGAACCCACTAGACACTAGACATGTCCTTTCTGGAGAATCAGAAAGGGATTAGTGTGTGTTGGAGGACAGAGGACAACTGGATTTCAGAAATTAGGACATTTCCCAGCCCTCTTCCAACCCCCTCCGCTAGCCCAACCTTTGAATAACATAAAACTGTGAAGACTAAACAAAGAGATTGTTCACACTGGGTGATTTTGAAAATAATCACTGGAATGCCAGCCTTCAGCAGCCGGTACGTCTTACACTGCATTGAGCAAGATGTGGCCTTGTGTGTGTCTTCTGTGAGTCATGCAGTGCTCACAATCAGCTCGTTCCCAGCCTGGATGTTTTGGTTGAGAATGCTGTGATGGTTGATTGGTGTCTCTTGTTTGTTTGCTTTTTCATTTATCAATTTTACTAGTGTGATTTCAGAATCACAGTGAGACGAGAAGGAAAATCAATTTTATAGAGTACCTTCAGAATGAAGAATGAATGTAAATTCCCATTTTCTGTCTAGACCAAGGCATCAGTAAACAGCAGTCTGTGGGTCAGATCTGGCCCGCAGTCTCTCTTCATAAGGCCTGTGAGCAATGTGTGGTTATTACATGTGTAAATGGAAATTTTTTTTAAAAAAATTTCATGACATGAAAATCATACGAAGTTTAGATTTCCATATCCACACATAAAGTTTGATCAGAACATACTTCTTACCATTCATTTGCACATGGTCTATGGCTAATTTCAGACTACAACAGAAGTGAGTAATTCCAACAGAGACCATATGGCCTGCAAAGCCTAAAATATTTACTTTCTGACCTTCATGGGAAAACTTGGGCTGACTCCTGCTCTAAACTCCATATCTTCTGTGGTTGTGTTTGCCTTTAAGGTCCTAGGAATCTTTTTTTATTTTTTCCCAAACTTTAAACTTTTTTATTTTGTATTAAGAGTATAGCCAATTAACAATGTTGTAGTAGTTTAGGCGAACAGCAAAGGGACTCAGCCATACATATATATGCATCCATTCTCCCCCAAACTCCACTCTCATCCAGGCTGGCACATAACATTGAGTAGAGTTCCATGCGTTGTACAGTAGGTCCTTGTTGGTTATCCATTTGGAATATGGCAGTGTGTACATGACCTTCTCAAACTCTCTAACTATCCCTTCCCCCTGGCAGCCGTAAGTTCATTTTGTAAGTCTGTGAGTCTCTTCCTGTTCTGTAAGTTCATTTGTATCTTTTTCGATTTCACATATAAGGGATGTCATACAATATTTCTCCTTCTCTGCCTGACTTACTTCACTCAATACGACACCGTCTAGGTCCATCCATGCTGTGGTACATGGCATCATTTCATTCTTTCTAATGGCTGAGTAATATTCCACTGTATGTATGCACCACATCATCTGTAGCCACTCCTCTGTTAATGGGCATTTAGGTTGCTTCCATGTCTTGGCTATTGTAAACAGTGCTGCAATGCACATAGGGATGCATGTATCCTTTTGGATCATTTTTCTCCAGATATGTGCCCAGGAGTGGGATTGCAGGGTCATATCGTGGCTCTATTTTTAGCCTTTTAAGGAACCTCCATACTGTTCTTCATAGTGGCTGTACCAATTTACATTCCTACCAACATGGTAGGAGGATTCCCTTCTCCCCACACCCTCTCCAGCATTTGTTGTTTGTGGATTTTTTGATGATAGACATTTTGACTGGTGTGAGGTGATGGATCATTGTAGTTTTGATTTACATTTCTCTAATAACTAATGAAAGATGTTGAACATCTTTTCGTGTGCCTCTTGGCCATCTGTATGTCCTCTTTGGAGAAATGTCTATTTAGGTCTTCTGCCCATTTGTTGATTGGGTTGTTTGTTTTGATGCTGGTAAGTGTCATAAGACGTTTGTAAATTTTGAAGATTAATCCCTTATCTGTCACATCAGTTGCAAATATTTTCTCCCAACCTGTGGATTGTCTTTTTGTTTTGTTTATTGTTTCCTTTGCTGTGCAAAAGCTTTTGAGTTTAAGTAGGTCCCATTTGTTTGCTTCTGTTTTTATTTCCATTATTCTGGGAGATGGATTAAAAAAGATGTTGTTGTGACTTATGTCAGAGAGTTATGTCTATAAAGGTTCTAGGAATCTTTTGGCTAAAGATGTGACTATTATCTGGTTGCTGACAGTTCAGATCAGTAAAGCTCCTAGAAATATATCTGGAAGAAAAGATATACACACCTCAGTGTTCATAGCAGCACTATTTACAGTGGCCAAGACATGGGCTTCCCAGGTGGCACCAGTGGTAAGGAACCCACCTGCCTGTGCAGGAGACATAAGAGACGCAGGTTCGATCCCTGGGTTGGGAAGATCCCCTGGAGGAGGGCATGACAACCCACTCCAGTATTCTTGCCTGGAGAATCCCATGGACAGAGGAGCCTGGCGGGCTACAGTCCACGGGGTCTCCACAAGTTGGACGTGACTGAAGCAACTTAGCACAGAATAGCACAAAAAAGAATAAAATAATGCCATTTGTAACAATAGGATGGAACTAGAGATTATTATATTTTAAAAAATTGAAGTAAATTCAGCAAGACAAATATCACTTATGTGTGGAATCTAAAAAATATGACACAAATGAACTTATTTACAAAAGCAAAATAGACTCACAGACATAGAAAACAAACACAGTTACTAAAGGAGAGAGTGGGGTTGAAGGGAAGGATAAATTAGATTTAGAAGTGAAAGTGAAGTCGCTCAGTCATGCCCGACTTTTTGCGACCCCGTGGATTGTAGCCCACCAGGCTCCTCTCTCCATGGGATTCTCCAGGCAAGAATACTGGAGTGGGTTGCCATTTCCTTCAGTTTAACATATAAACACTGTAATATATAAAATAGATAAACAACAAAGGCCTACTGTATAGTATAAGGAACTATATTCAATATCTTGTGATAACCTATAAGGAAAAAGAATATATACTGAAGTTAAACATTTTAGATATATATAGATAGATAGATAGATCTCGCTATGCACCAGACTTGAAACTAACAGCATTGTAAATCAATTTCAATAAAATCAATTTCATATAAATAATTTCAAATAAATTTCAAATAAATCAATTTCAATAAAATTTCAAATAAATCAATTTCAATAAAATTTTTTTAAACAAAGAAGGCAGAGTGAATGAGAATGAAAAGCAGTAGAACATAGATACCCTTTTCACACTCTTCTGGGCTACTATGATGAGAGGCTTATAGTTAGTGAAATGCTCACGTGATGAGTTTTGCTTGTCTAGAGTTTCCTTGTTATATCCTCACTCTCTAGCCAACTATGTGTTTTCTTTCAAAAACCAGGAAATCTGATCTCTTAGAGGTATCAGTTTGGCCCATCTAAAAATAAATGATTACATTTAAAGCCATTTTTTTTCCATTGACAGGAGTTAAGAGGGTAGCGGAAAAGCCCTGGTGATTCTTCATGTCATTTTTATTTCTGGCCAGAAATTGCCAGGAGCCTCGTGCTGTGCTCCCCGGGGGATTATAAGGGTGCAGTGTCAGAATGGGAGGCAGAGAACATGCTCACCACATTCCCTGAGTCAGAGCAGGAAGCCAGTGGAAAGTGGCTTCTGACCCACTGCCCTGTCGTTCATTAGCCCTTGGCTGAGGGTCAGTTACCTTATGGAAGCCATAGGGCAAATGCCTTCATTTGCAGATAAAGTGACCAGTGGGGGTCAAAGCTGCCTTTGGCCTGTGGCAGCAGACTCCACTTTGACCTCCCTGAACCGTCGACTGTTTCCTTTCTGCCCCCCTTCCCTTTTTTGTCCAAAAGGGCCAGCTGCAATTTTGAGTCTTGTCTGCCTGGAAATTTCCAAAGGGACTT